>NC_060247.1:112707324-113025538 GCF_921293095.1 Ischnura elegans
GCAAAATAGAATATGTTCTAATTTTCACTGAATGATAATGCGCATGACAGTTCATTCGGGAATTTTTCCGTCACATCCCAGAACTTTCGAACGACAAATGATTTTATTCACATAGTCATTCACCATGTATTACGGCCTTTAGTCTTCGTTGTTGGGGTTCATTATTTTCCTAGGTGGTTTTCTCTGCGATGATGCGTCTGTTTGGTATTCATCTATTATTTTTAAACATTTTTTGTTAAGCGGGTGAACAAAAATTTTTCATTGGAGAGTTTCACCTTAAATATAACAATCTTTCCGATTTTTCCAGAAATTACGTGGGGGCCCTTTCCCACCCCCCCTTTAGTCTGCCACTGTGGAGACTACAGTGGGTGCTTTCCAATTGAACACGAAAATCGCGGCACGTTGACACAAGTCGACTTGCGTCGCGGATTTCGTGTTCCATTCTGTTTGTATCGCCGGCTGTTGTGACTCAAGTCAACAAACGATTACACGCAGGAATTGGAGAGTTATAACCAGTTTCTGTGAGTCGCATGAATGGAAAGCACCCAGTGAAGATGAAATGAAGCTATTGTCCTTTTAAAGTGTACTTGCCCAGCTTGCATCTGCACTCCCCGGGTCGCTTGCAGTAACCCTGGAGCGGGTCGCAGCCTTTCCTGCATGCCGGGACGTCACACAAGTCGCCCATCCAGCCGGGAAGGCACTGCACTTCGCCGTTGTCATCGCACGTGTAGTGGCTGTTCACATTTTGAGTGGCAGGCACCTCGCATGCCTGAAATTCAAGCAGCATGCCTTATTATCGGATTTTAGGCACCCAACGGTATCAGCGTCGGAGAAAACAGGTGACGGAATTACAAGACACGCAGGGGCGGATTGAGTTCGTTGCTCTCGGCAGTTCAGTAATTTCCTCTGCTCCTTGGTGGTATGCTATACCTCTGGGCGAAAATTCGCCTTAGGTCTGTGATGCGTAGACAAGCGGATTTTAGATATTCAAAAAATATTTATAAATCTGGTTTGTTCAGCTTTTAATTACTAACTTTAATTGGAGAATCAACTTAAATATAATCATCTTTTCACTATTCCCAGAAATTTCAGAGGACGGCCGCCTCACCCGCCGAGGAAGTGAAAGAGAAGAAACGTAAAAGGTTTGGAAAGATTAGGTTTTTTGGTTCGGTATTTGGAGGAGGTGACCGTGGACTACGGGCATTTGCGCCATGAGGTAAGGGTGTGGAAGGAAGGGTGGAGAGAAACCTGGCGTCGCGTCGGCATTAGCCTGCTCTTAACAATAGTCGCCTTGGTGACCACGGTTTAACGTCCCACCCGACGGACGGAGTGTTACCCTTGAAATGTTCTCCATAAAACATGCAGGTAGGGATCGGGCAGTCTCTGAAAATTCTCTGCCTCTGTCGGGATTCGAACGAGAGCTCACGGGGTGGGAAGTCTACACTATAGCCATTATACCAACCCGATCCCCTTTGAAAAGATCAGCATGAGAGGATTGAGTGGAGAGCTGCGTCAAACCAACCTTAGGATTGTAATTAGTGATGACGACCTCAAAACGATAATGAGGATAATGTAGCGAGTTTACGGAATAGGCTTCTTCGCAGTGGGTAAGAAACGGAAGGAGGAGTTGTGATTTTGTTTGATTGACCGGATGATTTGAGGTCATCATCGAGGTAGAGAAGTGGATAATGAGGTGGAGTGTCCGGTTTTTAAAATCGATCTCTAATATTTACCTACTGTGAGAACAGGATATGGTTCGACATCTGTATTAAGAATAATTATCGCTTTGAATCAAAAAATAAACTAGTAGATGAAGTATTGTATATTAAATTGTTTTTTTTCAAGATATGTATACTTCTCCCGAGAGTAATCCCATTTTTGGAGCTTCATTTATTATTCCAGAAATTCGAAAGTCAAGCTTTTTTCACTTATATTTTTTATTTCACTCTTATCTATTTTTTGGATTCACTTATAACCTAAATTATAAGTTTCCTCTCGAGTAAAAACTTCATTCGGAAAAGGATATAAAATTGATATTGCTTCTGCATTTCATCCATCGTTCAGCGTGTCTATTTAATATTTTCGGTCCTTTTTCTAGGTATAAAAATGGGCAGCGGGAACAAACTGCCTTTATAAGCATAGGGGTACAAGCCCCCCTAGGCGCTTAAATAATTTAAAAAAATTTTAATACGGTCTCGTAATATTTACGTTCGTTTTATTTTGTGTAATCAGTAGTAGAATTTAATTAAGAGGGAACTTGAAAATCTTTTCTTTCGCACATAAATTCAAGTATCAAAAGTTATATCCCAAGGAAAATATAAAAAAAGAAGGTAGCGAACCGAGATGGTATGACGCGAAAGTCAGAAAATCACTAAGGCGACAGAGAGCATGCCATGAAAATAATCCATACTGATTTATTCGCTATTGATCGCGAGTTAATAATATTTTTTTTTAATATAAGCTGCCTAAAGGAAACATAAAATAAAACTGTCGTTGTTGTGTATGTATAACTTATTAATACTTTCATATTAATTACTTTTGGATTAAAATAAAAATAAATTCCGTACAGCAGTTGCGCAGCGAGGGGGGTTTTGGGGGATGAACCCTCCCCCCCAGAAGTCAGATAATTTTTTAATGAAATTTATTTTACTTGATTGGATTAATAAGAATTATCGAATAATGCAAATATCAATTAAATATCTCTCAGAAATCCGTAAAATTTTTCGTAAAAAAAACGTATTTTGAATCATTTATCTGAAAACTTTTTTGGGGCAGGGCCCCCGCAACCCCCTCATACTCTGGCGGGTATTCCATACCCCCCAGTATTATTTGCGCCTAAAACTCCCCCTATCCTCAATTCCTAGCTGCGCTCATAAGTTGTTTCATGTTGTTTTTAATCCCAAATATGAGAAGACGGTTTGCCTGTCCGACCCTCCCCCAAGTAAAAAATCTTGCATCCGCCCTTCGTTGTTAGCACATTTTGTGTCAACTATGAACTGCCAGCCTTGAAAAACCTGGAATTCTCATTACTTTCTTATGTATAAAGATTCCAAGTCTCGGGGTATGTATGCAAAAATCCGTAGGTGGGAGCGGTTTCAGCGTCTTCCGCTAAGAACCTCTCTACTACGGATCTCTAACCTACGGATTTTTGTGTAACCGTATATACACCGAGGCTTGGAGGAAATGGCATTGGATACCCGAATCCCCTATGACGATGGGCGAGTTGTTCATCGAAACGTTGGAAGGAGATATGGAGGACCTGAACCGGTGCGAAACCCGAGAAAACTTCACTGCAATTGTTCACCGGGGAAAAAAAAACAAAAATTATATCACTCCTCATGCCTTCACGGGCGATGCCCAATTCATAAATCTATACCCATTTAGCGATCTATGAAATGTCATGATCACAGTTAAATTACTTATGGGCCATAATTGTATCAATGCCATTCTGAAAGTCAATTCTAATTCCCTGATTGAACGTGAGATGTTGCCAATAGTCCCGCAATTATTTTACGTAAACGGTATGAAGTCAAGTCGTGGTCGAGATTGGTTTAAAAATCAATTACTATTTATTTCTGTAAACCTGAATTGATGATTTTATTTCAGACTCTTAAAAGCTTTCTAATGTTGGTCGCGGGCAACGACCTTTTTCTGGAAAAAATTAAAGAGCATCGACATAACCACCAGCGCACGTTTTGTATTTGGGATGTTATTTCATTGGATTCGATGGATTCCGGGTTAAAAATTGCAAAATTTTTAATGTGATTTCTAGTTAAAAATAATATATCTTGATAACAGTGAAATAAGAAAACAAGACAAAAGTTATCGTCTACCTCGCTCAAATTTATTTCCTGCCGTCAATGTCCAGGGTACTCAGATATATATCCATAGGCGGATTCAGGGTGTGGGCACAGGGTTACGTGCCCCCCCTCTCCAGACTTGTAAAAAATTGAAAAGAGTTTTAATACGGTTATCATTACGTTCGTTTTGTTTTTCGTATTACGGAGCCTCAATCATTTGAAATTTGAGCCCAAGTCAATAAGGCAAATTTGAAAAGAATCTCAAATATGAGAAGACCGTTTGCCCATCAGTCCCTTGTGCCCACTACAGAATATAATCCTGGTTCCGCCCTAGTATATATCCATCGCTATTATTATCCTCAAGAAAATTTGCAAAAATAAAATACTTTTCAGTGAAATACAGCCATTAAAAATTAAATATAAATGCATTAAAAGCCACTCTTATTCACTGGGAATAAACTATTCTAATATACAAAATCAATGTACTGTTTTGTAATACAAGACGCCTTTTTCGAAACTCGACTGAAACCAAGACTTGAAAGTGGTCGAGTTTTTCTCTTCTACTCGGATTTCGATTCGCACACACACTTTGAAATATTCTTCATAATTTCGTTTATATCTTCCATAAGAGTTAACACTGTAGTAATTTGCAGTATTTGTATAGTGGATTAGTTTAGGATACACCTGTGGAATGATAATGTATTCATAATAATGGCTTAGTATTACATTATTTCTATAAGGTATGCACTATTAAAATTGATATTGGGGTGTTATTAAACTTAATATTAAAATATCAACTTTAATAGTACCTGATGATTCGGTGATCAGCGAAAAAAATAGTATTAGCCATAAATATATAACCGTGGAAATATAAAGTAATTATTATGAGAATGCTGTATTTTAATTCATTCTATAAACTCGTGTTGTCATTGGAAAGTACGGAATGCTTCTCGTGAGTCATTGACTCCCATCAAGGTCAGGATTTCCTTCTAAACATCTTCCCCTCCGTTCCTCACTCAGCACTCACTCCACACTGGGGTCTCCGAACCATTCTCAGCCATTTTTTGATGCACCTTGTTCGTTAATCGTTAAAATAACGCAATACGTAATTTTCATAAGACGTGAGAATGACAAATGGGTGCGAGGTTGTAACATTTCACGTTTAGAGTGAGTTACAGAGAAGAAAATAGTGTTTTATGACCAAGAAACCCTACTGTGCATCTAGGAGATTAAAGAGCGTATAAGTTATACCACAGACTAATTCTTGACTTACACTATTACGCTATGGTTACACATAAGGTAAAGGTATACGTAAAAGACGCGCCGAACATGTAGCGACTTCAAATCAAAACCGAAGTGGTTACCTAAATTGGTCGAGGTTCCCAAAAAGGAAATTCCCCCTTAAAAAACTGAAAGAAAACATTTACGTGAGAGATTTTTTTAATGATAAGAACTGAAATTTAAAGTAGCACCGTTTTCAGCTCTTCTTATGTCTAGGTAAAAATACCGACAGTTGTCTTATCTACCGCGAAAGCTAACACTTTCAAAGCGTAAAAAAATCCCAAAATTTTCTTGAGACAAGTGCTATTCAACCCGGAAGTTATTGTACCTTTAATTTAAAGAACACTCGCTAGCTAGATACTCGGGTCCACGGTATGGCCAGCACAAATATATTACACAAGTAAATGTCCCGGGCCCTGGGCGGGAATTCCCGCCCGGTCCGCCCCTGCCTTCAACAAAAAATACAAAAATAATTTTAAAATTTCCAAACATGGAAATCCAAAAAAGGGGAAAAACTATCTGATTCCAATTATAGTCATCGAGTATGTACTTAATCAACGCTTCTTCCACCACTCAAGTATGTACGGCGATTCCGACGAAGATAATCGCATCTACGACCATCAGAATAAGCTTCGCGTGCTGCACTGCATCATTTGGAGGCAACGAGTGATGTGATCGTATTTAAAATTTAGATGAGTAGTATTTTAAACTCGCGGAGAACACATGGCTAGATGTGCAGATGAAGAGCGGGGGTCCACCCCGACGGAGATCGGCCACTCACCTGCTTCTTCCACTTGGGCACATAGCCGGCCGGGTCGGCGAACGCCACGCAGCACGCGATCACCGCCAAGAGGAACAAGGCCTTCATGCTGCACTGCTTCGCTTCTTCCGTCTGCCGGCTCACGAGCAGGAGCCGCCCGCTAGCCCCGCGTGTCCCCTTGACCCCCTTGACACTCCAGATAACTGTACCTTCTTCCTTCAACCCACTTCTGCACCTCAACGGCCCCACTTACTGCACGCCCGGCCCATTGTTGCTCGCGTGGCGGCGACACTCACTCCGTCGCGCAAACGCAACAATTGGGAGGGGGTTGTTGATTCTGTTCATCCCCTTGGCAACGACACTTCCTATTTGTCCATGAACTCTCTACGCGTACGGCTAGTGAGCGTAGGATCACAATTCCCGATTGCTTCCTGAATCGTCGGTGTGAAAAATCGTGAGCTCTACTCGGTAGAATTTAATTTATTACTTTCATGCGATGTATGTAGTCATTTTATTTCTTTAATGGCATCGGTGGGGGCGGGGTAGAGTCCTCGACAGCCAAACCGAAGGTCGCGGATTCGAGTCCCGCCTGGGTTCGTAGCCCCTATCCAGGTGTTTGTGATCCTGAATTGTTAATTGTTGCATTTTCCCCGTCATTAAAGGATAAAATTGCTATTTTCGGGGCAAACTGATAATAAATTTAAAAAAACGCATGTGAGTATGGTTTTATGATTCCATTTTTCTGTGATATGTGCTGGGTTTTCAGTTTCCACGCTGCAGGTGAATAGATGTTCTCACCGAATATTTTTACCATGTGATTCGTGTGCTCTCAGGGTTACAGTTGTGGCCACACATGAACTGCGACTAAATTCCTTGGTAGATTTTTAAATGGTACGCAAGAGAGCCTTGTTTTGGGGGTTGTCACCTCTCGGTTCGTCAACATTTCTTCGTCTTCTGCAATCTGTATCAATTTCGCACAACAGCATTTCTCCTTCCTCATTCTTTTTGCATAGTCAGTCCAATTAGTGCTGTACTAGAGTAGGTTCTCTTCCAAAATCAATCATAAAATGACTCTTAATATTCTCCCACACACCAAAAAATATCCTTCGGAATTCTAATGGATATCCATAATGCCCACCACGTATCAATATCCATGGAAGATATCTTATGTAAATGTGTCGGCCCTGATGACGATGGGAAAGGATTTCGTTGAAGCGTCGGCAGCGATGGAGATTGAGGAGATTACCCTCATGAAATCCCTAGAAGAATTTACTGTTCCTATGTATATACATTGGATATCCAATACTGGAAATCCGACGAATTAGTATTGTGGAAATCCAATGGATATTTACTGGACATCCCGTGATGTCCACATGATATCCAATACCTACAATATGTCCACCGGATTCTCGATGCATATCCATTCGATGCCCATTGTCTCGATGGGTAATTGGTTTCTATACGATGTCACATGTGTATCCACAGTATGTCCAGAAGGAGGACATTTGTATATCCACTTTATATACATAAGACATCTATGGATATCCAATGAATGTCACGGATATCTACCATGAATATTCATTTTATGTCCAATGGATATCTTTGTGCTTTTTTGGATACAATTGATCATCCGTCCACCGCTCTGTGGTTCATTTCATGCCCATTATGGAGTCACGGAGGCAGGGGCGTATTACGTTCGTTATTTTGGGGGGGCAGTTCATTACTTTCCGCTGTGCCTTGGTGGTTTGCAAACCCTCTCTTGGAGAATGCGTTCGATGTCTGATATGCGCAGAAAAGTGGCTTTTATATATGCATTAAAAATATTTTCAACGCATTTTGACAATCTGGTGAATTAAAAACTTTCTTTAGAAAGTGACCTTAAAGACTACCTACCTCTTTTCAATTTTTCCAGAAGGTATGGGAAGAGGGCGGCCCTCTCCTCCGTAACTTCTGGAACTCCGCCCCCCCCCCTTAATCCGCCCCTGTTCGCAGGTAGCATTAAGTGTGTCATACGTATTTAGTTGCGACGCACGCTTCTAATATCCGCCCACCGACATAGAGAATTCATTCAAATGGTAATGATGACACACCGGTTGGCGCGCTCTCAAATATTCTTCTTGAGAAACGATAATGAATCGCTCTTTCTCGAGGTGTAAACACTCGCTCCTGTCACTGAACTCAAGTTCAGTGGCTCCATCGGCAACGAAAGCGTCGATATTTTCCACGCGTATGCAAACGCGAACGCAGGATTAATGGTACCTAATTTTTTTTTATCGAATCGTAAACATATGTCTTCATGCTATGGGGCATTCAATTTTGATACTGTGAATTTGATTTAATGAATGTATAGATTTGAAATTGATCCATTTTCAGTCCTTATGCAAATATGCATACACATACAACGGAAGAGCTATATACCTTCCACCTTTAGCAACATTTTCATCTCAATTCTGGCTGAGTGGTATAGTTTTTAAAAACTATAAGTACGGCGGCGTGCTCTACATTTCGAGGTACTCAATATTTTTTACTGAAGGTTATTGAATCCTCTGCGTCAGTAACTAACCAACAAACAAAATTTCGAGCGAGCAATTTAGCACGACTTCGGTTATTTATTATGTTATTTCAAATGAGCTGAGATTTATGTTAAAGACGGTTTTTCAAAGATGGATTGAACGTATTTTTTAAGCGCCGAAGGGAACACTACCGTAGCTGAATCACCTCAAATGTTTTGGTGATTTTATTTGACTGGGTGGAATAGGTTTTTAGGGCAATAAGAAAACAACCTCCATTTGACAGAATAAAGGTTCTCCTTTTCCTTTTTTTTAAGAAACGAATATAGAAAATATATACATAAACGTAAACGGTAAAATGAAATTAATTTCGATGTAACTACGATGCCAAGTCACACACACAATCATTTCAAACTAGACAAATTGTTATGCTTCCAAACCCACGGACACGTATTCAATGCGTTATGCTACCTGCATATTTGTAAGTCATTACGCCATGCATTCCAACTTGTTTCACGTTCTTTTTGCCAAATTACTCGTCCAAATAACAACGCAAACGAACTTGTACCGTCAATGATACAGTCTGCCTATTTATCGCCTAATATACACGAGAATTAAAGTCACTTACACTTATATTACTCTATCAGAATATCCACGTATATCAGCACTCATGAAATAATGTTGTATGATTTTATTATAGCCAAATACTTAATAAAAAACAGCATTATAACATATCTTCACTCGCAACCGGAATGAGTTTCCGTCACCTCTAGCCCACTCGACTTCTATCCGATAGGAAAGCCGGCCTTGAGTCGATAGGAAGCCAGTCTGAAACGCACGGATTGCCTGGCCGATAGTAGGTAAGTGACGCAGAATCCGCGTTAAGTCTCCCGATCCGCTCGGAAACGGAGACTCTGAAACACCCTGCTGGTAACCGGAGATGAAATGGGTCGGGATTACAAAAACCAACACCCCTCCTTAATGTCGGGTCACTGAACTTCACCAAATCCTATTTTCTTGCATAGAAACTTTTGTTTCCTCTTGCTCAAGGCTTTTGTTAAAATGTTCGCCTTCTTATCACTAATGTTGACAGAGTGCAAAGTAATGATTTTTCTCTAAATGAATTCTTTTGTAAACAATTACTTTCTAGAGATATGTTTAGTTTTATCAATAAGCGCAAACACTAACTCACGAGGGAACGGTGGGAAATGGAGTACATTCTAAGCTGGGGCAGATTAAGCTCTTTGTTTTGGGGAGTGCGATAGCGCGGATCTTTTCAGAGTCCTCTGGATTTTACTCTCAACACGAATCCCGCAGTCGTAAGTTATCATGTTGCAATCCGGAGGACCCTGGTTCATTACTTTCCGCAGCGCCTTGGTGGTTTGCAACACCTTTCATCTGCACCGTGTCTGAGGTCTGCTTCGCATAGGCAAGTAGCTTTAAAAATTCATCACTTACTTGTAAATATAGTTTCTTCATCTGGTGAAATTAAATCTTTTACTCTGGATGGCCAACCTTAACGATTACCATCTTTTCAATTTATCCAAAAATTACGAATGTATGAGGGCGACCGTCCCGCCCCCCCTCTTACTCAGCCCCTGATTCTAAGCATTTTAATAATTGGTAACAAGAAAACATTCGCACCAGAAATTCGGCCCTACCTTATCAGGTTTTTCGTAAGCAATTTAATGCAGTTCCTAAATGCTTGAGTACAGTGCGGGAAATTGACGCATCGTAAGACTCCAAGTAAGTACGTATTTCTCCACAACACCCATGGACAGAAAAAAATGAGGAAAAATGGGGATTACTACGAGAGAGTTCGAGGGGATTGGCGGGGGAGACTTTTTAGTTGGAGGGGTTACGACTGTATCGCCAAAATATATTGCGGAGTTTTGAACCCTCCCCGCTCTCTAAGACCTTGTAGACAGTTTGGAAATTTACCCCATAATAGCAAAGGAATGTTTAGTACTGTAGAGAAAAGTGGAGCGTAATCATTCATTTCGGCGTGTTTGAAATTGTTTTTACGCATGACCAGGGATGCCGACTTACAAGAAATATTGGGGGGCCGTAACCGGGGATCTTGCCCCAGGAAATTTTACAAGTAGTGAGTTTGTAGTTTTTTAGACATTTTAGAAGATATATATGATCAACATTAGAGCCCTGATAACTCAAATCTCGATATTTGAACAATCCGAGGAAAATTGACAAGCCTAAAACATTTTTTCCTCACGCCCATAACGAATTTTTGAGGGGGCACGGTCCTCCTCAGGCCCCATGGCGTCGGCGCCACTGCGCATGACGGTAGGACGCGACCAAAAAGTGAAAAAATGAAAATTATGTGTCGGTAATTCAGAATAAAAATAGCAATTTTTTTAAATCCAGAGATATAAATTTGTACAAAATGAAATGTAAAAGTGTACTAGATTTTTATTTGTGGAAAGTTTCCAGTTTTATCATTGTTTAAATTCCGTTATTTCACCAAATCAATTCTTAAAGGATCACCTTAATTTGAACATTTACTTTGATAATAGGATGTTCAAAGTACCTAAACAGTTCTAATAACGGAGGTAGATATTTACGAAAACTCACCTTTCTGCATCATTCCAGGAATGAAACACTCGCAAGAAAGACGGAGGGCGAAAGCCTTTGTAGAAATTGCAGCTACTTTTAAGGAGTACGAAATTAATAAACTTTGCAAGGGTTCCCCCGCGGAAAAGAAAATCTAAGATAGCCGTGAGTTCCGTCTCGTTACCCATTCTCAAGGCTACTGATAAAAAAATTTGAAGCGACCGTTGATGCCCGGCATCAGGAGGGCCGGGATTCGTCGAGTCCCGATTCTTATGGCGGAGGACCGTGGAGCTGCTGATCAAATAGGGTGGTTTCCTATTATTTCTTATTGCCTAAATGGAAAGATTACTACTCCTGGAGTACGTATTTCACGCACTTAGATTTTTAAATGACGATATCTATTTCTCGCGATTAAATGTAAAGTGAAAAATTTCAAGCGCGCGAAATCGCGACGGGTAAGTATGAATGCTGGGAAAAGCCCGTGTGATGTCATTCTGGTTCCCGCTGCCGCAAAGTGAGGTGACCTTGGGGCTAGGACATGTGCGCCGCTGCGACGCAGGCTGCAAGTAGGTAGCAGAGTACCCTGTTAGCAGGTAGCGATAAGGATTATTAATACCCTATCAAACGATGGAAACTTTCCGACCATAGGTAATTTTGATAGGTGATTATTAAGACATGTTTCCCTGAGCTCTGTGCCTCATGCATGCATTGGTAATCTCAGACGATTTAAAACTCCTATCTACTCGTATAGAAACTAGGTCCCTCTGACGTCACGTGGAGTGGTATCGCATGGGCGCCAATCTGGCCTTTTTCGAATGCGGTTAAAATTGGCCATTGCCATTCGTCTAAACTGGGATTTCTTAAGCCAAATAATTTGTTTATTATGACTACACTAATGGTGGGTAACGAGTCGCAATCGATGCCTTTCGTTTTCTTTGATGAAGGAAATTACCCTATTGTGTTATATTTTCTTATCCGCGCGGATATCCGAGAAAATTGTTTATTCATTCCATTCGCCGGAAAAGTGTTCAATTATGCAGTGCAAAATTAGTTTTGGTGGATCATTTTTTATCGTTTTAAGTAATTTTGAATCCACGCGGAACCTTACACATTCATTAAATTTTTTAGATTATTAAAATGGAAATTTTCTGTAATAATTAAGTATTATGTAAAAAGAAAGAAAATCAAAAGTTCCAAAAATATCCAAGGTGATAATTTTATAGAAATTTGACATTATTTAAAATGTTAAAAATACTTAAAATATTTATCAGTTCCGCATAGTGTTCTTATGAAAGTAACTCTGGTTGTTATATCTAACAAAATAACTTAGCAAGTAGGAGGAGCCACCTTTCCGATTTCCGTGCGAAATGTTTGATTCTAGGTAATTTGATAATCTGTTCAAGCTATTGGCATTCAGTCGGCTCCAGTGTGGAGTCTGATACAAATATAAATTACAATTATGAGCACTATAAAAGGATTTTGGCCTCATTTAAGGGTGTTTATTCAGCACAGTAACTTTTTTTTCGATTTAATTACGAACAGTGAAACGCAAGGATTGAAGCTTCCACTATTTACATGGAATGGCTTACAAAATACTGAGAAACTGTAAGTCAAATCTTTATTCACACTCGCTATGGCAGCAGAAATGCTTTCCATACTGAGGAAGGACCTCTAATACGAGATGCCATCATCATTTCACTATACGTGCCTAATATGATCTATATTTACGAAAAAGAATACTAACAATAAGTGTCTTACCAAGCGAGCACTTACATTTTTTAGTCAGATTTTTGAGATTCTGTCCCATTGTGAGTAGGCTCGTGCTGAACCATGACCACCTAGATACTCATGTATCAATGCCATGACCACCTAGATGATACTCGTACTGACTGAGCATATGAGTATCTAGGTGGTCATGGTTGGACCCCTTCCTACGGTGGACGGCCGTGGCCAGAGGGCGCCAAAAATACGGAGGGATAGGACTACCGGATCTGGGGGTGGGGCATATAATAAATAAATTTTTAAATTTTAATCCTTACCCTCTTGAGATTGAATTGAATCTGGCCAGATTTAAATATATTAATTTAAATTATTATTTTTACTCAAGACGGTGTTATTTAATGAGACAGAAAGAAAGTATGAGGGTTCTGGGCGAACCCTTCGAGGGTACAACACACCGGGGCCGGGAACCAAGCCAGTGGCTTATACGCCCGATCACCCGGGGAGGGGGAGGAGAGGAAGGGAAAAGGAAAAGAGGCGCCGCCGCGATAGGAGTCCGTCGACGCCTCTGGGGTAGGATAGGTGCGGAAGGGACGGGACGAGGGAAAAACACCCCAACGCTATAGAAGCGAAGAGGGCACTACTAATTAGCGAAACCAGGCAAAGCCATTAATGTGCCAACGATTTTAGTGGATTTTCCTATGAGGAAGAAAAAAATAATTAATGATACATTGAAATCAAGGCAACTGCTCAATTTTGGTATTCTGACGGTGAAATTTGTCAGTTTCGGAACAGGAGGTCGCCAAAGATTTCCAGGCCGGAGGGCGCACCGGGATGCGTCCCGGTGTCCCGGCGGCCCGCCACTGGCCTGGTTGTGAGACGAGTAGAATTTTAAGCGTTAAGAGAATTTTTATTCTTTTACACGCGGTGACAAAAAGTTAGCACTTTCATCCCACCCATCTGGATTAAACCATTCGTACAATTTTGAAGTAGAAATTTTATCTATATTACTCACTAGTTCTTCTACTTTTTGGTACTCCATTTGTTTACAATTTTTATTAATATCACTTTTTCGAATGGTGATATGAGAAAAAGTTGTAAGCCTATAAACCTTAATTTAATCCCGACAAAACAATAATATCAAAGGTACGTACAATGCTTGATGTTTTTGAGAAAAAAACGAAATTTAATCACAAAGAAACCCTGAGGGAACAAAATTTTAAATGAACTTGTACGGTTTAATCCGTCCTCATTTTACCCTGAGTCTAATGGTTAGACTCTAACCTGACTTTAAAATTCATTTCTACAATCATGACACATCCCAGTTCCTACCATCTCATAGTCACCTACCCCGAAGTTTACTTCGTAGGGAGTTTGTGCGGTATGTGGGTTGCCTATACTGACATTTGGTCGTCAACTCGTACGTATTGATAAACCATAAATTTCATGAAACCAGCTTTATATGTTTCGTTTGCATAGTGCTGAAAATTTAATTCATCGTTGTTTAGCAGCAGACATGTTGAAATATAATGATATCGAAAAGTGGAGTGTCACATGATAAATGCCCGTAGGCCAGTGATCTCCTCAGCAGTAGCAATTTCTGGTACTTTCCCAGCGGGCAATGGGAGTAAAGATTACTCGGGTCCCGCATCGGGTAAGGTCCTACATATCTCCTTCGAACGTTTAGACAAGCAACTCGCCCATCGTCTTCAGGGATTCAATCAGTAACGGATGGAGAAAAAACTCAATGGAGGTGCGCCAGAGATATTTTGAGCTACCAATGCTTTTATCGCAATTAAAAATAATCAAGTTGCATGCAAAATTTAAGTTAGTTTTATTTAAACTGATTATACGCAAATACAAGACAATGCTATCTTATGATATAAAAAAGTTACAATTGTGGTTCTGCAATGTTCGGTATGCGGGCAGCACCGCAAGGAGGGCGCGCGTCCCCATATGTATCCGCCACTGCATTCAATCATTGAATGGATCCCTGAATACGATGGGCGAATTGTTTGCCCATTTGTTGAATTGAAACGTTGAAGGAGATATGCAGGACCTTACCCGGTGCGAGACCCGAGAAAACTTCACTGTCCTCAGCAGATGCATCGTGGGCTGTCGCCACTAGGAAAAATATTTCGGGGGGCCGAAAACTTAAAAGGGTCCAAAGGGCCGGAGGCCCCCTGGCTGTCAGCATTTCTTTTTCCTTCTCAATCACTTCCCTGCAATACTTCTCTTCTTATTTCTCCCTGTAAATCTTCCTTGCCAATTCGAATGAAATCGCCTTTTTTGCGTGAACGAGAGATTTTAACGGGTGCTCAATAAAAAGGGTTCTTTGTAAAGCGCAAAAACAGTATTATTTATAATATAAACAATTGATTGAGGCACGTGAACCCCCTCCACATTATCCCACACCCCATTTTTTCTTTAAGGTAACTGCCTTTCACAGCAACAATGCTGCTCTACATGGAAGACCCTCGGAACACCTCGCGTGTAGTGACGGATAAGTCGATTTCGATTAAAATTGAAAATCGAGTTTTAATAGTCAAAGATCGTGCGAATCTAGATAGACTCATTGATCTTCGAGTTTCGATCCAAACTCGATTTTCCAACTTTGATTTTGAACATTTCGTTTGATCTCAGCATCGTCACTACCGGCCTATAATAACGTCATCCGTCCCACTTTTTGAATGACTTTTCTCTTAGGCCGGTGCAATTAGAAAGGGACGCCCTCGTTCATCAGGAAAGCATCTCAATTAGTTTGTTTTTCTTAAAAATTTCAGTGGAGCCGAATGGTTCCAAGCGGTGATATCAAAACTTTGGTGTGTGTGCATTTGTAAAATTTTCCACTAGTAATTCAAGCATGTGTTCTAAGTACATTTTTCTTCTACTCAAATGTGTACATTGAATGAATAATAAACATGTTTTTTAAAAGGTCGTTCTTTTTTTAAAGAACCATCGATTTTTTTCGATTTATTGATCTTTGGGTCTAATCTCGATTTTTGCTGAAAAGTCGAGCTTTTCATTTCGATTAAAAACGATTTCTACCGGCATAAAAAGATTATCCCTCCTTCCGATCTCTAAAACTCGATATTTTATCATCACTAATCCCGAAAGACGGCAGAAAGACAGCCGAGGATGGGAGCGCTACGTGTACGCGCGGACCTTAAGCCCTCATCTCGAATACGAACGCCGCGCCGTTGGAAAGAAGAAAAACCCGCAAATTCACGCAAAACCTAGGATGGAAAATAGTGAATAATCGAAAAGCAAACAGAGTAGGGTTAGACAAATAATGAAGTGAAAATATCATAAAGCGTGCAGAAATCCAATTCTCACGGCCGTTGTCTGCAATAAATATATATGTCAATCGCAATTTAAAATCAGTGTGGAAATTTTCTTTCCTCTAAAAATTTAGCGCATTGGGTATCTAAATATTGACGAAATGATTTCGTATTCTCAATAGAAGCATGGCGATATTGACACAATCACCTTTCAACAAAAGCTCCCACCTTTGTTACTCGCAAGCGGTACCACCGGTTACTCACCCCACTTCATCCAACCGGTATGTGAGATATTCTCTGATTAGCTGACTTTTTAAAGGCCAAATCGTCAGGAAAGAATAAATAAATTACTGAGGAGGAATGCGTCGGATAAATGAAGTGGCTTCGTTGGCACAAATATTTGAATTAAGTGATTCAAAATGCTTGGAATTTACCACAGCAAAGTACGTACTTTGCGTATGTAGTATGTCATCCGTGTAGCAATAGCAGCATATTCAGTATCTATATGAAATAAATTGTCAAAATAGTTGTTTTGAAACGTGGATCGCGACGGAGCTGACGTTTAGTGCACCCCCTTCTCCTACGGAACCGCACCCCAGAAATTATTTTCTGGCCACGTATTTTGATTCGCATTGGCTAGGGAAGAGAAAATTAAGAAAGATCATGGCGTGATCGCGATGACTAATCGTCCGCACGCACTGCACCCATATTGAGGCGCCGCCGAAGGGCATTGTGGGCTGGAGAAGGTCAGTGCGGCGTCCCTTCGCCGCCATTTCCCGTTAGGGTCATCAGCCGCGGGATTTCCGCAAGGTGTGCAGGGCGGAGGAGGAAGAAGAAGGCTGCAAGGCGATGGAGGCAAAAGCCAGTGACGGTGGTGCAGAAGATTTGCAATGTGCTGCCCCCTACCCTTCCATCTCCCCCTCCACTGCTCCTTTCTCCCCTCCTCTGCTCATCCCCACGGTGAAATGTACGGAAATGTAAGTTTTACTCGCGCTTTGGCAAAACATGAAGTCTATACGCCGCTCTTTCTTACTACGGACTTTATAGCTCATCCTGGTATTCAACCCATACGTTTTGGAGGCCATCTCCTTTCCAATGGAGAGTAGGTATAAACAGTGCCCTTATTCATTTCTATGATATGGTATTCCGTTGGAAGTAGGTTCGGAGATATTCGCGACGCTGATCGGATGATATCTGAATTTCCTTCGAGTTCTCACCGCGTCCGTTGGCTTTTGTTGATATTGCAGTTTGAGTCTTCTGGGGGGTTACCACGTAAACGCCGAATTCGAACTTTCGACTTCGACTTCGGCAAGCTGAGCCGAAGTTACGTCACACTCGAAGCGGTTCCCGATTGTTGCGACCACGTAAGCATTTCATTCCGAATTTCGGCACGACCTTCGAATCGAACTTCGGCATGCGAATTCGAAGGGGTTTGAGGCTTCGAATACTCAGTGCCGAACACGGATTCTCGGTTCAAGGTTTGACGAGCTTTCGTATATCGTAATTTTTGTGTCCTCTGAGGTTAACCACGCTGCTTATATGATGCTACTATTTAATTTAATCAATTTTAAACATGGCACGATAACATAATCCATTTACAGGCTTCGAATTGTAGATATTTGAATCAATTCCCGGTTGTGTGTTTTGGCCAAGATGATGACTCCGTTTATCGTATTATGTTGATTACAGTTACGTTGAGGTATGAGTAAGAAATTGAATATATCTAATATCCTGAATCTTCCTTTGAAGTAATGAAATAGTCAAGTTTTCAAATTAAAATGCCCAAGTTATGTTATCGTTCGAATTTACTTCATGAAAGTTGGAATGCAACTAATACATTCGCGTTGTTTGGGCCGGAATCTTCACGATTAATTAAATATGGAGTTTTTAAGCTGCATCGGTAAGTAATCATCGTCATTAATAACGTTTCCATAATGCCATATCCAATCAATTATCTCAATAAAAGTCCAATATGGACAATCAACCCAGTCAACACAACAATTATGGCCACAGTATGGCCGAACTGTGGTTTACCTGTGGCAACTATGGCTATGGCTAGCCACAGCTTGCCATACTATGGCCAGACTGTGGTTGTCATGCGGCAAGCCATAGTGTGGCTTGCCATACACATATGCAACTATGGCCACACTTTGGAAAGCCACAACTGCCACAGATGATAAAGTTTGTTTACGGTTGCTATAGATGCAGACTTGTTGATGAGTTATCAAAATGAGAGTTGGCTGATTTCATTGATATAAAGAAAGTGTGTTAAAGAAAGAATAATATGTATATTTATTTCAAGAGAAAAGGCTTCCACATTATTTATTGATTTAATCTATTTCAGCGTCTTTCCGTGAGTACTGTGATGTTGAAATGTGGAGAGGATTAGATAGACTACCGTAAATGTTGTAATGACTAAATATGTGATTTTACCTGTTACAGATTGGTCCATAAGCCTAGCTAAAATAACTTGAGGTGGATGTGTAACATGTTATTGTCTCAAATCCAAGGCAATATTGTAATACTAGCTTATCTGTTCTATTGTAATACTATTTATGTTATCCTACTCCACGTACTAATATCTACCAGAAATCATTTCTGATAACGGGATCAAAATTCTGGAATTCTCTCCCTGAGGATCTTAGACAGAGGGGCTCCATCCATGCTTTTAAAATTAAATTGTACATGGATTTACTCAGTGGAGAGCTAAAATAAACTCCCACGAAAATACAGCCTATTATGTATCATTATTATGTATTATGTACTATTGCCCAATATTCTGTCTGCCTATGATGTCAAATTTCAATCCTTGTTACGTGTTATTTCTTTTTTTATAGATGCGTATCAAACAACTTTACTTGACATTTTTCATGAACTTTTGCTTTGATGAGCCATTTTTTGTAAATTGTGTTTTTTGCTCCAAGGGTTTTTTCCCAGAGCATAATAAATATCTATTCTATTCTATCTGCAATGTTGTTATGTTTTTTTAGTGGCTAACCTAGGCGATCATTAATGGTTATATTATGTTATTCATGGTTAATTTACTGCAATAATAAAGTACTTACAAACATCATTTACTGAGTAGGAACTTTTATTTGCATTTACCTTTCTGATACTCTATATCGCAAAGTGCTACTTGGGGTATGGAGTGCCAACCAGAGGGCATTTTATCGTATTTATTATTTAAATTGATGGTAAATTAAAATTTTTGGTTCGCATCTAATTTTCCAAAAAATCATTATTTTTACATTGATGGGCATAGCTAGGATTGAAGGAGGCATAATAACACTATTAAAAAGGAATTATTATATGTATAAATATTTATATATTAGTGGTGGAGCATTGTGGCTAGCCAAAATGTGGCCATAGTGTGGCTATCCACACTAAAGCCACATTATGGCTAGCCACACTGTGGCCACAGTGTGGCCGGGGGTCAAAACCATTATGGCGCCATAATGGCAACCCACTATGGCCACAATGCCTTGCCACAGTGTGGCCACAGTATGGCCACACTGTGGCCATAATTGTTGTGTTGACTGGGAATTCACATTGATGAAGTTAGGTTGGAATATTACTGTCACGAAAACATGATGACACTAAACATTTTCGATGAATTCATTAATTAATTTCCGAAATATTGCAATTTTGGCTGTGGCAGTAGTGATGATTCGCGAACTTTCATATTTTAGGCTAATATAACATAATGGGAGCTACAATTCGAATGGTGAAAAGGATTTGTGGACATTGCCATTTAGAATAATTTTGATATTTTAATCTCCATGTTATTTCTTTTAACATAAAAATCTTATCTTTGATTGATCTGTGATGCATGATGAAACTCTGAACTAAAGCTATGGATGAGATATGGGGACTCAATTTTTTGAGAAGAAGGCAAAGGGGGAGAGAGAGAGCTCAAAAATGTTGCACACAATCGCGCTAGGTTGCGTGGAATCAGATTCCTCAGACCCTTTTGCTGTGGACGATCTCGTCTTCAAGGGGCTCTACCGCCTGACAAAAGATATGGTGCGTGAACTTGTGGCAGGTTTGAGACCACACATGGCAGTAGCACGGAGGAGCATGGCCATACCCATTAAGTCAAAAGTTAGTTAAAATAAATCAAGGCTAAGAAAATGATCTCTGCATGTGACTTATACGCTACTGACTTATTCCAATTACTTACGTAGGTCCTCTATGCACTTCACTTTTATGGTCAGGGAAGCTACCAAAAAAGCACCGGAACCGATAGTAATCTCTGACTCTGCCAAAGTAGCGTGTCCAATTCCATTGAGGAATTAACAGAAGCTCTCAACTCAAACGAAATCCTTGCTAAATAGATCCACTTACCATTGAGGAGAGAGGAAATGAGCAGGGTCATTCGCAAGCATGGATACATTATATTTTAATTCTTGATTTATTTATCCATAACATTACAAAGTTATCAATACATTTAATAAATTAATAAATTAAAATATACATTTACTTTTAATAAAAAAATCAATTTGGTTTACATGAAATACTACCATTAAAAATTTCAAAGTTAATGCCTTCTCAGGTACTCGATGAATCTATAAAAGAGAGAAATCAAGAATTAATAATAATAACATATACTTTCTTTTCACCCAGGAATTACCTAGTCACACAAATACCTGGCACAATAGGCTATGTTGATGGAACTTATTTAGTCATCAAAGCACCAAAAGAGCAGGAAAACTTATTTTTAAATAGAAAATCATTTCATCCCATCAATGTTATGATAGTTAGTGGAAATCTACTGACATGGTATTTTTCAAATAAATCCAATTCAAAAAATAGTTCACCGTTAGGACTGAATTATTTCTAAGAACGACTAATGAAATTTCAATTATCTCTATATAATGTTTGTATGTTCTTAGATTGTGAAATTTGGAAATTTGACTTTTTGCAGACTTAATTCAATGTTATGCCAATGTAGGCAGTGGCCAGTGGAAAATGTTAGCATGAAATAATAAAGCATTTTTTTAACTTGGAGACATCTCTAATCTCTCGAAATGTTGAAAGATGTATGGATACCTTTCCCTTTCTCCAATTTAACTTACTCATTCGCAACAGCCTGGAAGGTCTCCGCCATTTGGGCCACAGCAGTTCTTCTCACATCAGCTGCCTTGACCATGCGTTCATCGAGCAATGTGGAGTTATCGTCTGAAATAAATTTATTCACAACGCATTAGACTTCTCAAAAAATTTAAATTGATGTATTTTTGTGAAACAAATATTAATATAGAAAATTACGGCTCAGATATAAATACCCTGACATAGCAACACTGCAATGGAATACTGAAAATGTATTGGCTATCCAAATTAAGGTGAGAATTTCTCTAAGATTCTCAAAGGAATGAACTGGCTGAATCTAATTGAACTAGATACTCACTAAGTCATGAACATCAAAATGTTTGTTATGACAGAGGAAATTACACATGAATGATCTTAATTGAGGCTTCGTTACATATAATGTTTAGTATTAATCTCATTCCATTCAAAGATAAAAGTTTTTAACAACCATAAACATATTGCTATTTGGGAAAAAAGTTTCTACGGATGTCATCCGTATTAATGGTATTTTAGTGCTGGCTGGATTGGAGACAAAGGTAACCCAAATACACTCCGGATATATCTATACTTTTTAACAAAATAAATTAAAAGAGTGAAGAATAGAATATTATTATGAGAAAACATATCACTATTTGAACATCCCTTACTTATGCATTTCGTATTTATTGAGCCATACTTTCAATCACTATGTTTCGAGAGATCACTTCATTTCTAGCACAGTAATTGACATTCATTTATCCCTAGATAGCCAGAAAACTCACCACTTTTTTCCCTCTTCCTTTGTCCCCTTTCCCTGAGAGCCTTCATCGCTCTGCTGGTTTGGGTGTGGAACTGGGGAGGGGTCATGTGAAGTAGAAGGTACATGAGATGAGGCAGGAGGCAGCTCCTTTTGGGCAACATAATTGGTCACGAGCAAATGCAGGGTGCTCCTCCATAAATTGCAGCATTATGGCTCGCTGCTCTACAGAGACCCTGAAATTGGCTCCTTTGCCTGCATCATGTTCTGAAATTGTAAATTGAAGTACTCTGCAAAGATGAATTGTGAATAATCAATCACAATAAAACAATTATCTCCTTCAATTATAATAATTCACATTCATTTAACTAGCCAAAACAATTTGTAAACAAAATATAATCAATAAAGGTATTGTTTAGAAATATCATAATAGATTAGACGACATATGAATGCTGAGGGAAAAAATATTATCTTAAAGATGTATTTGTTAGGTAAAACTGTTTTTAAAAAGCATTTTAAGGTTTCAATTTTTCCTTTTGAGTATGAGCACGCCTTCCATTCATGTAACAAACAACAGCATGTAATCTTTGCTGGTAAAGAAACATAAGCATTGAGTAGAAAACATAATAAAGCAATAGAAATAACATGATGACATACTGCAAAAACATCTTACCTCTCAGGCATACAAATATAACTTCCATTATTGTAAAAATATATGACATTTGTTACTGCGGAACATCTGCATGTACTGACAGTAGCTTTATGATCTAATTAAAATACAGCATACTTTATAAACTAAGTAGAAAGGCATTCAATTAATATATATACTTCTTGATATTCCACGATGGGGTATTTACCACAAATATAACCCAGGTTGGGTAACACAGTAAAAAAGAGCCTCACAGGAATCATGCCATCTAATCATGGAATGGCATCAATGACACTAACACTCAAACTAAAGATGTACATAATTCATCTTTCAGGAGGATTGCAACCATTTGTGTCACTGTCTATGCTTTTACTACAGAATTAGAGGCATTTTTACCAACTATTTCAATTCAATGCAAGTATCATTACAGCCAAAGTAACTATCATCCATTAAATATTAATTTTCTGGTAAATACCTTCCTCATGGTATCAAGCACGCCTTTCGTATGCACAAAAACATAATGCAAATTCATTTACAGCTTATTATATTTCCTCACATTCCCATCATATAAATAAATATTCCCACCACCGTATACACAATAAATAAACAAACAAATTACCTCTCCGGGATAAGACTTCCATTTCGTTGGTAAAGGAAGACATGCAGTGATTGCGAAACATACCATGTCAGTGATATAGAGCACTTAAATCATAAAATGCGCCAAATGATTATGTCATACCTTTAGGTTTATACCACTTGCCTTCTCGGTTATCCCGTCAGTATTCAGGGTATGCTCACAGTTGTTACAGAAATTGAAAAATGATCAAGTATGTGTTACCTCAAAAGGAGTAGCTTAACAAACATCGTCGTTCACCTTTATGATGTTGTCCTTCCATGGCTCCAGTCTTCTTCACTTTCTAAATGCAAAATCTAAAATAAAATACCAGTATTAGTATAATTTGTGCAGAGAGAATTGCAACCAAAACTGGTGAATAGATGAAGCCGCAACGGTGTCTGATGAATGAATGAATATTAAAGAATCAATGCTATGGTCAGGTGATATATTCGGCTATTGAGTTATTTCTTGATACCTTAATTTAATTGTCGCTTGATTTCACATTGATTAAATTCAGGAGTCCCAACAGTGGATGAACGAACGAATTAGGCGGCATGTAACGTTTGCTTTGTTGAAATACGCATCACGTATTATGGGATAAATACTTTGTTTGACATTTTAAAAGGTTGTTTATCTATTGTTGGGACGAAAATAAAAGCCTCAGAATGTTGAAACAGCTGCTGTTTGGCATTCCGACACGTTGGCCTCGATTTCGTTGACTTGTTTATTCATTATCAATCATCAGCATTTCATTATTTACCGTAATCGAAGTAAATAAGTTTATACAATAAAAACAACTTCTTGCACCTTGAAAGTAATGAAGGATATTTACAATACGAGCAATTATCCGAGTTACTTACCTCATATGGAAATACTTACCTCTTATTCTGTGTTTGTGAAGCAGACGGAAGCAGACACACCCAATGCGGCACACGTTCTTCATTGGCTGCAAATGATTACGTCATTGTTTCATCCGTCAGTTATTGCGTCTCTTCGAAAAGCTTTTCGAATTCGAAGCCGACGAGTCGAAGGTTGTTACGTGGTCGCGCCGAAGCACCTTCGGTTTCGTCTTCGGCAAGCCTTCGGAAGCGGACTCGAAGTCGAATTCCGTGCCGAAGGCGAATCCGAAGACGGTCTCGAATTTACGTGGTAAGGTCCCTGGTCGAAAGTGCACGCCAAGGGGACTGCATAGAGGATCCCCCATTCAACCCCATAGAAGGGAGATTTCTGATGCCACTTCGATCGCTCGGGTTTCAAAAGTGTCCGCGGCGCGGATGAGTGCTATGCGATCCACTTCTTTCCAATATTTTGCGGTATAATATTAGTCATTGCGAGGAATAGCTTGAAAAGTCATGAATTTGATAGCAGAATTTAATCATGTGTATGAATTTCAGTTAATACCCCTAATTTTACCTCATTATACCCTGAAACTCGGATCAATTTGTGCGTCAGAGATTTCTGTAAATCGATTTAAATGCGCGGTGGATGACAACACATTTAGAGGCCGAATAGGGTGGTTTCCTATTATTTTTTTATTGCCTAAATCGAAAGATTATTACTCCTGGCGTACGTATTTCACGCTTTTAGATTTTTAAATGACGATATCTATTTTTCGCGATTAAATGAAAAGTGAAAATTTTCAAGCGCGCGAAAACGCGACGCGTAAGTAGGAATGATGGGAAAAAGTCCGTGCGACGCATTTCTGGTTCCCCCTCCCGCCTTGTGAGGTGACCTTGATCGAGGCTCTGAGCGCTGATAGGACGCAGGATGCTAGCGGATAGCTGAGTACCTTGCTGGCTGGTAGCGCTTGGCTTAAAAAAGGTTTCTTAATACCTTATCAAACGAAGAAAACTTTCCGACCTTAGCCAGTTTTAATAGGTGATTATTAAGACATATTTCCCTGAGCTCTGTGCCTCATGCATGCATTGGTAACCTCAGACGATGTATAACTCCTATCCTCTCGTGTAGAAACTAGGTCCCTGTGACGTCACCTGGAGTGGAATCGCATGGGCGCCAATCTGGCCTTTTTCAAATGAGGATAAAATTTGACCCTTGCCATTCGTCTAAACCGGTATTTCAAAAACCAAATAATTTGTGTATTATGAATACACTAATGGTGGGTAACGAATCGCAATCAATGCCTTTCGTTTTCTTTGATGAAGGAAACTACCCTATTGAGGATCCTGTTTTGTAATATTGTTGGTGCACGCATTCGACCTGAAGACGCTGACAGCGATGTCAGCTAAACTGTTGTTAACAAAAGCCAACGGACGCGATGAGAAACACCTATAGCGCGAAGGGTAGCGCCGCCCGATGCACATATCAGGGGCGAATTTAGCTCACTGTAGTGGCGCAGCAAGGGGGGGTTTTGGGGGAACCCCCACCCCCCCCGAGAGCTCAGAGAAATGTTTAAGTTTAATCCATTTTACTTAATTGGATTAGGATTACTTATAGAATTGTGTTAGGATTAATCAAATATCCCTCAGAAAGCCGTAAAACTCTGGAGGTGGGCCCCGCAAATCCCGCTTACCCTTGCGGGTATGCAATACGCCCACACACCTAAGTATTAGTTGCGCCTCACCCCCCCCCCCCCCGCCTTAATTCTTAGCTGCGCCCCTGGCGCAACGAGGGGAGGTTTGGGGGATAAACCCCCCCCCCAGAACTCAGAGAAATTTTTCAAGTTTAATCCATTTCAATTAATTGGAAAATTTTAATTAATTGCAAAATTTCCTAGGGGAGGGCCCCCGAACTTCCCGCTTACCCTGGCGGGTATTCCACACCTTCTGACCCCCCAATGTTAGTTGCGCCTAAAACCCCCCCTAGCCTTAATTCCTAGCGACGCCCCTGGCTCACGGGGGAGGCGGGGGGGGGGGGCTGAGTTGTTTTACTACTTGGCGCAGAGGGTGGTCGCCCTCTGCCTTCACACATACGCAGACCACGCATTTGACAATCCTCTACCGGTGTTTATTTGACGGAAGGAGATGGTCAGATGAGAATAAGACGGATTTCGGGAAAAAACATGGCGCAAAATCGTTTCCAGTTAAAAGCAAGAATAAGGTGGAGTCTTAAACTATTGTAGACCTTAGATGAGGAAATACTTGTTAAAACCTCCGAAGTTTGACAGAAAGACGAATTTCCATGATAGCGGCGAAATAAGAAATTATTTTCTCTCAAAATCCAAATTTCCACCAAGCTTTAATGGTTTGTCTACGCCTTTCCGCTTATTATTCGTGTAATTTGAAACCGGAATGGTAAGCGATAAATGACAATACCTGGGAATTTTACGGATTGCGTCAAGTGCCCTGGGGCCAAAATATTATTTTTTTTTCAAGGAAACGGCGCAGAGACAGAAAAAAAACTATACAATTATTTCAGTAATTATTAGCTTTACTTTTTACTTCAATTTTTTATCTCACCCTGATATTAGCAGTCGGCTGTCCGGTTTTCTTGTAGGGTTGTTCTGCTCGCCAATGCATTAGCTCAGTTCACTTGCGTAGGGGCTGGACTTTGGCGTATTTCGGGGGAGGGGGGGGAGGATTGAAAATATGGTAATCTATTAGTTGGCTCTCCAAGTAACTGTTTATTTCACAACATTAACAAACAAGGTTTTAAAATAATTGATGAATTTCAACAAACCATTTGTCTGCGCATATCAGATCACAGACGCGTTATCGCTAAGATGTAATGCATATCACCAAGGTGCAGGGGAAAGTAATGAACCCCCTTCCTCCCAAAACAACAACCTAAATTCGTCCCTGGGGATGGAGAGAGAGGGAGAACCAATTTTTTGAAGATCCGCTTTCGGTTTCGACTTTCAACCTGATTTTTGTTACCTTCAGAATTATTCTTAACGGTTATAGCAATACAGCCCAAAAGATGACGACTCGAGACAATCTCCTCCAGGTGATAAAAGCAGTGGTAAGCAGGGGAAGTCTGGCCAGGTCGGCTGGTCGGCGATCGCCGAGGGCCCCGAGCTAAGGGGGCCCCCCACAAGCTCACGTAAGTGCGTCTTGAAGCATGTATTAACAGTGTAATAAAAAGACTCAACAGTACTTTAACCTAAGTTTTTTTGGCCGCTAAAAATTCCACGTTTTCAATGGTTGCTTTATTTACAACATACTCTGTGTAATAAGATTATAGAAAAAGTAAAATAAAGGTGTGAGAAGATAAAAGAGCTTTTTCGAAAGGGATATTGGAAGAGGTTATTTGAGAGGTTTCTTTTAAATTTCAGCGAAGTTTCAAGGAAAAAAATGCACAAGAAATAGATAATAGAACAATAATGCATAATTAAATTTTATCAGCTGTGAAATTCTCACTTTACATAATATTTTTTCTTGCTATTTTTATTCAGGTATTATCTATTATTTAGGTATTGATATATTTTATTCTCTTTAATCTAGCTTTTAATTGCCAGAATAGCTTCATAACCCACATCCGTGCATGCAATTTCATAAAAATTTTCCGGGGGGGACCCCAAGTCCCAATACGTCAGGGATCCCCGTCATGAGATCCAGCCGAGGGCCCCCATCACCCCAGACCGCCCTTGGTGGTAACGCGAAGAATTCAAAACTGCCGCCGCCGCTTTTGATTTACGAACTGAAAAATCTAAAGGAAATCTCTGAAAGGCAATTTATAAGACCACATTTTAGCAGTTGATTCCAGAATTAATTACTTGCGACAACAGGTCCAAAACCGCAAAGATTACGACGCTGTAATGGAGATTTTACGAAAGGAGACCACATGGAACTGGGCCACAAAAAATCGTTTCAATTCACGTTGACGGGGATGTATCCGGGTTTAGATACTGATTATGTAACGCAGAGCTCCCGTGACCTTAAAGTATATTGCGTCGGGACGATAAATACCTACTGGAAAAAACAAGACGAAAAACCTAAACCCATTTTAGATAGTAACTGTTCAACATCAAAATGATACATGGATATGGTATGGTAATCGGTGGAGGCGACCGACAGCTTAGGTCACTTTAGCCATTAAGAAAGATAAGGAAGTAAGGTAGAGAAAAACCTGGCGTCAGCATTATACTTCTCGCAAAAAAGAAAGGCGCAAAGGGGAGCACGGTTTGACCTACCATCCGACAGAGCGCTTCATTTAAACATACAGCACTCGAAAGGGCTGCGGCAACTTTTGAAAAGCCTCTGCTACCGATGATTAATGAGATTTGCAGGAAGTCTCCTCCGTACATAAAGAGGAAGCAGGGGCGTATGAAGGACGTTGCTTTCGGAGGGGAGGTTCACTATTTTCCTCTACCTCAGCTTGGTGGTATGCAATTTCTCTCAGCATTAGTGTGACTGCTTGTAGAAAAGTGGCTTTTTAGGTTTTCTCCTATTATCTTTAAACGTTTGATGAAAGCAGGTGGAATAAAATCTTGCATTGGAGAGCCACATCAATGATTACCATCTGTCCTATTTTTTCCAGGAATATCGTGGGTGCATTCACCCAGTGGCGGATTTTGGGGAGGGGGTCACAGGAATCATGAACCCCCCAAAATTTATCGAAAATTTAAAATTTTTATTAGTTTAACAGTTATTGTATCCTTGTTGGTACCTCTGGTCTTGTTGTCTCCTATGGGGACGTACAGTTGGTAGTCACCTCAAGGGTAAAAATTCTGGGGAGGTCTGAAGCCTCTAAACTATCCCTGGCTTGGTGCCTCATCGCAATTACAGGGAATATCATGTGGAATTCTAAGTAGACCAGCGAACTAGATTCTAGATAGAACTAGATAGGCGAGTGTTTTTGTATCATAGTCTTTCAGGAGCAGCTGCATATTAAATTTGTCCAGCAAGCTTTCATGGCCATTACAGGGTGCATCATCAGACAATGAAGTCGAAGGAATGTTGGGTGGAGCGAATCGACAAGGCGCATCATAAGGCAAAGAAGAAGATCATACATTGCCTGTTGATGCACTCTGCAATGGCCATGAAAGCTTGCTTGATAAAGTGTAATACATAACTGCTCCTGAAAGCCTCCAACACGAATGAATCTCGCTCTGACAGCTAGTGCCGTAGCAAGGGGGGAAGGTCTCCACCAAAATATTTGAACATAATTACTTTGCTTCGAAGAAAAAAATAATACTGATATATCATGAATTTAAAGATTTCTTTGTAAAATGAAGTGTTTTCGATTATGATAAGTGTTAAAATTAGTTTAAAACCCTCTCCTTAGTACCCTGTTTTTTTAAAATTTCCACCCCTGGTTTTGGACCCCCTCTCCCCAAACAAAATTCCTGGCTACGTCACTATACTGACAGCATACGTTTCAAACAAAGGCGGTAGAGGTAATCAAATGCTAAGCCTCCTTAGAAGCAAACCTTGCTAATTGGCCCTCTCTCTCCAACCCCCACACAGCATGCAAACTGAACAGAACCCAACCAATAGGGTAGTTTCCTTCACCAAAGAAAACGAAATGCATTGATTGCGATTCGTTACCCACCATTGGTGTATTCATAATATACAAATTATTTCATTTTAGAAATCCCAGTTTAGATGAATGTTAATGGTCAATTTTAACCTCATTTGAAAAATGCCAGATTGGCACCCTTGCGATTCCACTCCATGTGATGTCACAGGGACCTGGTTTCTATATGAGTAGATAGGAGTTTTACATTGTCTGAGATTACCAATGCATGCATGAGGCCCAGAGCTCAGGGAAACATCTCTTAATAATCACCCATTAAAATTACCTAAGTTCGGAAAGTTTCCTTCATTTGATAGGGTAATAATAATCCTTATTTAAGCCAAGCGCTACCTGCTAGCTGGGTACTCTGCCTCTGCTACCTGCCAGCAGCCTGGTTCCTATCAGTGCTCAAAGCCTCGCCCCAAGATCACCTCACACGGCTACAGCTGGAACCAGAAATACGTCACACGGATTTTTCCCAGCATTCCTACATAGCCGTCGCATTTTCGCACACCTGAAAATTTTCACTTTTCGTTTAATCGTGAAAAATAGATATCGTCATTCAAAAATTTAAGAGGGTGAAATGCGTACTCCAGGAGTAATAATCTTTCGATTTAGGCAATAAAAAAATAATAGGAAACCACCCTATTATGTGGAGAATAAAACACCTTACGCAGATTGTCTTTCTAGATCTTAGTTTTGATTCCATGATGGAGCATTTTTTTTATTTTTCTGTATCAGTAAGAATTTATTTTAAATCTATAAGCATGAAATTTTGCCTTCGGCACGCTTCTAAGCCCCTTAAAAAAAATTTTGTGCAACAAAGCACTTTTGTTCCTTAGGCCCCTTTCAGACGGGACGGCTTTTCGCCGGCCGCTGTCCACGGCTCCGCGCCGTGAAATTTAGGCAGCTTTCAGACGAGACGACTTTCCGCCGTTCATGATACGGCGTGTCTAGAAATACAGAGAATAGTACGGCAAGCAATCGGCACGACCATCAGCGACATTTATTCACTAGTTCTTAAGTCGTTATCATGGTTAGGTGCGAATTTTAAAATAATAATTTAAACTGTTATAAAATGTTTATCTATGCTGCTGATATATTAACTTTCTTTGTAATTATCTGTGCGTGTTCGACATTAATGGAATACTTATATACTTACCATATTTGTTCATTTTTTCGGCCAATTTAGAATATGGGAACGATGAAATATTATTCATGTCCGTATTTCTTCGCTGGTCACGCTACTCTGAATTCTATAGGACTACACGGCGGACGGCAGAAGTCGACGCGTCTGAACAGTCCAATACACCACAGTGTTTATTTCACGCCGTGGACGGCGTACGCCGGGCCAGATTGAAATGGGAGCTGTGGATATCACGGTGCCGTGCCATCCACGGCGTGATTCGACTCGTCTGAAGACACCCATAGCGACCTATGGTTATTTAAAGCCACGGTGCCGTGCCGTGGATGGCGGCCGGCGAAAAGCTGTCCCGTCTGAAAGGGGCCTTAGGCAAATACAGCTTTTCCATTTCATCTCTTACCATCATCATTATGCCATCCTTTGGTGGGTTTATAATTTATTTGAATGGTTACCAAGACAGCTACCCACTTCATCAACTGAGTCCAGAAGTAATATTGCTCATCGTCCCACTGACAAAAATTCTCACCATTGATCCATCGCACCTCACAACCTTAGCATGCATTAGCTATAATTAAAGTATAGTTGTCCTGATTGGTAGGACATTTGTCTAACCTAAAAAAATCAATGGCTGAATAGCATTTTAATCATCTGCTTTAGTATTAATATATGAGGGCGTGAGATGGAGTCATGTTTTTCCTGTAAGTGTAAATTTGGAATTCCATAAGCGGTTAAAAATACCTAGTTTTCAAAAAATGTATGACATGATTATATCATAACATGGAGATTTAAGACTAATAACAAAATGTAACAATCATCTTCACATCAAACATATATGTAGATGACAATAATATGACATGGTCCCGAACATCAGCTTTTTACCATTTTGCTCTAATATTCTGCTTTAATTGCAGAAATTAAGGCTATTTTTGGCATTTGCATTGGAGATTTGGGCAATTTGGGAGAAAGTGAAGCCCATAGCTTGCCTCTGTCTCTTTTGCAAAAATTTTCTCTTTTTCCATTGCAATAATGTTGTCAGCTTGGTGATCTTTGCGATTCTCTCCACACTTCAAACATAGAGACGAAATTTCAACCATTGTAGGGAGATTTGAAAATAATTATTGACCACAGAAAACTAAATCAATTTGACTACAATTTATGTTTTAGCTTTAACTTTCAAATACCAGATGAAAAAATTTAGAGGACAAGCCTATGCTTTGGCGATGAGAAAAACTTCTAAGGCTCTCATGTGGTCAATGATGTTACCTATTATTAGACTCAGAGGCTTTGTTATTTTGGCAGAAGGCACCTTACAGATTGCTGTTAATACTAAGCAGTAGTGTCCCCCTATATTCCTAACATTTGGCTTTTTATACGTAAGAAATGCACACCAGACTGATCCCCAGAACAATTAATTCGAGGCACATTACAATTTTTGTGTCAACAGTGAAACACAAGAGTCATGAGTAACAAGCAGAGTCAGCCCCGGGCCAATATTAAAACATCGTCTCTGATGCAAGTAAGGGCCCCTGTGCACTGGCAACTTTTACAAAGCAACTATTTAGTTGCTTTCATGAAGTCCCTATGGAACACATGGCAGTTGCGGCAACTAAAAAGTCGCCTGTGCGCGGGGCCACAGTCAATTTTGTGTGTTTCATTTGAACATCCACAAAGCAACTAAATAGTTGCTTTGTAAAAGTTGCCAGTGCGCGGGGGCCTTAAATGCAGGGATAGTGCTGTCCAATGCACAGCACACACTTTACATAGTGCGTACATGTCCAAAACAGCATTTTCTACCCAATGAGGAAAATCCCTGCAAATTCTTGCTGGCTGTGAAGCAAACACCACGGTATGAAACATTGTACCCATTTCCCCCCAGAGGAATTGGAAAGACTTGTGCAAACAAATCAACAATACATGTGCAACAAATGATCACGGAGTAATCACTCTCGTTGCATTCAGACAGGACCCTATCCTAATGCATCTCACTTTTTGATATAATATTTCATGAACTGCAACACTTGAGCACACACCAGCCGCCATTGCTTTTAACATAAAATTGCAATCTTGCACAAGTTGTGAGTAACCATTACTACTCACTCGGGTATTCCACCCAAAGGTTGGTCTAGATGGGATGGGAGCAGATCGAGCCAGTGGCACAGCGAGGAGGGGAGTTTTGGGGGGATTAAAACCCCACCCCCCTCAGAGTTCAGAGAATTTTTTAAAGTTTAATCCATTTTACTTAATTGGATTAACATTACTTACAGAATTGTGTAAACATTAATAAAATATCCCTCCTAAAGCCGTAAAACTCGCCATTCATCTTAATTTTTTTCTGAGGGAGAGCCCCCACATCTTCGGCTTACCCTAGAGGGTATTCTATACCTTCCAGTATTAGTTGCGCCTAAAAACCCCAAGCCTTCATTCCTAGCTGCGCCCCTGGATAGAGCTCACACCGGACCTAGCCACAGGAGTGTAGTTATCACACTTTCAAGGTACGGAAGACCAGCTATTTTATCTGGGCCACCCCACAGTTTGAGAATTTTTTATAGGGAATGTCTGAATACTGCACAAGGGACTCTTCAATCAGCAGCCAAGCGCTCGAGACACTATGCTACAACATTCCCCCCAAACATTATCAATCCACGCCCAAACATTGGGATTTGAAATGAAAAATGCATTTTCTTTCATAGAAATATATATATACAGACTATACACAAATACACATTTTTTGGACCCTAAGTAACTTCAGATCATTCTATCATAGAGAGTCTCTACATCAGTACCATATTTACAGAGTAAAAGTCAATTTTGAAGTGACATGGGCAATAAATAATAAAAGCAAACCTTAAAAAATGTCCTTACTCATTAAGAAACATGATTCAAATATTCAGTGTAAAACTTAAGAAAATAACTGGTTTTCTCTTAACTACCAAAACCTTCATAGACCACAGCTTTAGCCACTGATTAAGAAATGAAATAATTCAGCAGATAACTAGGAATGCCTTTGGTCAATCGATGTGATGATGGTTAAATTTGTACAATATGTATTCATAGTCTTTAACACCCTGTTAGTCACAATATTGCCACACCTAATTACATAACTAGTTTAGAGTGGTTACGGACAGCATGTGTCAAATGACAGATGGAATGAGCACAAACACATGTACATTAAAATATGAAATTGAGTATTGCAAACAACCTCACTCTCTCTCAAGCATTACCCTCGGAAATACCTGCAAATTAAGAGCCGTGCAAACAACAAACTTCGAATAGAGATGCAAACGAGTTGAACTAAAACTCGTAATTTTTGAGTCACACTCGAGTAATAAGGCCATATTTTTAATTTTTAGCAAAAATTACATTCATTAGTCTAATTTGATTCCCGAAAACTTAACGAATGTATCAATGTAACAAATTGAATAAAGCACTTGATTTTATACACATACATTCAACAAAGAAATTGATATCAGAGCATTACCACAACAGCTGTGGATTTTACCCCAAAATACAACTGTTACATAGACGCTCAAATTGAGCTTTCAGTCATTTCTAGGAGTGGTCGTCTTGCCTGAGAACTCGTTGCTCATTGGTGGGCCCTCAAATATAAGTCTTAGGTGACCTATGGTGTGTTACTAGACAATTTATTAAGCCTACAGAGTGATATTGCAACTTTTTAATACAGAGAGGCCTAAAATACGACAAAGCAGTATGCTCTGTGGTGAGTGAAGGCTCTTAGTGTTCACTATTCCTGAATGTACCCATAGACATGGGCATTGTATTTTGAAGATAGCATGATTAATTAAACTTTCATTACCGCTAATCTGAAAGGTTAATTCTCTAATTTCAATTGAATTTCAGTGGGCAATATCGCCCAGTAGCTTTTTCTCAGCAACAGGAGATTAAAAGTCCACGTCATCATTGTTAGTGACAAAGGCATGATTGAGAATGGTTTAAATACAAATGGTACAGTAATATGAGCCTGACTAGATGATTCAACTTTAAAATTAGAAGAAGCCCTGAAACCTTCAAAAATACATAACAGACAGAAATCCTTTTCTAACAAAAACAAGACCATGGAAGTAAGCTTAAGCATGCATTTTGCATTTGTGACATCATTTTGTCAAAATCAATGGATTGCATACTAAACAAGATATAAATTGACCCATATTTCCAGTTGATAATTGAATATTTTAAAAGTTAAGAAGAATTTTTCCCAGTGAAAATGTTCAGTTTTGGTTAGTTATCTGTTCTCAAGTATAAAAAGAGAGTATTCAGTGAAATATGAATCATAAATAATTAAATTTAATAATATTAATATCCATGCATGTTTTGTGCATTAAAATATCCTGATACCTAATCATGCACAGTTATTTTCTCAACCATTGCCTTCATTAACTCGACAGGTTTAGAAGAAGTGGTCTAGTTGAGTATTTTCTTAAATTGAACTTGTCTTGATTTTATATTGCTTGCACACTCCTCCAGGCAAAACAAAGGGATTCCTGATATGAAACATGATATTGGCATGAGCATTTCCGTAAGTACATAACATGGGAATGAACAAAATGGAGACTTAGAAAATATGTAAGAATGTATGCGGTAGGATCACCGCAATTGGGAGAGAATTCATTCGAAGCATGCTGAAGATACATTTGGAGTTACAGACACTTATGAGAGCCTGATAATGAAATTTTAAACTATGAATATGAATTTTCAAACTTCATCGATAAAATCATATGCAATGCTCAATAATCATCCATAAATGTTGAACACAAAGATTCTTATTCTTATCACAACAGTTAATTTGCAATCACATACCTTTCCAAAATAAATGTAATAACCATCAAATATAACAGTTAAGGCCATATTCACGCAAGGGTTAAAATATTTCAGCGTGTTTATATTCTCTGAAGGTACACAATGACAGTGCATTGTCTCCTTTTAGGCACGATGCTTAAGTACAATGAACATGTTTTCTTAAAATAATCTCTCCATTGAGTGATTAAATAAAAACTGCTTTCACACATCTGGGCATAATCAACAAATATTGTAACTCATTTCCTCAATTTCTTATCAGCAGATAACGGCAATAAGTAATACATGATAATACGTATCAACCACAATTCTAACACAATCACAAATGCTATTTACAAGACACAGAATTTTTAAAGGCCCAGATTTATGTGAATAGATATAACAATTACGTATCAGTAAAAATTGTCATTTATCGAAAAATTTGAGGTGCAAAATACTTTAAAACTATAGCTTTTTTCTATAAATCTAGACATATCTCTCATTACAATTTTCAGAAATATAAAATGTATGTTTTCTATATATCTGGGCTTAAAATATATTCTTTTCTGGATAGGAAGCCTTCGTCATATTAATAGCTGCTCTAACAGTTGATTATTTTTGGCTTCCTTTCCAAACGAAAAAATAATATGCTCAAAACATATCACTTTGGCTATCTAACATTTTATTGGTTCCAAGAACCTAGTCAGTCAAAAGTTTATCCTTCTAACAGTCAACAAACTTTAACATTACTAATTAAATGTCACCATACAGACTCAATAGAAAAATCCTTTTCGAAAGGAATGGAATGTTTTCCTGAACACTAGTGGAATGAAAGGGTGAGAATATCAACTTGGTAACAGAGTGTAGCCTACTCTCAGCAGTTAGCGTGGCGTGCACCACGCATCAGAGGCACAAGGAGGGCTGGCGGTCCTGCAAGGCGCAGGAAAGGATGCTGAAGCAGTTCTGCAGCTGTGGCCCTCTGTGCAGGATCACGCACCAGCATGCGCTCTAAGAAACTCTGCAGCCGAGGCGACACCTATACCACAAGGAATATTCAATTCACATTAGCGCATCAACAATAGAACTTCAAACAACTTCTCCATGTTAAATTTAAGTAGAGAGCTACTGCTCACGGAAGAGCAAAGCAACACTGTTTGAAGTCCATTTAAAAGACACAAGTAACTTTGACTTTTATAACTATATACTCTAGTTTCCCTTTCAACAGCATCTAATAGTGATGGATAATTACGTGTGTATGGCACATAGTTAGTGTATTTGTGAGGTTGGTGATGTGACAGAAAGGAAGGAAAAAGGAATGGACAGATACCACGGGAACATGGGTGGATTTGAAAAGTGCAGGTAGCACAATAAGTGAGGCAGAATTTCCAAAATCTAAATACAATGGAGCCTAAATATAAAGAAGTTGAGGGGGCCGTAAGTTTACTTCATCATATATCGGCCTGCACTTGTTAACTTTGAATAATACTTTGAACCAAGCTTACTGCATAATGGCATAACCAATATAATTGAAATTATTTTTAACCTTGCAAAGGAAAAAAGTCTGAAAGCCTTTAGAAAAAGAGGTACCAACCAACAAAACCTACTGTGTCACCTATCATCCCCTTCACCTTAGTCATTCATACTCCACTGCATGCAAAGGTGTGTGCACCTGTATTATTTAGATGCACAAGATATCAGCAACGCTATTCAGTGGAAATGATTTCCTGCAAAACACAAATTCTCCTCCACTCACCTTATGACTATTCTTCAGGGTGGGAGGTGGCATTTCCCGGATTCGGCGCATAGCTTGCAGAGGGGGCTCATTGAAGTATGGAGGCTCTCCGTCAACCATTTCAATGACCATTATTCCTGCCCAGAGAAATCAGGAGAGGAACACAATAAGGAATACGTAACACAAGACATAAAAGACATGTCACCGGGAGAAATCTAGAGAGGCTACATCATAAGGTTGTTATACACACGGCACGTCATAGCACAATCTGATGTATGAGCAAAGGCCCAATCAAAGTTGCATCGTGTAAAGCAGTGAATTGCTACAATGCATGCTAAAATGTGTAACAGCAAAATAGCCCCTCTAATGCCGTGCTCGTATTCTCCCAATTTCAACTATTTTTTTCCGATAGATGTCGCAGTAGTAACAATCAGAAGAAGCTGAGTGATGACATGTGTTGGTTATACAGTATTACTCGAATATATGCCATTGAAGCAACAACTATTTACACGAAACAATGCGCCACGCCAACGCGCCAACGTCTGTCAACAATGCGCACTGAATTTTGTTTGTTCTTTGTTCTAACAAGTACCTCGCTACTCGCACACTCAACAGACAATGAAATTTTGTGAATGAATGCTTGACTTTGATTACCGTGTAAAGCAGCAACACATTCGTCTGTGCAACAATTATTGCACACAAGATTGAGAACTTAATGCAGTGCTAACCTGTGCAATGACGTGCCCCGTGTAATAATTCCTTCCCTTAGGCCAGCAAGTCACAACAACAAATCACATTACCCACTGAATTTCAGCAACACAAGGAAGAACTCGGGAAACCAAATGAGGACCTCCCAAACCAATAACACCATTCCACCTTCATCGCCTGATGATGCGACCTGCAATCGCCACGAAAGCTCGTGTGACAAAGCGATGGACGCAGCTGCTTCTGAAAGCCATTGACAACTATAACACCATTCCTTCTGAGCATTGCAAATGAGCTTATGTGCCCTATGCTGCTCCGAGGCAAGCATTTTGCCAAGTGACTCAAGTCAAGGCAAGCACCATGAGGCATGTGCACCACAACAGGCAAAACACACATTGAGGCCCATTTCAAAGAAGGCTAATGAGGGTTCTTCTTTCCTTACTTTTTGCTGCTAACCTGAATAACGCTTGAACGGAAGTGAATTCCCCGAAAGGTTCATCTTGGTCATTTCATGATCAAGAGGCAAATATGCACAGCAGATTCCAAAAACTATGTTTTGGAGAGTTTGAGGGGTGAACTTTTTCTCATACACAAAATCTTTTTTTTCTACACGGCCACTGATTGCAGCCACAGTATATCCTCAAGCCACGTAAAATACCAGGATGCCAAATGCAAGCCACAATTAGTCTGAAATATGACTCTAAGCATTAAAATTTGTTTCCTTGTATTATAACACATGACAGAATGCCATCTGCTCTACAAATATCTCAGAAACAATGGATCATAAAATTTATAATCAATGAGGGAGTACACAATCAGGTGTAAATGAAATGCTACTAAATATAATAATGATTTGCTATATCACTACCATAGTGTTAACACTAACAAAATATACTTGCAGAAAGGGCTGTGCTTTTAGACTTAATTGCTCATAGCAAAAATGAGAGTTCTGAAAGGCCAGTGCCTCACTGTGCGCAGCTGTAATTCTAATGAGTGGATGTAAGAAATCTAGGGGGGAATCGTTAGGATCCTGTTAATCTCACCCAGAGACCAGATGTCCACCTCAGGTCCATAAGGCAAACGGGAGATCACTTCAGGGGACATCCAATAGGGAGTGCCCACCAACGATTTCCGCTTTGGCAGCTCCTGAGACACTTGGGCACAGAATCCAAAGTCAGACAATTTCACCTGAGGGGAAAGAAGAAAGATGATGAATCAAAATTAAAAATATTCCTATATCAAACCATTATTATAATGCATTTTCGGACAACTTAGGATCAGTTGTACGTGTCCACAGTCATCTTGCAACCACTTTTTGAGAGGATAACACACACTAGAATTGATTAAATAAGCAGGGATAGTTATGTGTCTCACCCTTCCGTCAGCTGCAAGCAAGATTGAGTCACTCTTGATGTCCCGGTGGATTACGCCTTGAGAGTGGAGGTATGCAAGGGCCTGCAGGCACTGCGCACAAGCCGTGGCAATCTGCGTCTCGTCCATGCGTGCGTGAGTGACTATGTCCGTCAACGCACCACCCTCCAAAAACTCCATCACGACCCACAATTCATCTCCAACCAAGAAACTGTCATGCATCTCCACAATGTTCGGGTGATGATAGTCACGCATGATTACCACCTGGACAATTAATTGCAAAGAGTAGAGTTAGAGAGGCTACACATCAATATTTTCTACATTTAATGTCTGATTTTAATAAAACATGAGGTAGGCATAGTGAAATTATTGACAAATTAGCCACATTAAGAATTCATTCCAGATTGCTACCCGTACCAGCGATGACAATGTATACTACAGAGACATACTCATCACTGTCTTTTCCAAAAGTTTTTGCAACTTTCGTCCTTCTAAAAAAACTTAGGGTTTGTAATGCACTGATATAAGTTATTTTGCAGTAACTACCTTGGGAGGACAAGATTTAATAAATCTAAAATCCAACTTTCCTTAAAAACATAGTTAAATTTGCTGATCCCACTGAAAAAGTATTTGAAAAGTTGCAGTAAAATCTTATTCTAACCAAAGTAGGAGCTGAAAGGCTTGTTGATAACAGCTGCTAGCTGAACACTGGTTGATAACAGCTGGCCTTGCCGATCAGACTGGTACCACAGTACCCGAAATGATGAAATAGGCAACATTTTGAACTCTCAGCATAATGCTTCCCTTGAGATATGTTAGGTTGTGTTGCCACAGAGACAGTTTTATGGTCAGATATAGCACGAGGAGAGGGAATAAATCCACTCAAAAAATGAGAGAATATGTACCTACTGAATTGAAAGATTCTTTAGAATAGAACACACTGATTGACACTGAGGATGGGGAGGAGTTAGGACTAAGATAGTCAATGAGGGAGAGAGAGGGTTAAAATACACCAAAAATGGTACTGTAGCTTATACATAATCCCCATAAGCCTTGCTTTCCAGGAAATATACAACTATGACTGCCTAATGCTGGACAAAGTGATCGCAGGCATTGAATCATGGTCTACAAGAATCAGTCAAATAATTAAGCAATGAAAGAAACATATCCCAGATGCTGCACTATGTATGACACATTAGCTGGCCAAAATTGAGTGATACAATTTTTTTCATGTTCATAAAAATACTAAACCTTCATACATCATTGAATGACAAAATTTTTTTACATTTCAAAACGATGCATGTTTTATACCTTCCAGCAGAGATCACAAGTCTGAGGTATTTTGAATGCCAGACAAACTTGAAATTTAATAAACATCTATTCAGAAAATTCTCTCCTGATCCAACCTTGTTCAGAGAAATTATAGATAATGTGTGGATATTTTTCCCTGGAAATATTAGAACTATTATTAAAATTCAACAACTTTTCAGGAACGAAATCAACATGGATGCACCAAAGTTCAATCAGTAAATTGAAGTGAATGAAATCAAAGATGACAGCCAAAGCTTCTACCAAATCTTATTTTGCTGTGAGCAAATGATACACAGCATACGTACAAATGCTTCGTTTCATTCCTTCAAGGCAAGTGATAACTTTATAGAGTGCTTTTACATAGGCTAAAAAATAATTGCCCCCTCTCCCACATCAAAGCATGCCTAAGTCACACACTGTGAGGATACTGCCAGACTAGCCAAGCAATGTAGCTGACTCATATATGGCTATGTTATTTGGCAGACATACCTTTTGAATGAATGGGAAGACAGCATCATTTGTACTTCATTTGCAATCATAATAAATTTTTAGCACCCCAGTTTTAACCATCAGAAACATATTAATTTAAATCAAGGCAGTGTAAAAATGAAACAAATATGGTTGAAAATTGAACAAATATCTACGTGGTATTTAAAAAAAAAACAACTGACTTTTCCGCATCTTTTAAGACCATTTTCAAATTCCCTGCCTTTTCCAGGAATGTGGCAACCCTGTATGAGATCATATAAAATTAGGTGACACGGTCCAGCTTATAAATAATTGATTGGCAACTTTTTTAGGTCCCTTGAATATAATATCACTATGGCAATTTTCAAATGGAATAATTACCTCATTGAAGAGTAACTCTCTTCTCTGCTGTTTCCTCAGGTCCATTTTCTTCACTGCCACCTGCCCTCCAGTCGTACGATCTACGGCAATACAAACAATGCCAGTGGAACCCTCCCCAATCTTCATGAATTGCTCCAGGTTCTCCCTTGGATCCCCTGGGCTGACGACCATTTGCAGGGCAGCACGGAACTGAAAAGATAAGGCACGTCTTTTACATCATCCAAAGACGACGCAATTGAGGTATTCCTCCTGGGTTTGTATCACCATCCATTTTGTTAGGAAACAGTTTCACCATCGATCCAGAATATGCATTTAGGTCTTAACATTAGGGCCAACAAGAGTCCCATGACATTATTCAACATAAGAAGACCAAAGAGCAAAAAGGTTTACTTAATAAGTGTTAGTGAGAGGTCAAAAGCTATAAAACTTTTCTCTTGTATTAAATTATTATCAAATACACTGAACTGTAATATTTTAGTATACCAAGTAACTACGTATAGCTAAAGCACTAGTGATGATCAGCTCCACGGGGCTTCTTTCCAAACGAGTAAACCACATAATAGACTAATCAACCCATGCAACCTGCTCCTGCGGCAGAACAATAAAAATTTCATAATAACGAAAATTGTGTAATAACATTTCTTTCACTATAGATAGGATTAGCCTTATCGTCAGAACAAACGATTTTTTTTTCGTAAAAACGAAAACTTCACGATAACATTTTTCATGTTAATACGAGTCTACTGTTAAGTGAAACATAGGCCCTGTGATGCAGAGTTACGATCCTTATCAAACATCTTTGTGAATGGCCCAGTTGTACAAGCTCAGAATGTTTCGAGGACCGTCGCTGCGGGAGGTGGGCCCTGCGACAATAGGGATGTGGGATGGGGGAGAGGAGAGGCAGGCAAGGCCATGTTTTATCAAAAGACTTTATCAATGAATGGAAACAAAAAACTATGCCAAAAAACCCTGTCCAAAAACCTGCTCTGTCCTCAACGCCCAAAAAACTTGGGCCTGCCTCTCAGTCGCAAAGATATTTGAAATAAAACCTAACTGATTATGGTAACGCCAAAGTGTAAAGATACAACCCGCAATGCATCTATCACTCAACATGACACTTCTAGTGTAAAGCGAGCGATACCTGTATTTCCATCCACATCAATTGCTATTAGAAAATATTTCCTAGTACCAGAATTTAAAACACTGCCTTTTAAAATAAATGGGGTATTTGAGCTCAACAGGTTCTTCATGTACAATATGAAATATAAACCCTAACGGACATAAAAAGGATTTCTCCCAATACAGGTCCCAATTGAAATTAGATCAGTGTGTCGGTGTGCAGGAAAGGGAGTGTTTCATTGCAGGGACCAAATCCCAGCCTCTACATTGGAATTGCTCACTGGACTTACTCACCTGCTCATGGGTGAGTCTCTGCTGCTCAAGGTGCTGCTTCGACATGGCCGGAGGACCCTGCTTGATGTTCTGGTTCTGATCGGCCACATTGTGATTCCGAGAGGACGGAGGCTGCTCCAACACTGATGGAGGCTGCTGCAAGCAAAACAGTCAATGGTTAAAATTCATTTTTTTCTGATCTCCACCCTCAAATTTTAAATTACAGTTGAATACACAGGTCTCAAAATTTTTTTCTATTTCAACTGAAAGGATATGTAGCACTTAAACATTGCATATGGAATCAGGGATCATGCAGTGATGCTTTGAGACTTGGATTGTTCATATGCTTGATCATGAAGAGCCTTACATTGAGGATAGGAATAGCTCGCAAGACTGTGAACATTGATGAATCACGCAAAGCCCATAAAAATGGCCAAGGAGTAACTGAGAAGCATAGAAACACTCAGCATGAATTTGTTACATCAACTACTCAACATCGACTCTGCTCATTGGCCGTTGATTTTGTTGGCCCAAATAGCAGGATAAGTCACTGAAAAATGGAAAAATAAGGGTCTTGTAAGCACAGTTTCATTTAGATTATTATAAGGTGCGAGACAACGAGGGTCGCCTCGAACGGACATCCTCTGAGACCCAGCCATTAAGCACGTTCCTGCTGTCATCGGAAGAGTCGCTTGACAAACGATGCCTTTCGGTGACCCCAGGGGCGTGGGGCTGGACAGGGCTGGTGGCCGCTACGAGAAGCAGTAGGTGTTGTGCAGCGAAACAAGGTGTATGGCTTGGGACTGAATAAAGGAAGTTGCTTGTGTGAGAGAATTTGGATTTGTTCCCTGCTTTGTTTCCCCCGAACCCCTCTACCGTCGGCGAAGACGACTTACATTTGGTGTCCGAAGTGGGGGATCTTTGCTAAATATTAGGGGAAGCAACTGCATATCAAGTCACAAATAACGGTGGAGAACAATCAAGAATGACGGGTCGGATCAGCTTATCGGGCCGCGAGATGGACCTCCAGCAGGCGGTGGATGAGCTATCCACGCAACTGTGGATTCTCAAGGAAGAGAACGAAAGTTTTCGGGCCCGTGCGGATAACACGAAGGGGGAAGGACAAATCACGGGGAAGTCATTCTCAATGGTATCCTCCATTGAGTATTTCTCTGGCGCCGCGGGGGAGAACATGGAGACGTTCTTCTCGCAAGTAGAGCAGGTGGCGAAACTTGGTTGGAGCGATGACGACAAGCTAAGTGTGGTCACCCTACGCACCCGCGGAGGGGCACTAGAGTATCTGCGGGCGAAGGAGAGAGCAGGGGCTGTTAAAACATACGATGACGCTCCGAAGTCTCTGTTAGAAAGGTACCGAGGGGTGAAAAACCGACGGTTCTACCGAGAGATGCTTGCAGGCATCCGCATGGCACCCAGGGAGCGGATCGAGGAATTTGTGGACCGCATTCGTGAATTGAACAGCCACACGTGGAAGGAGGAGGAAGATGCCGCAGCGGCCGCGATACGCCAATCCGAAGCGGATGAAAGAGCTTTGGACGCGTTTTTAAATGGCCTGCCGGGCAGAGTGGGGGAACATACGCGTCTCGTGATGCCGGAAACCTTCGACGCAGCCGTTAATGTGGCCGTGCGTATACGCGAGGCAGAGAGGAGGGCTCATCCGGAGACGGAAGAGAGAAACGTTTTCACGATGCGTGAGGGAGTCTGTCATGCTTGTGGGCAACCCGGACACTTTGCGAGAGAGTGTGCAAACAGGGGTGGAATGCGGTGTTTTAACTGCGGTGGACAGGGACATTGGGCGAGGAATTGCAGAGTGGTGGGGCGGATGCGCGTCGGGGGGCGCGTTGAGCCGTCTTTAAACGTTTCCGGGGCCGAGCAGGCCGCCCGCCAAGGCCCCCGGTAAAGACTTTGGTTCCATGTGTGCACCGTGAAGGGGGAATGGAGGACTTAGCGGTGATTGTCACGTGTGAATATAAGAGGCGGCGTATGTTAGTGGACACTGGGGCCCAGGTGAGCCTAGTGACTAAGGAGTGCTGTGGGGGGCAAGTTCTACGTAGGTCTCGTTTTAGGATAAAGGGTCTGACGGGTAGATGTATTTGGAATTACGGAGAGGTAGTGCTTCCGGTATGGTTCAGAAGCGATGTGCATAATCTTAGAGCCCAAGTAGTGGACACCTTGGGCGGGTATGAAGGCCTTATTGGTATTGACTTCCTTTGAGAAACGGGTGCCGTTATTGACGTGAAAAAGGGGGAACTCTCAATTGGGGGGTCAATAATTCCCTTGACCGAGAGAGGAAGAGCGAGATCCGAGGAATTCGCACCGCGGTCGGAGGAGGCATTTGGAGAGGGGCCGCGATGTGCGGTGACATCTGTGAGAGGATTTACGACGGGGGGCGTGGCTTCCACCGCCAGAGGGGGCGGGCCCAGAATCATGTCATGGGAACGACCGAGGGACGCATCGACGGCCGGCCCGGAAGGGAAGCCAGAGGTCGCCGAGAGAAATTTCGACAGCCCTGGGGCGGGAAAACCAAGGAGGAGAGCAAGGCGGCAGCGCGGAAGGAAGCGGCGGAGGGCGGGCGGAATGGCTATCCTGCCGACGGACTCTTCGGTGGGACAGGCGGAGGGGTTGGAGGGGCCTGATTTCGTGGGTCATGAGGGACCTTGGAGCCGCCGGCCACGTGTGGATGTGCCGGTTCGACTCCCAGCGGCGGAAGTAATCCCAGCCCGTTCATCGAAGCTCGTATCCCTCCCCTTACCCGGGCGGGAGTGGACGGAGGGAGAAGAGTGCGTGCTGGAGCCGGCTCTCGAGATGGAGGAGTGTTTAGTTGCCCAGTGTTTGTGTCGGGTGGACGGGGAAGGAAGCGCGAAGTTGCGCGTGAGTAATTATGGGGAGTCGGCAGTAAATCTATGCAAGGGCACAGTGGTGGCGACAGTGAGCGATGTTGATTTTGTTCCAAATGAAAGATTCTGCGGGGATGATATTGAGGGTGCATGCGATAGGAACGTGCGCTCTGTGGAGAGTACGAGTCTGTGCGAGCTTTCGGATAGTGACATTGAAGGGAAATTGACGCACTTGAATGGGGAGGAAAAAGCTGTTATGCGTCCCCTAATAGGAAGGTACAGGCATTTGTTTTCATTAACGGGAACACCCCCTGCGACCCACTTGGTAGAGCACGATATTCCTACAGGTGACGCCTGTCCCATTTATCGGAGACCCTATCGCACTCCGCATCATTTAAAGCCTTTAGTGGAGGAGTTTGTGAAGGAACAGTTGGAAGGGGGAATAATATCGCCTAGTCACAGCCCTTGGGCCTCACCCGTTGTGATCGTGCCAAAGAAATCTGAGGACGGAAAGCCTAAGTACCGGTTCTGCATAGACTACCGTGCTTTAAATGCAATTACTAAACCGGATGTATACCCACTTCCAAACATTACGGAAACCTTGGACTATTTGGGGGGGGGTGTAGGTATTTCTCGACCCTCGATCTAACGGCGGGTTATCACCAAATTCCCATGGCCCCTGAGTCACGCGAGAAGACTGCCTTTATTGTAAATAGCGGATTATACGAATACCAACGTATGCCAATGGGACTAAGAAACGCGCCAAGTGTATTCCAACGTATGATGGACGGAGTCTTCAGGGGAATGACCCCCACAGAGTGCTTGGTGTATATCGATGACGTTATTGTATTTGGCGGGTCGATTGAAGAGCATGCAGCGCGGTTGGGCCGAGTGTTTGAGAGGCTCGAGTCAGCCAGGTTGTCCTTGAAATTGACAAAATGTCACTTTGCCCTTTCTCAAGTAAGCTATCTAGGGCACATTATCAGCGGAAAGGGTATTCAACCGGACCCAAGTAAGATTTCGGCGGTAATGGACTTCCCCACTCCCAAGACGGTCAAGGAGACACAATCGTTTTTAGGAATGACTAATTATTACCGTCGATTTATTAAAGATTATGCCATCCTCGCTCGCCCGCTTACAATGTTACTGAAAAAGGGAACTGCATTCGTTTGGGCTCCGGAGTGTGACGAAGCAGTGGAAGGGCTAAAACGGGCGTTGACGAGAAGCCCAGTGTTGGTATATCCAGATTTCTCCTTGCCTTTCATCATAGCGACGGATGCAAGAAATTTCGCGATAGGTGCCGTCCTATCACAGGTGGTCAATAATGAGGAGCACCCGGTCGCATTCGCATCGAGGCAATTAAAGAAACCGGAAGTGAATTATATGACGACGGAGAAGGAACTTTTGGCCATTATGTGGGCGGTGGGACACTTCCGGTGTTACATCTACGGTCGGAAATTTACCATTTTGACAGACCACGCCGTGCTCACTTGGCTTTTTGGATTAAAGGACCCCAGTAGCAGGTTAATGAGATGGACTTTGAAATTGAGCGAGTACGATTACGAAGTAATTCATAAACCTGGTAAGACCCATGCAAATGCGGATGCCCTAAGCAGGAAGATTCGCCAAGTATCCGTGGAAGAGGTTCTAAATTTTCGGAAGGAGCAGGAAAAAGATCCCGAGTGTATAGAATGGAGAGGAAGAGAGGGATTCGTGGTCGATGGGGGTATACTATGGAAGGAAACTGCAATGTGAAAAAGAGTAGTAGTGCCTCGCAGCTGCCGGGAGAAAGTGCTCTGTCAGTGCCACGACCATATACTGTCAGGACATTTAGGTTTACAGGCAACAGGAAGTAAGGTTAAAAGGGACTTTTGGTGGCCATCCTATTCGCGAGATGTCAAGAGGCATGTAAAATGCTGCATTGCATGTAGTCAGAAGAGCCCTTATGGTAGGTGCAAGGCCCCATTACAAGCACTACCAGCAGCGAATAGGCCTTTCGAGTTTATTGCAATAGACATTGTGGGTCCCCTTCCGAGGACAGAGGAGGGTTATAGGTATATCTTGTCGATACTTGATCATTTCTCGAGGTATTTAGTGATGGTACCATTAACAGATCAGAAATCTGAATCCGTTTCAGTGGCACTTGTGAAGCAATGGATACTGAGGTTCGGAGTGCCGGAAACACTTCTTACTGATCAGGGAACTAATTTCATGTTAGAACTTTTTCGACAGGTCTGTAAGTTGCTACGAATAAATCAGTTGAGGACGTCACCCTTCCACCCATAATGCAATGGGCGAGTGGAGAGAGTTCACAGAACTATTGCGCAGATCCTCAGTCATTATGCCAATTTAAGAAACAACGATTGGGGGCGCCATAATGACTTTGCTGTCGCGGCCTACAACTGTAGTTATCATTGTAGCACAGGTTTCACCCCTCATGAATTTGGACGTCAAATGGTATCGCCTTTCCAATGCATCGGAGTTGGCGTATTAGAGAAAGAGCACCCCGGGGTGTCTGGATTAAGGGACAGATTAAAGGAAATGTGGGAAAAGTGTGCGAATAATCTACATCTACATCTACATAATACCCCGCAAGCCGCCTAAAAGGCGTGTGGCAGGGGGTGTTAGGACACCAGCCGTTTACAGCAAAAAATAAAATAAAATAAAGTGCTCAAACGAAGTTGGGACTAGCGTTTATTAAAGTCCTTTATAGTTCGGGGGAAAAACGATTTCGCGTATCTATCCGTTCGGCAAAACATCTCTCTTAATTTATCACTTCTATCGGACCTGGAAATATAGTGTGGCTCTAATATTATGTTCTCTGTGTCGCTCTTAAAGATATCCATTCTCAATTGTTCAAGCAATCTAAGCCTAGCGCGCAGCCTCCGAGTCTCCAACGGCTCCCAGCCTAATTCGCTTAACATCAGGGTAACACTGTCTGTACGCCCGTAGCAGTTTTTGACGAAACGCGCAGCCTTCCTTTGAATTTTATTCAGTTCGCGGATTAAGTCTTTCTGCACCGGATCCCATATGCTCGCTGCATATTCAAGGTGCGGTCGGACGAGAGCGAAATAGCACCTTTCCTTTACTTTCTCATCCGAAAATCTTCCCACAATACGTTTGACGAAACCTAATTTCTTCAGTGCTGTGCCGCAAATATTCTTTATATGTGTTCCCCACGTGAGGTTCGAGGTTATCGTAACTCCCAGGTACTTCACTTCGTCTGTTGCCTTTACATTAATGCCATCCACTGCATAAACATGGTTAGAGTTGGACGAATTCCGCAAGAAATGTACCGCCATGCATTTGCTCAGATTGAGTTTGAGTCCCCACTCTTGGCTCCACAAATGAACGTTGTTTAAGTCAGATGATAGAAATTCATAGTCAGAGTGATCACTAATTTCGCGATAGATGACAGCGTCGTCAGCAAATAAACGTATTTTACTTCTAATGCGGGAGCAGAGATCATTAATGTATATAATGAACAACAGGGGGCCGATTACGCTTCCTTGTGGAACACCTGATGTAACGTTTACAACATCGGAGCTAAGTCCGTCAAGAACAACTTTTTGTTTACGATCTCTGAGAAAGTCGCGTATCCAGTTTAAAACTGTCTCGTTTAATCCGCATGACTGTAATTTGTATAAAAGCAGAAAGGAAACGGAGAGAGGCCGTTAAGGGGAAGGGTAAGCGTTGGCAATACAAGGAAGGAGATTACGTGTTTTTAAGTGATCCCTGTATGAAGGTAGGGCAAGTGAAGAAATTTCATAAACCATGGAAGGGGCCATACCGCATATTAAAAGTGGTGTCGACATGTAACCTAATGTTGGAGCTCCCATTCCGCAACCTATTGGTACACAGGAATCGCATTAAACCCTATTTTGGCCCCATCCCCCCTCCTAGTTTAGGAACAGCTGATCGCAGGCCAGGCAGGCCGAGGAAGGAGCGGGCATCGCCGCCCTCCCAGCCGCCCGAAGACGCCGCTGTTACTTCTGAGGCCGAATGGGAGTGCGAGGGAGTGGGCGTGGTCGCCCCGGCCATGGGGTCCGACGACGGGTGGGACACAGCTGAGGAGGAATCATCGTGTAGCACGGAGCCTCCCTACATCCCTCCCCCCCAAGTGCATCCATTGCCGGCCGAACGTTCTCCCTACTACCTCAGATCGTCGGAACCAAGTGTTGACCCTCCTCCCTTCCCCCTTCCTGAATCGGCGGGAGACCCCCCAGTGTCCCCTCCGCCCCCACAGCCTTCGCCGTTGGGACGCTCCCCTTATTTTCTTCGTCCACGGGCAGCTCGTCCATCGGTGGAGGGGGTGTAATTTGGGCAGTGATGATGGAAGAGGGTGGTGGCTGGAGGACACGTAGAATCCGAGAGCTATCGCTGTGTCTGGTTTATGTCTCTCATTTGTTTTAATTTTTGTAATTTCTTTTGATTTGGATTATTTTGGGTTTGGGATATGTACTTATTATATTCTGGATGGGTTGATTTCTTTGGTTTAATTGCTTCTAGGGAATCTCAATGGTTGATATGGTAATGCGTATTTTATTGTATTAATTTGTTTTGAGCAGTGAATACTTGTAGTTCTCTTTGTGAATGTTGATTTAGAGGTAGGGGCGAGTCAATCGGCTCGCGCGGATGAAGAGTGATTGGGTATAATTAAGTACACTGGAGGAGATCGTGTGGTTTGACGAATCAGTGGGCACGGTGCAGGAGTTGTGAGTGGCGCTGAATAGCGACGTGAACCGGTCCTTGAGGTTTTCCGACTCATGGGACTCCATTAGAATGTGCAACAGACTAAAGACAATAACGGAATTATAATGGACATCATGTTGTTAAAAAATTACATATCTGTAATCACTATTTTTAATTCTTGTATTGTCGTCTACCCATTACTGGTCACGGTGGCGTATTAAGGGGTCATTTGAATATTGGACTTGGCTTATTTTTATTTCTTTTGTTCTATGATGCTTTAAATTCCATGAGTTGCTTCGGGAGTGTCAGCAACTCACTTTGGGGGGGATGTGGATGTAAGCGCAGTTTCATTTAGATTATTATAAGGTGCGAGACGACGAGGGTCGCCTCGAACGGACATCCTCTGAGACCCAGCCATTAAGCACGTTCCTGCTGTCATCGGAAGAGTCGCTTGACAAACGATGCCTTTCGGTGACCCCAGGGGCGTGGGGCTGGACAGGGCTGGTGGCCGCTACGAGAAGCAGTTGGTGTTGTGCAGCGAAACAAGGTGTATGGCTTGGGACTGAATAAAGGAAGTTGCTTGTGTGAGAGAATTTGGACTTGTTCCCTGCTTTGTTTCCCCCGAGCCCCTTTACCGTCGGCGAAGACGACTTACAGTCTCTTTGATTTCTAAACTCTATCAAAATAAACCATTAAAGAAAACAGGTAGACAAACCCATTCAGACAAAGGTGGAATGAGCAGTACGAGTAGACACATACCAGTGGTACAGCCCGGCCACCAAGAGTTGCCCGATGACATTTAGAAGGGTCTAAATCGGGATATGGGGCAAGGTTGCCAGGTGAGAAAGGGAAACGCCCACCTCACATGTAAACAAAAGGGTTCCCTTAAGAAAGCAGCCGGAAGGGATGACGAGCACGAAGGACCCAAAGGAAGAATCTCCTGCTTTGGTGATTCGAAGAAAGGGCTTGTTTTGGTGGCTCAGGCTTGTTTAAGTACTTCATATGCATGTGACAACATCATATGACTAGGCGAGGGTGTGAGGTGCATTTATGGGACAGCGATTGGCTGCAAACCGTGCTGGCACAGGGTTCTTTGCCCCTCCTTTTGAACTTCCATCGGATAACTCTCGACTAGACTGTAGACTTTACTGATTCATCTCTTTGAACTAAGGCCGCACTCCAACCAGGCCATATCTCTCAGTTGACTCACCTTTTGAGGATGGAGCATTTGGGCATTGGGTGGCTGGAGGCGCATGTGGCTAGAGGGAGCTGCAGCTGCTGCTGGGTGTGGAGGCTGGTGGCCTGGACGGCTGGGTGCAGCGGCACCTGCATACCCCGAGTATGGCATGGAGTTATCCAACCCAGGAGGAGCAGGGTGCTGAGACTAACACAATCACAGTGAAATTATTAAAGGAGCATAAAATAATCAGACAGAGAGAATACGTGGAGGGGATTTGAAGATTTGGTCACCATTTACTTTTCCTAGGAATGGACACACAGTCCATAGGTCAATGATTTGAATACTAGTCTTGAGAGTTATGGCTACATTCTTTTAAGATAGCTATGGAACCAAACAAAGTGTATGACGCCTGGTGGCTAAAAATCAAAGATGAGGAGAGGTGATTGTGTGAATAAAGCTGTTTAAGAGCATGTTGTTTACATGAATTTTTTTGACAGAGCCCATGAGGATTACATATCAAGAGTAATGTTATCAATAATTCATTTTATGTACCTCTTAAAATATGCTTTTGTAGATTAATTTTCTCTGGAAAAAATTATCAATGTCAAATAATTCTAGGCAGTGATTTCTATGAATCCATAATTATGCCAACTGTATTCTATTTCATTATTTAACAAATTTTACCACAAAAAATAGTTTTAGAAATATTTGGCACATTTTTTCAAAGCAAAAGAGTTAACAAGTTAAAATAATGTGGGCAAGGAAGAGGTAAAATTCAAACAAATATGTATCTAATCAAGAAAAAGTTTTGTAAACTTCAAGGATACACCTCTACTCCAATCATTTGAGAAAGATCTGGTGCTCAATTTATTTGTTAGGTTGATAAAAAAATAATACCCCACAAGAAAAAATGAGAGTAAATATAAAAAGACCATCTAATTGTCAAAGGAAAAATAATTACTTATATATCTCTGCGAAGAATATTTACTTGGTTATAAGATTTAAGACAGATAATTCTTTTCTAATTAAAAATGTTGCTGACCCTGTCAGTTGTACAAACCATTTTGTTGGCATCCAGAAAATACAAAATGCACAAACAAAGTCGTCAGAAGAGCAAATAGACAAGTGAATAATATCTTAGAATCATAAATAATTACTCGTTACAATTTGAGAACCTTTTGCTGACATATTCTTTTAATTTGTGAAAGAATATTTAGGGCATTTCCAAAAGTGCCATTAAACAAGTTGACTTTGAGTTCACTTGATGACAAAGGGCAATTTACAAACTACCTTCAAAGGAGCAAATATCTAGAATCCATTGTCAAGTTAATAATATAAGTATGGAATTTCAATTAATACCCATCCTAATTCCAAGTAATTCCCATCATACCAAGCAGGGCCATAGGAAGGGAGGCCCAGGCCGGGCGCCACCCAAGCCTGGAGAATTTTTGCCCAACCTGGATGTCTCCACCAGCCTGGAAAAATTTTTGCCTAACCTGGGCATCTTGGCATTGAATAATTTTTCTACAAAGTCACTTTAAAAGTTTAATTTCACATAGCATCCCCGGCCCTGATCTATGCCTTAGAATAGGTTTCTTATAGTTGTACTCATTAAACCCATAGACTTGTTGCCCAACCTAACAACCCATCTTGTCCCCCTGGCCAATAATCCTGACTACATCACTGATAACAAGTCATTAACAAGGCAAATTTTCATATTATAATACTCCATGTCTCTTGCAGAGGAGATATATTGTTAATTATCACTGGTTTTCGAAAACGCCCTTAATCTTCTTTGACAAATTAAAAATTTTGATCTCCAAGCTCATAAAAGGTCACAGCAAAAGGGCCACGTGTTGACCTAAAGGTCTCAAATTTTTTAGGCCCTATTTTGAGTCAGTTCAACTATTTTTTTTTTTTTTATTGGACAAGTTTCCCTAAGTAAAATTGATGTTTTCCAACCAGAACTTAAGCTCTGGCTGAACTGAATCAGGTGTTTACACCAGATAAATGAAAAGATAAACTTAGGCCAAAATTTAGAATATAATACATGAATATGTACCCTTCATTAAGCCAACAATTTAATAAAATGATGTTTAGCTTTACTAATTCATCCTTGCAATAGGTGTACTGAACAACTGTTTAACAGTAATATCCTAGGAATGGCCCATTTGCTACTCATCTGCCTTTCTGCAGGCTATTCCAACACAGTTTTCCTTCTTCAATACAGCCATTGGGTCAATCACACCAGATAAACTATTTGCCAACGCCATTCTTTTTAAAAACTTACTTGAGAAGTGAGGTTGCCATTGGAGGAGATGTGGCTCTGCTGATAAGCAGCTCCCCAATACTCAGATGGCTCTGGCCGTGGCTGCATGGCTGGGGTCGTGGCGACAGCATCGCCTCCCCACTCGCCAGGGTACCCCTCTCGGTGAGTTGGCTTCACATTCTGCTGACGAAAAAACAAGAAAGCATGGAGTGTTAAACTCAAGGCCTTCACAATGTAGCCTCATTAATGCAAGAGGAAAGCAGAAAGAAAACAAACACCAAAGTTATTGGCCACTAACCCCATTGCACAAAGTAAATGATGGGTAAAAGCAGGGCCCTTCCTTTTCTCTTCAAGCAATTAGAAACAACAATAGTTGCAATGATGCCATGCTTCGATCATGTCTCTTCGTAATTTTTTACGAGAAGAACGAAAAGTTCACAAAATGCTTAGAGTGGTCCACCTGCAAACATTTCAAAATACAGCACCTTATCCTTTCACCTTGAGAAACAGAGTGGCAGGCATCAGGGGATAGCAATGAGATTGCTCAGTTGTAATTATGGGGACATTATTTTTTTTCCATGGTGACAATAATTCTCTTTAATTACAGAAATTCCTCACTCATTAGACACTAATAAAACTCAATAAGAATGAATTCCAAAAATACTAAGGTTCTCCCCTGATTGATTGGTTCTTTCACAATTGGTGATGCTTTCGTATGCAGTGGTTGATTATGCTCTTCCACATGTTGCTTGTTGGAAGCATTTCCCTCTGTCTATGTTCTTTTATTTTTCATTAATTTACATGGCTTCTTTTATGATGTGATCCCAATAATAGTACCTGTGGCATACACCCTTAGTATTTTTGAAATTCATTACATGACCGAGGTCCAGGCAATGCTTTGCTACCACTGATTTCAGTAGGTTGAACAAGCGTAAGCATCTTTCGTGTTCTGTCAGACGTTTTTTGATTTTGCAGCCTGAATCCCCAAACCTAAATTCCCTGTGAACATGACCGCATTCACATAGAATGCAGTATACTCAAAAGGTTTTGAGGCCCAAGTCGTCCTATGTTGTCCCTACACAGGTTTTGATCTTGTTTGCAGATTTATGAATAGCTTCTATGCTGTGTCTTAGGAATATAAATAATAAGAAGAACTTGACTCCACATTATACCCCGAATGACAACAGCAGACTCAAACTATGAAATATTGGAATGAGTTTCCCAAAACCACACATGGCGGGAAACCTGAGAATTATTTATTCAGACTATATGCTGGGATAAACTCAAATTCAACAATGCAAACTATATACTTTTCCGAGAACCCATGTAATTAAAATAAAAAAATAAGATCAATCTTAATTAGGCATCTTTCAACCACCTGAAAAATAAATGAAATTGATGAAACATGATAACTAAGCCAAACAACAGTTTTTGAGCAACCCTATTACAGCATTTTTTGACCAAAATACCAAAGCCGACACACGAACTACGAAACCATGAACTGAGAGATATACCAGCTCTCCCGGAATTTATCATATGATGATATTCCCCAATGGTGGTGTCAGAGGAAGAAGTAAGTGCCCAAGAAGCATTTTAGGATAAAGATGAACATATAGGAGGGAGCACACACCCTGGGGCCGTATTCTGTATTTCATCGGTACTGCACCGGTCGGTTTTCCTTCCCAGCCCACTGACAGCACATCATTCCGTACCGACGACGGTTTCCATACCGACGACGGCAAATTCAGCGATTCAGTATGGTCGTCGGTATCAAACCAGTCGGTACGGTTTCCCCTCCTTCTCAAACAGGGAAAATCCGAATATATCCGAAGTTAGAAGTCATCTAACGTGTCTCCACCAATGAAAGAAGGGTAAAAACAAGTGAAGACTCATTCGCACAGTTTGTTGTCGTCATTCTCAATCTTTTTATTTGTGGAAATTACGACTTATTGCTAGATTAAGATAATCGATATTGGATAAGTTGTTAACAGTGCTTATATAATGTGTGGTAGTAATGCTGTACCTACAGAATCGAAGGAAACAATATTACAACATCACAATATAGTTTGTATGTGATGGAGATTGTTGTTGCTGGAATGAATTATTGAAACTATCCTTGAGATCGTACTTTCTTTTAAATATTGGTTCCGTATATTGCTATTTATTCATAATTTGGTAATATAGTTGTCATTAAGTAAGTTCCGTCTAAATTTTATCAACGGAAGGTTATGCCATTGGCACCGTAGCAGACGAAAATAACATACCATGGAACGTGAACGTAGGATTCAAGAGCAAATGTAAATGTCATATTAGAGGAACAAGTTAGGAAATTGTTATAAAAATATGGAGCTGGGTGTAATTAAAAGAAGTGTAATGACGAGGAAGTAAAGAAATTGTGATTGGGTGAAATACATATGTTTAAGTTGCGCATTCCAAGTGAGAGAAAATGATAATATTGCGGCAAACCTCATTCTTATTAACAAATACCTTCTTTTATCGTCAAGGGAATCAATGGCTAGCGATAAAATGAAATACAGTTGCCTGTTACAAATGAAAGAAACTGATACCGTTGTGGCAAACTTCATACTTAAATAATAATAATAATAATAATAATAATAATATTTAATTTCCTGTTGGCTATACAAGTATAACATAGGATTTAGTCAAAAAAGAAGAAAGTTTATACAAAAGTTACATAGAAATTACAATAAAAGATAAGCAGTTAAATACATACATAATTATATTAATTTGTCATTTAGATACTCATCAATGCTATAATAGCATTTCTTAAGTAGCAGTTCTTTTAGCTTATTTTTAAAAGTATTATTACTCACTGCACATTTTATTGCATTTGGAACTTTATTGTAAACCATAGAGGCTGAGTGGTGAGGACCTTTTCTGCTTACATTATAAGGCTGATTGTTCAGATGGACATTGTCTTTACTACGTGTCCCGTGGTTATGGATTGACGAGTTGGGCATAAACAGGTGCCTATTGTTTCTCACAAAAGTACAGCAATTCAAGATATAAATACAGGGGAGAGTAAGTATTTTAAGTTCTTTGAATAGGGGTCTTCCTGGGGTCCTAATTGAGACCCTTAGCATACTCTTAATAGCCCTCTTTTGTATTGAAAATGCCTTTATTGCAGCACTACTATTACCCCAGAATACAATTCCATAAACTAAAAAAGAATGGATTTTGGCGAAGTAGATGAGACTTAGAATCTGAGTTGAGGTAGTTTGGGCAAGTTTCCTGATCATATAGATCCCAGTATTCATTTTATTGATTAATTTGGTTATGTGAGGCTGCCAGTCAAGGTTCATATTGAGATATAAACCGAGAAATTTAGTGGTGTCACAGTGAAGTATAGTGATATTTGAGTCTGTTCTGAGAAGAGGGCTTTGAATTGGTGGGTTTGTTTTATTATGAAAATGAACGAAGCATGTTTTGTTTTCATTAAGAAGTAGGTTGTTTGACCGGCACCATTTGGACATAGTTGTTAAGGTTTGACGGGCAGCACTGCTAGCATCTAGGAAATTGTCACTTATGTTCAGTGTGGATGTATCATCAGCATATAATATAACTACCTATCAACATATATATAAAAGATCTTATTTCTATGCCGAGAGAAACGCCAAATGATGATTGAGTGAAATAATAGTTGCCTATTCAGAGTGAAATAAAGTGATAACATTGCGGAAAAACTCATATTTAATCAAAAATATATCTTTTATGTCAAAGGAGCAAATAAATGATGATAGAGAGAAATAAAGCCTATTACAAGCGAGTGAAAGTGGTAACATAAATGAGAGAAAGTCATTATATGTTAGCAAACCTCATGTTTATTAACCAATATCTTATATTTCTGTCAAGGTAATCAATATAGATGATGACACAGTGAATTATAGAGGCGTATTCGAAGGGGCAGAAAAAGATAACATTGCAGCAAACCTAATTATTTACTCGGTGATGAGGTAAAAACAAAATAAAACGTACAATGCGCACCGGAGAGTTCATGAAACCCAGGGCGACATTGCCTCATACTTTTGCACATACTTGTCATACTTTTATATCTTTGGCCACATTATGAGAAACTGTGCGTAGCTTCGTTAAAACAAGACCAGGCAGCAATTCCCCCCACCCTTCCTCCACTGTTCTGGCATCGGACTTCTTATGCCATGGCGACTGTAATTTCGGGCGTTGAGGTAATTTTATATCATTTAATACTTTCACACATAGCTTAATGCTTCAACTCCTGTTAGGAAATTGCAAGAGGAGAGGAGACTCATTTTCCTATTCCAGATAAAATGACTAAGTACACCACTATAAGAAATGCAGACACAATTATGGAATAATTATAAATGAATATGATGGAATGACATGAATGAAGGTATAAATACAACCTTCGAATACTTTGAAAGATTTTTATTAATATGTACCAAATAAAAATCTGTCAAAATTTACAAAGGCTGTATATTTTCATTCTGCATGAATTTTCACTAACTGTAAGTGAAAGCTAATAAATTGATTGTTTGAATAAGGAATGATATCACTATTCATAGATTTTCAAGGTGAACTCATTTCAAGCCCCATAGCACTATACAGGTACACCAAATCTTGATGGGCAGTTAGCTACAATAGGGTAGTTTCCTTTATCAAAGAAAATGAAAGGCATTGATAGTGATCCATTACCCACCATTAGTGTATCCATAATATACAAATTATTTGCTTTTAGAAATCCCAGTTTAGACGAATGGCAATGGTCAATTTTAGCCTCATTTAAAAAAGGCCAGATTGGGGGCCATAAGATGCCACTCCACGGGATGTCACAGGGACCTAGATGCTATATGAGTAGTCAGCAGTTTTACATGGTATGAGATTACTAAGGCATGCATGAGGCACAGAGCACAGGGAAACATCTCTTAATAATCACCTATTAAAATTGCCTATGGTCGGAAAGTTTCCTTCGTATGATAGGGTATTAATAATCCTTATTTAAGCCAAGCGCTAACTGCTATCAGGGTACTCTGCTAGCAGCCTGCATTGCACCAAGGTGGCCTCACATGGCGGCAGCTGGAACCAGAATGACGTCACACACGCTTTTCTCAGCATTTATACTTAGCCGTCACGTTTTCGCGTGCTTGAAATTTTTTTACTTTTCATTTAATCGTGAAAAATAGATATTGTCATTTAAAAATCTAAAAATGTGAAAATAAAACTGTTTGCCAGTTTGGAATAAGATTCTATTCCAGCAATATATTTTACGTCATCATCATCATTCTTCGCTTCCAAGTAGGACCAATGCTTAATGGACAACATTCACTACGAGAAGAATCTTTAATATGAATTTAAGCATTTATCATAAGTTCAATGCATTTGAGGGCATTCGATTTGCAATTTTTTAAAGTAATTCTGAATTCAACCCCAAGTTTTTATGTTGTATCTGGGCTCTTTTTGTAATCAATCCAGTTTTTTTTTTAAAGTGATACAATTCTGGGTAATAGGTCTCAAGTATGCCAATAAAGTTTACAACTATTTACTATGAGCAAAAGGTGGAGCACTGAGCTGAAGATAAACAAATTGCATGTAAGATGATGCTTTAAGACTTGGTCCGTATAAAATTCTAAAAATAGGCAAATGTATCATAGATATATCCTTACAAATTTTCAAAGTAAACTTTTTCGTGCACGTTAAGACCAAGATAACGAATCCATACAAAAGTGTTAGTAGGTCGAGTTTAAACAAAGGCTCACCCCCCATAAGCTTGATGTACAACACCGGAGGACTTTCAGTGGGATCATATGAAGAGTCGAGCAGATAAGGGCGGTAAATACCAGAAAAGTGCAATTACTATTTGACAGGTATCAAGTACCACCATTACTCACGTATGAATCGCGATGATACGGATCTGGCCTCTCATTCCGGTACGGAGTGACTCCCATATGATGCTCCGAGTTTTGGGAATGAGAACCACTGGAAGGTCGCGACTGCACCATAGGACCAATGACCTCCCCCTCAGGCACAGCTGGGGGTACATTCGGACGGTAATCTCTTCGAAGACGAGGAGGGCTTGATGACCTTAAGGAGTTAGACCGGGCGACATTCGATGTTTTCGGTATTCCATTTTCTCTACCTCGAGAATCGCCTCTCACAATAGTCTAAAAGTGGAATTGAAACCTTCTGATACACATTTATACACAAAATACAATAATAATGGATTACAGGAATAATAAAACAAATTGGCATGGCACATGACTGTGGAATTATAACGAAAACACACAACACAAAAATGAAGATGTAATGAAGACAGGAAAGCTTACATTTAATATTCTAAATCAAAGGCCCAGTTTTGACGGCTTTCCTTTGAGTTAGGACTACACCATACCTTAAGATCCAATATTTCTGTAGGCGTTATTTCCGATGGATCAACCAGAGGCAAGGGCCGATTTGTGCTCTTCAATATTTGGTTGTTCCCAACGATGCTGGCCCATTGTAAAGGCAGACCAACGTAACGGCCTTCACGTTTATCATATCCTGTATGGACCCGGTGTTCAAAATTCGTGGGCGGAGAAATAAGTGGCTTCTTCTTTTTCTTATTAAACATTTTTAAGAAACTGCAGAAAGCAAAAAACATAAATTAGGAACCAAAACATTCCACTCCGAGATCAAACAAACAACAAATCCACATATTATAGCGCATTCATGGACATTAATATCCAAAAGGTTTGTAATTTCAGCATTAAAATGATGCTTATTCTTAATGAGAAAGAGTTTTCCTCACCTGTTAGTGCCGCACCCGTGGAAGAATTCGCCTACATCTAATGTATTTACAAGATTTACCTAATCACCACGAACCATGTTGCTGTCCTGAACCACGCTGAGACCCCTGGAGGAAAACTTTCAAACTGCGTGAGGTGACGTCGAGTGTTTCTTTAAACTTTTATTTTTTATTAGCGTCATTGAACGAACGTAACTTAGCAATGTTGCCAAGCATCAGTAATATGCCAAGCCACACCCCTTCCCTAAAAATTACCTTAAACATTCATCCAACTACAGCTAACAGTTTTCGTGGACTTATAAAACGAACATATATTCACATTATATGGCCTCATAGCTCATCAACAAAATGGATGACTGACGTTGAAAAAAAAATTTATGTATCTATTAAAAATTTCTCATTTTTATCCTTTGTATCCAATGAGGGAAATAAGATTTCATGGAATTATCCGGAAAGCAGCCTTAAAATAAGGAGCCACTGCGTGAAAGAATGAATTTATGTGCCAGAATTGAATAAATCCTCCTTATACCTAGAATTGGATATAAAACGTAGAATTTCAACTCCTACGCGCAGTTAATACCTCAATTCCAAGACAGAACCACGGATTTTGAACGTTTTCTAAAGAAAGCAATCCATCCAACAACGAAAGATGTCATTTCTTCACGCAAATCAACTCATATTCGTGAGCCGTGCGGTTTTTTCATCGACTAGCATTCATTGCAATGCGGATCAACAGCCAAAACTGTTATATACCCGAAGCAATAATAACCTCGAAAAGGATCACTGTGGATAAAATGTTGATGTTGACATAATAGAGTAATAGATATTATTTTCCCTTTAGTTCTAATTATATTCACTAAGTGGCGCTTAAAAAACCGCCCATAAATGAACCTAGTTTCCACTTTCTGAATAACATTTTCTCTGCAGTTTAAGCATTGAACTCATGGAATTTCAGTGATAAGTTATTGAGAAATTTCATTTTTATGAATTAATTACAGCTGATTTGAGCTACTTTACAAGCGGTGAGTATCTTGGTTCACCTGTAAGAAAACAGTTCGTCATTTGTCTCTTGACTTACTTTCATGGTCCCCTTGTGTTAAAATCTCGTTTTTGATTACTTCAACGACCCAATGTGCCTATTTAGTAAGTTTTCTGTAATCACTTATTTTCTACTTGTTTTTTCTTTAACAGTTGCTTATTTATATCTGTGATTGTAGATATTTAATAGTGTGTAGTCGTATACCATCGTATCGCAAATGAACTAGCAGTCCACCCTGGCCACTAGTTCTTATGTGTAGAATTATGCCACTTACTTGTTCTCGTTAATTACGGGTGAAAGGTATCAGCCTTTCTCGTTCCCCCTGAATGATTAGTTGTTATCAGTAATTCCATTCGTTTTACTTACAGTTACAAATGCCGCCTCATTATGTCTGGCATTGACAGGACTTCGTCTGTGAAGCAGACTCGGGCCAATAAGGATGCAACCACTGCCCATAATGCCTCCAAGAATCCAAAAAGTACCCCGTCTAAAGTTTCTGCGGCAGGGTACCGTCTGCGATCGACTCCTGAAACATCATCGCCCGTCTTAAAGGAGAGACGGGGAGATGCTTCACCGGATAGCGCCAGATCCACTAAAACACCAGTAAAAAAAAGTGTCCTCAAAATTAACAAAATCGCCAAACTGAAGAGTTCCCCCTACGCCACTAGATCTTTGTCTCCGCTGGCCTCTGTTCTTAGGAACGGTAAGAGAAAACGAGAGGCGTTGAATATGATACCTAAATTCAAAAAGCGTGTGCTCGTTGATCGTGATGATACTAAATCAATTTCTGATGGAAATGAAAAGGAAACAGAGCAGAGCCTATCATCTTCAGAGTCACCGCTGAAGCAGTCTCTGAAAAGGAATGTACCTGTTGAAAGAAGCAGCTTAGAGCCATCTAAGAGGTGTAAAATATCTCATGATGCCGAATCCAAAGTTACTTTGAGTAGAGTTTTACGCAGGGTTGGTAAACAAGTAGTTAAAAATAAAGTGAAAGATGAAGACCAAATTGAAGCTTCAGAATCTACAGACAGTCCATCTAGCAGATTGTCAGTGAAGAAGGAATGTGATACAAGTCCGGAACCAAAAAATGTCGAAAGAACCAGCACAGAGCCATCTGAGAGGTGTAAAATATCTCATGAAGACGAATCTAAACTTGCCTTAAGTAGAGTTACACGCGGGGTTGGTAAACATGTAGCTAAAGATAAAGTGAGAGATGAAGACCAAAGTGAAGCATCAGAATCTTCGGAAAGTTTGTCGACCAGATCTTCAGTGAAGAAGGTATGTGCTGAAAGTCCGGAACCAAAAAATGTGGAAAGAAATAGCGCAGAGCCATCAAAGAGGAGTAAAAGAACTCAAGATGCCGAATCCAAACCTGCCTTAGTTAGTAGAGTTACACGCAGAGTTGGCAAACGTGTTGCTAAAGTGAAGAATGAAGACCAAAGTGAAGCATCAGAATCTTCGGGAAGTTTGTCGGACAGGTCAGCAGTGAAGAAGGAATGTGATGCAAGCCCGGAACCAAAAAATTCTGATAATGTATGTGATATATCCCTTGATAGAACTTCCATGGACAAAACACTTGACGAAAGCTGTGGAAGTGCCTTAGAACCAGAAAATACTAGCGGCACTGGAGATCTAATTTCAAAACGTGATTGTGGTACTACTTTTGACCTTAGTAAGTGCGAAAATTGTTTGCAACCTGTGATTGTGGATACCAAAGATAACTTGGATTCTGCTGCAAAACCTTTAACTGGATCAGACGATTGTTTGCCAGAAATGTTATATCTGAGTGATAGCCAAAACTCCTTCGAAAAAGTGAGCGAATCTTTCAGCCAAGGAACTGATATTCCTAAAACTGAACTTGATGGTAGGTGTGAGCTTGATGATTGTAATGACATTTTAAATATTGAAAATAGCTCATCTTCCCTTATGGTGTGCCCAACTTCCCATAATATACACAGTGGTGTGAGCCTACCACCTTATGGGCCTGAAGATGAGACAGTATCCGTGAATGCTACCTGTGATTCCCTTTCAATGCTTGATGCAGATGAGTCTATGAATGAATTTATGCACGAAATTAGCTCCTCGAAGGGAAGAGAGAACACACTCGACTTTGCAGATTCGTCTAATGACTCCAATCACATAGATGCTACAAGTATCATAAAAACTCTGGAGCAAACAGAACGTCTAAGTGATGAAATGGATTCACTATGTAAAGACCAAGGTTTAGAACCTTACATTGACCCAACAAAGGCTGACGGCTGTTTGGAGGCAGTGCCAAATGTTGCCATTGAGAACGTCGTTGCCACAATGGGCAGCAGTATGCATCACCGAGATATGAATGAAAATATGAAAGAAAGTAGCATTCATCTTTCTGTATATGGTGGTGTTAGCTTGAGTGAGAGCTATTCATTTGATTCAGTGGATCATCTCCAAGATTTCAGTGCGAGTATCAGCAATTGTGAGCGTCTCACTGCATTGGATATTGAGGGAAGCACTGTATTTAACCCGAACCAAACACCTCCAGTCTCTTACTCTATGCATGTCAGTGAGTCTCTGGGAATGCCTCCTCAAGTAACGATGGCATCAGAACAAGACGGAGTCACTCACAGTCTTAACGACAGTTTGCCAGTTACAGTGACTGAGTCTCTTGATGCCATCACTGCAATGGACACCAAGGGTTTGAGCTCCAATCATGAAGATCAGGGTGAGTGCAACATTTTCACTGAGAATTCATCACAAGGAGCAGGACAAGAGACTATCCACACCATCCCCATTAAGTCGCTTGGAGGCACCAGCACCCCTCTTGCTGAAAGTGGTCCCTTGAACGCACACTCTCAACTGGGTGTTGAGCCTCAGGAAGCCATGCTGGAGTCGCCATTTGTGGAGCAGGCAAGGGAATTGGAGAATCTCAATGGGACTATTCCTGGTGAGGACAGGTCCGGCTTGCAGGAAGGAGCTGAAGAATTTGTGAGCCAAAATAACGAAAGGTCCAGTAATTCCCCTGAAGACTTGAGCCATAATTGTGATGAAAAAGGAAATTTGCTAAGTCTGAATGATTCCGATGAACCGAAGAAGTCCTCTGCTGGCCAGAATGAGGAAGAGGATTTCATTCTTCCTATCCCACCTTCCGTCTCAGATGAGAACCTCTCTGCTGAGGAGAGTACAGTGCTGGTTTCTGATTCTTCTAAATCTATCCCATCTACACCTTCTGTTCCTGATGTCGATCACTCTTGTCTGAAGAATTCAATGATGGAGTCTGATTCTTCTTCACCCATGCTTCCTCTACCCTCTGTCTCAGATGTCAACCATATTGTTGTTGAGACTTCAGTGATGGCTTCCAATTCCTTGAAATCCATGTCTCCTATACCTTCTGCTTTGGGTGTCAATCACTCAGTTGTGGGTGATTCATTGATGGTTTCAGATACTTCTAAACCCATCCTTCCTCCACAATCTGATTCAGATGTAGACCGCAGTGTTGTAGACTCTTCAGTGATGGCCTCCAATTCATCTAAACCCATGTCTTCTCCTCCTTCTGTCTCAGATATCAATCACTCTGTTGTGGATGATTCAGTGATAGTTTCAGATTCTTCAAAACCCATGCTTTCTCTAACATCTGATGCAGATGCCAACCACCCTGTTCCGGAGACGTCAGTGACGGCCTCCAATTCATTTAAACCTATGCCTCTGGTACCTTCTGTCTCTGATGTTAATCACCCTCATGTGGATAATTCAAGGCTGATTTCAGATTCTCCTAGACAAATTGATTTCAGTTCTGATATGGGCAATGCTCAGGACTCCAATGCTGCTAACTCTGATGCAGTTGATGTCAGTGTTGTTGATAGTAATTCTGTGGACATTAGTAATGCTGACACCTCTGATGTTGAACTCTGTGATGATGGCATAGATGCTACTGATTCTAATGACGCTGCTACCACTAGTGTTGCAGTCAGTACTGTTGAAAAGAGTGATTGGAGCGTAAGTGTCACAGGTAATAGTGTCGATGTCATTGATAAGGTTGATGCTAATGATGAGGATGAGAATGCTGTTCTTAATGAGGAATGTAGTGTCATAGAAAGAGATGCATCCATTGTATCATCTGAGGTGAACGGGACTGTTACAGCTCAATCCAAAGTTGATGTGGTAACTTCGTTAAATGCCTGTGACACTTCTCTTGAAGTTGAAGGGAAGTGTGAAAGTGTGAATAATGTTGTTGAACTAGAGAAGTCAGTGGATTTAAGTGAACCAGTGGATAGCCCAACTCATATAAAATCTGACGTGTTTGAAGATGTGGTTGGGAATTCTGAAAAGAGTGAAGTGGAGATGGATGCTCTTTCATCTGCTGTGACTCAGTCTGTGGATGAGAAGGTTGTGGGGCCCTTGGTGCCTTCCACCTCTTCTAAATCAGAGAGTACTAAAGATGAATCTGTGAGCAAGCCGGAGATCACAATCGAAGAGGATTCTGCTGAGCAGCTTGCCATTAAGGAAACTATTCTAAATGCCCTTGGCCTCCAATCATCTCGAGCGGCTTCAATGGCCAAGAGTAGTGTGAGACAGGAACTCCCCCCTATTCCATCAAGGACTTCAGGCACCCTGAAAACCATAATAAAAGTTCCCAAGGTGGTTGATAAGAAAAGGACCAGAAATCCTCTGAGACTTTCATTAGATATCCAAAAGGCCTCTCAAGAGAAAGAGTTGATGAATGCCAAGAGACAATGCACAAGTGATCGACCAGAGTTTAGTGGGCCTCTAAGTGCAGGCCAAGATGCTGAGCAGGACCCATATACCTTCCGAATTTTCAATGAGGTACTTATGGCTATCGTTTTATTTTTAATTTTTATGCCTGAAACTATTGATATGTGTTAGGTAACATTCTTGGATCAAATGAGAGCCAACATTACTCTTTCAGGCTAATATTTCCTCTGGTGATACGTGGGAAGCCTATATTTCAAAACACAAGTCAAAGTCGCATGGAAACAGTCGAAAATTTTCCTCTGGTGACATTTCCCATTTGGATCATCTTCCTTTCTCGAGGACTTCCATCAATGGTGAGTTATTTTTTTATTTCTAACTCACTAAGCTATTCAATCTGATGCTTGGTTTGGACTGATGGTATAAGTCTCCTGGGCAAAATTCACAAACTTATTCTTAACTGTGTAGTATTTCATTGTAAACCCAGGTCGCAGTACATAAGTAAAAGTGAAATATCCAAGAAACCTTAAAAGTCTCCTGGACTTAAGCCACTTGTAGACAGCATGTGAGTTTTAAACATTAAATTTATGGGGGGAGATAGCTCTTTTGACCTTTAGTTGAGGACCTCGAATCCTGAATCCATAAATCCGGAAAATGAGAAATCCGGAACTTTTGAAAATTCCTCTGCATAGTGTTACCATTAGCCACCTCATGGCACCACTATACGAGCCTTTTTTTGGGACAAGTAGGAAGTTAGCACACGCTAACAGCCCAGGCAGGGAAACAAAGGGATGTCAAAAGCAAAAGAGCCTGAACGCATTTATAAATTAATTAATTAACAAAATATAGAAGCATTTTCACAGATTTACTGTCCGACTGAGGAAGGTAACGATAGATATCGCAACATCTGCTAGCTAATGCTATCAACAAAAGCTATTGAACATGAAGAAAAAGATGTATTTATTGCTCGTTCTCATCCAGTTTTAAGCATGTGTAGTTTATGCTAAGGAAGCTACGGTTGTGATTTGACGACTTATTTGGCAAGTTTTTTGCCTCCTTCGATGTAGTGTGCTTGAATCCATCTAAGGTGATGAATGTTCTTCTAGGGGTTGTTTGACAGACAATCCACACATTCACATTTAGCTAATTTCTGTGTTAAGCCCAGGCAGGGAAACAAAGGGATGTCAAAAGCAAAAGAGCCTGAACGCATTTATAAATTAATTAATTAACAAAATATAGAAGCATTTTCACAGATTTACTGTCCGACTGAGGAAGGTAACGATAGATATCGCAACATCTGCTAGCTAATGCTATCAACAAAAGCTATTGAACATGAAGAAAAAGATGTATTTATTGCTCGTTCTCATCCAGTTTTAAGCATGTGTAGTTTATGCTAAGGAAGCTACGGTTGTGATTTGACGACTTATTTGGCAAGTTTTTTGCCTCCTTCGATGTAGTGTGCTTGAATCCATCTAAGGTGATGAATGTTCTTCTAGGGGTTGTTTGACAGACAATCCACACATTCACATTTAGCTAATTTCTGTGTTATGGTTTTATTGCATTAAAATACTAAAAAAAAGTGTACCACTTTTCTGTGTGCTGAAGACCAGAAATACAGAAACCCTTTGTTCCCAAGCTTTCCAGATTTGGGGTCCTCAGCTGTATATACTTAAGGGCATCCAAAGGATTCACCCTGGTTTTGAAGTTAGGACCTGTGGATCACTTACCACGTACTCTTCCTTCCATGAATCCATGCTCATCAAAATTTCCCTCCGTCTCTATAGAATATTCTGAGGATTGGTTTATGTGTTCATTAATTTTTATTTCAACTGTAAATTTTTGTTGATTATTCAATTATTAATGATGAACCTCCTTGATTATTAATGATAGTAAATTATTTCATCAATACCTTTCTAACACAGTACTCCATCGTAACTTCCTGAAAACAAAAATATGTAGCTTAGCATACTTGAATATGGTCGTCAAAAACTGTTAGGCCTATACATGAATCAAGCATATTAGGAGCATCGGTGATAGAACTTGAAATTAGAAATAGAACCATTAGTTCCTTCTTAAATACTTTGATTGTACCTATTTATATTTCACAATAATTTTCAAGAGAAAAAATTCCTTTTGGCCAGGAATCAAACCATGGAGCTTTGAGCTTTGGCTTACCAGGCTACTTTGCAGACCAATGACCGATGATATAGACTATCAGATATTGCGGAACTTGGATAGTGGTGTGGTCGATTAAGTAAGCCCAGACAGTTAAAGGTTCATGATTTGATTCCCAGTGCAATATTTTTCCCATGGCAATTAATGTGAATTTCACCTCTGTTATATTGGCGGACTTGATATACTTTACCTGTGAATAGTGTTTGTAGTTAGTTCTGTTTGAGTTACACACAATTGTGGAAGTAAAGAGGTAACTATGTATTCAAATGTGATGAGGTTCAATTGATTATAGAGTAGTTTCCTTCATCAAAGTAAATGAAAGGCATTGATTGCTATTCCTTAGCCATCATTAGTGTATTCATAATATGTATATGTACAAATAATTTGGTTTTACAAATCCCAGTTTAGACGAATGGTAGTTGTCAATTTTAACCTCCTTTGAAAAAGGCCAGATTGGTGGCCATGTGATGCCACTCCACGTGATGCCACAGGGACCCAGATGCTATATGAGTACTTAGCCTGGAGTTTTACATTGTCTGAAATTACCAATGCATGCATGAGGCACAGAGCTCAGGGAAATATCTCTTAATTATCACTTATTAAAATTACCTTTGTTTGGAAAGCTTTTTCATTTTATAGGGTATTATTAGTTCTTATCCAAGTGGCCTTACACAGAGGCAGCCGGAACCAAAGTGATGTGACATGGTCTTCTCCCAGCATTCATACTTAGCCATTGCGTTTTCGTGTGCTTGAAAATTTTCGCTTTTCATTTGATCCCTAAGAATAGATATTGTCATTTAAAAATCTAAAAGCATGAAATACGTACTTCTTCAGTAATAATCTTTCGATTTAGGCAACAAAAAAAAGGAAACCACCCTATTGTCGTGAGAGGCAGGCAAAGAGAGTTTAAAAATAGATTGTTGTAAAAATGGACAAATGATTGGGGTTTTTAAGTGGAAATGGGATCAAACCAGCCATGTGCAATGGCGTCCTGGGTGCATATGCTTAAAAATAAATATGTACATGAAAGAGAAAGTATGGGGTGCAGCCATTCTCCATGTGGCTTTTTTTTTCTCATCTCATTAATATCACTTGCATGGCATCCAAAGCATTCAACTTTCATTATTTTAGATTGTGTCCAGGGTCTCAAGCAGTCAGGTAATTCACAAGTATAATATGCAAAATTTTGTTTGAACAACTTAATTTATCCTTGATGCAATGGTTGAAGAACACTCCATGTGTTAGGCTGCAATAATACAATTTTCACATTTTTCTCTTCTATTGCTAGATGAGCTGGGAAATTGTCAAATAAGAGTACAGTAAACTCTCGTTATTACGAAGTTGACGGGACCAAAAAAACGGAGGTTCGTAATAGCGAAGCTGGTATGAACGTTTCAAATAGGAATATTAAAAAAAACAGTATTTAATACATGAGATTAAATTGTGCGTATATAAATAAAAAACAAGGAAAATTTTCTCAATGGAAGAATGCAGCATGACTCAATCGAGGGTTGATATCTTCCCGAATACAGTAAACGAACTAAATGTGTTTCACGTTGTAACGTTTCATTTAATTACTCTTATTTTCACACGTCACTTACAAACATTTTATTGCACTTTTAAATAATACAAACTCGGGAGCAGGGAAACACCCGTCTGCCATAACTATCACAATCCGAGTCCTCCCTTTTCACTTCCTCCCGCGCCGTCAACAATCCCAACAATTACCTCACTCCACCTCTGCTGCTTATTATTGCTTGTATTACGTCACACCAAATACCAAAACAAACCACTCAAAATTAGGTGTTACAACGTGTAGACGAGACCTTGTTCGTAAGTTGATGAACCTACACTCCGGCCTCGGAGAGTTGTCCGATGACAGGCAGAATGGTCTAGTTAAGGGTCTTGTTGCAAGGTTGCCAGGTAAGAAAGCGAACTGCCTGTGTCACTTTTAAACAAAAGGGTTCCGTGAAGAAAGGAGCCGGAAAGGACGACGAGCGTGAAGGACCCACAGGAATAATCCCTTGTTTTGGAGATTCGAAGAGAGGGCTTGTTTTGGTGGTTCAGGCTTATTTTGGTGCTCCATATGCACGTGACAACGTTGTATGACTAGGCGAGGGTGTGAGGTGCATTTGAGGGATAGCGATTGGCTGCAAACTGTGCTAGCGCAGGGTTTTCTTCCCCTCCTTTTGTGCTGTCATCGGACAACTCTCGCCGGCTGGACTGTATGCAAGACATCGAAGAGTACGGTTATCCTGAAGAATGCAACACCGCATCACAATTGTGTGCTAACTCAAGCCTGTGTCACACGGTCAAATTTGCATCAAATTTTTATACAACGGACGCGCAACGTCTCCCACGGTATCAATAGCTTCCACATTTGTTTACATTAGTATCGTCTTTCGTTTGTTTTCCAACATTTTGGTCCAAATGAGATGCATCGTGGGAAACTCCATCCAGTTGCATAAAAATATTTGGACCAAAAGGTTTGGTCCAAAGATTTTAATTCCAATTTGACCTTGGGACATTGGCTTCACGATTGTGACGAACTTATATAGCTAAGCGTGCGACACAGTAGGAGCAGAAAAAAATCGCTCTCAACGGCGTGGAAGAACGGACAAAACGTTGAACAGTTCCTAACTTTACACCAGATTCAATGATACTTTGTTCAGATTATGCCCAAAGTGCGAGTTCCTCTGCACCACACCGCGTAACATTGGCCAAATCGAAAGGCGCCAAATTCGAAACCTTGCGTACTGAATATCCGCCTTAATGCCGTTGCTTATTCGTGGAAACTCCTAATAAAGTTCATTTTCTATCTGCCGGGACCGGGACTGAGGTTAGTAATTTTTTAATAACGAAAATTTCGTAGTAACGTTTCTTTTACTATAGATTGGATAGGCCTTATCATCAGGACCAACGGTTTGCTTCGTAATAACAAGAACTTCGTAACAACGTTGTTCGTAGTAACGATAGTCTACTGTAACATTTCTTAATTTTTTACACCATTCACAGCATCATATGCTCCTAGCCACTGCAAGAATGAAGCAGTCCTCATCTACCCATTTTTATTTGCTTCATAAGTACACGACGTTTTTATGCCCTTGAAACATTGAGGATGAGGGGATTTCCCCTCAGCGAGTTTTAATTTGGCACAACTATCCGTATTCGCACATAAAGGAGCAGTCAAATGGTCATTACTTTTTTCCCTCCTTTGCAAACATTGACTCAAGTGGCCAGAGATTTGCCCGGGAGAAGGTTAAAAATGAGCCCGTTTTATTGTTATCTATGTATATCTAGGGGCTGTAATTATCCAAATTGGTGTTGAGGACAGTAGCCCAGCCTTCCATATCAGTTTCGTCAATACAGATATTTTATGGAAGGATATTTCTTTCCAGTTTTTAAATCAACCAAACCATTCATCAGAGTAGGGATGTGCAAGTACTCGAAAATTCGAGTCGAGTCGAGTAGTTGGTACTCGACTCGAGTGATTCGAGTAGTATTACGAATGTCGAGTCGAGTAGTTTCGGTTACAGAGCTGTCGAGGACAGTAAGTTCATAAATCTGGCGACAGAAGACGCTATCATGGAAATCGTGTAGTGACAGTAAACCTCGATTATACGAAGTCAGCGGGACCGGAAAATAGGCACTTCGTAATTTCAAAATGTTTTAATAATTCGCGAAAAAATGTTTGCTACTGTTCCCATTGCCCTTTTTCTGCCTTTATTGGCCTCGTTTAACGTTTACGGGTGATATTTAAGATAGAAGTTAAAAAATGCTCTTTCTTATTGATTTTATGCTGTAAAAGATCATTAAAAAATCATACGATCCTAAACTTCCCATTCTTTTAAGTTGAATATCAAGGATCTTGTCGCTAAAGAAATTCCCGTTCATTTTAGAAAACGTATTCAAATGACAACTTGAAAATTTTTGTACAAGAATTTAATCTGTGGAATTTTGTGGTCAGTAGTGAATAGCAACTGTTATATACGCATATGATAGATATTTGTTTCCAATGCCTACGAAGTTTTAACGGCAGCCCGCCTAACCGCTATTTGTGACGCCCTCTATCGCTCAGTGACAAAAAAGAGGGTCATCGCCCGTTTCCAATATAACCCTCGTAGGTTAAGATCTGTAGTTCCTCCCGTATCGTCAGGTGAATTTACGATCTTTTAAATGAGTTCATCATGATTCAGTTACAATCATTAAGTACGTATGATATGATTTTCTAGTGGCGAATATTTGAAGTAAATTCTTTTCCGGCACCCCGCACGTCTGCTGTGCTCCATTGTCTTTGCGGATGTTAAAATGGAAGCCTTTTTATTCGTCATGAAGACCATTGATGCTGGGAGTGAGGTGCCATGTTTACATAATAAGTCTTTCTTCTTTTATGCCGACAGGAGCAAGGTTTCTACCTTAGAAAATCTGAAGAAGTATCTTGCATTATAGGGGAAATAAAGAGGGATAGGTTATTATCCATGTTCATTTTTTCATACAACACACCTTTTATCATGTCTAAACATATTTAGGTGAAGTATTGGTTCAGTAGCGTGAATTCCCAAAAATGATTCCCCAAAACGTGTACCTTAACCTCATTTAGTTTCATGAGTCTTTCTCTATCGTATTGAAAATGATGCTAAGTATCATTGATATAGAGAAAAGATTTTTTTATATTAGCATTAAAAATTATTCACGCTATTATCGTAAAATAAGTAGTAGCGCGGAAAGGACGAAGGAAATAACTAAGTTCTATTGAAAGTCTGCAGAGAAGAAGGGAGACAATTTTATAATCGCAACACCTCACACCTTGTGCATAGGTATCAACCGCATTGATGACGAAGGATCTTCGATTGAATCGTCGGCTTATTGTTAGAGGTAGATGGTGCGCCTTACCTGGACAGACACCCGAGAAGAATTTAATTCGATTATTATTTAGTTTTTCTTTCTCCCTGCCGCGCTAATATTTATTTCCGTTTATGGCGCGCCTATTTATAGCGCTAAAACTAAAAAATCTTATTTTCTAAATCAGCGTAACAAAGCGTCATTTTAAATACGGTTAAGAATGAAACCCGAAAACTAAAGAAGGGCAAGATGTTGAGGTATGATTTTCAAGAGTTCACGAAAGTAAACAAATATTGCGAAATTTTAAATCTACTCGATATTTAGAAAATAATCAGCCCAAAACACGACGTATTTCAAGCATCATTTATGTATGTTGATCATGTTTATAGTGGGTTAGCATAACCAAAATATAAGCTCATAATTTCAGACTGACGCCAGGTTTTGACTCAATCTTTTCAAATATTTAGCAGAATTTTTGATCCCATGAACATAAAATAATGGGTTTTAAAAAGTTGGTGTTTCGTTTAGTTTTTCCCAATATCTATGCGATCCGTGCTTCCTAACTTGGCCATAATGTTTAGGGTCAATTACGGAATTGACGAGGCAGGTAGCCCTGCCGTATCTTTGCGTGAACAGAGTGGGAGGGTATGCTAATCCGCCAAGTCTCACGGGAGCAAGAACAGACTTAAAATGTGTCACGAAATGACAAAACACGTGTCGTAGCCAATAAAATGAATGCGGGTGACAAAGCTTTCCTCTTCATTTCCACAAAAATGGAAAATACTTCTCCAGCCTCTCTCCAGTTAGAAACTTACCCCTGTTGCCGGTAGAGATGAACCATACACTTCCACAGTCAGATAGCATTCCAAAGGGGTGGGGTAAATAAGAGTGGGATGGGTGCCGCCTGGTTGAGGAAGTGGGGATATAGGATAAAGAGAGGTGCAGCGGATGGGAGGAGGGGTGGGTAAAGGGCCTTGAGCCTTGTCTGAGACTACGTTTGGGGGCCGTGTTTTTTTACGACGCACTAATGGTCATCACCGGAAAATGATTGGGAAGGGGAGAAATGCTGGTGGAGGGGGGTTCGGGATGCGTAAGTTGGATGTCAGGAAGATCAGCAAAAGGCCGGAAGATAGAGTAAACAAAGGTATTGGAAAGAAAGATCTCTGGGAATGGGGAACGGATGGGAGTGCTACAAGGAAGTTCATGGTTAGAGTTGGAAGTGCCTCTTCATTACGAGTAGCCTGCAAAATAAATTGGTGTTAAAAAGAGCCCAATATTTAAGATACTCCTCCTCACTTTCATCTTCGTCTTCACTGCTGTCATGTATGTCTAGTCCCGGCTGCTGCTTCTACTCCACTGTTTGCTGCTTAGACACTCGCTAGGCACTGCCTGAAGCCCTTCGCAAATTCTCTCATGAATTTAGTTCAAGCCCATACCTTACGATTCAGCGCTTACAGGACGAAAGACAGCCAGACACTGCCTCCTTCGTGGATGGATAGCAAGGTAATTATGTGAAAACTTAATGCACAGAATCGTCAAATCCCCGTTCTAATTGGTAATAAAGGAGCCATTTCGCCCTTAATATTGGCGTGTGTGTAAAGTATTACATCATCTGTGATATCCTTACTACATCTCCCCACCTAGTCGTTGACAACCGCAGTATTTTCCCCGACCTTTCCCCCCTCCGAAATGTAACGTTGTCTCTAAAATGAAACTTAATAATGAAAAATATTTCCTCCATCTTTGAGTGTATTCATTCTCTTCCCTCCTCATATATCCAACTGTTGATTTAAAATTTATTGTCACGAGGTCGCGTATTTACCGACAAGAATGTTGAAGTTTGATTAATGTTAATGGCTTTCAGCATTTTCTTGGATATGAATGATTCAATTATGTAGGGTTTAAGTGGGAGTGTAAGAAATACCCCGCGCAATTATCTTCACATGTTAAACTGCGAAGTATTGTGGTCGCGATGTTTACGATTAGGCACATAAATAGGGGAATTGCATTATCCATGATTATTTAACTGAACTCTTACGTCTCCTCGATTCCTACCGTAAGTTTTTAGCGAACCCTTTCCCTCTAAAGCTGCACCATCATTTAAGATTTCACACTTGGATGCACTACAGTCAGAAGCATTGATTTTTTACTGCTTTCACCGGAAAAACTAATTTTGTTGACAAATTTGTCGCCGTAGTTCATTTAAACGAATGTCATTTGCTCCTGGGGACTGAGCCCAAAGTTCGTAATTTCAACACATTTCGTAATATCAAAACTTCGTATTATCGAAAAGTGCCATTTATTCAGTATAGGCTTTTCGCCGGGACCACGATTTCACTTCGTATTATCGAAAACTTCATAATATCCTGCTTCGTGTAATCGAGAGTTTACTGTATACAGTTTATAAAGTCGTTCTAAGGTCTTGGCCGAGGAGTTTCAGCTTTTGTATACATAGCAGTCAACCACTATAGTAGTCGCCGTGGATGCCGAATACCTTTTCGTCAGCCGCGGCTTCTGACCTTCCTCCGCCCCGGCGGCGTATTCGGAGTAATTGGAGTGGACCACTGCATCGCTCATACTTTCTCATATGATACTTTTATACCCAAACATACTTTCTTTATTCAAATGCCAAGGGATTACGTAAAAATTATAAGAATTTGTATAGAAATATGCAACTTTTATGTTTTATTCCTCTGTTGTGTTTAGTTTCCCTCTTGAACTAACATGAAATAGAGTCTATGGTTGATTAAACGAAGTAAGAAATAAAGAAAATGTCTTTTTTGATCTACAAAGCTAAAGCCTAGGTCTATAGTTCGTTCCCTTTGTCCACAAAAATCCACAAGTATTCAAGATCCATATACATCGTTGATATAACTTCTAATAAAACTTCCTAAGGTTCCCAAGCCTTGCAACTTCGGAAAGAAAGTACTAGTCCAGCTACACAAGTGTGTTGCGGAAGACATTTTTCTGCAGGCAGTAATACTGTAACATGGAGATGTCAAAACCTGCTGCCTGAGCATGTAGAACAATTGGTTTTTCTGCATGAGAATTTGAAAGGATTAATTATTGCTCGATATATTTACATATACAATCTTAATTGAAATTGTAAAATATCTTTATTGAGGGTTCTTATGAGCAGTTTGGATACATATATTGACGACATTATACTATAGGTTAATTCATTTTAATTGTGCTTATGGAACTGTTTAAGACACATAAATTTTCACTCATCTCCTAATTGTGATCTGATTACCATCTACATTCGTTGTTATCTTTCCCTTTTTACATTCAGCTAAGCATTCAAAATAGAAAATTCGCAAGGGGATTGAAAAAAATGAGAATATGTTGGAGCATGCATTGCTGTATTGCTTAATTCAAGAATTACCATACTCGACTCGACTCGATACTGGCGAGTAGTTTTCAAGTCGACTCGATACTCGACTCGGCTTCTAAAAGTACTACTCGCACATCCCTACATCAGAGCATTTAAAATTGTCTTTACCAAGCCTCTCTCTCAAATATTTTTCTTAATTTTCGATCGAAATTCCTGTGGCTCTTAGTCTTTAAAACCATGATTGAAGGGCAATTTCTAGCTGAAGGTGCTCTCCTGGACCCAAGTGTTTTTTGGTGCTTGGAAAGCCTTGTTGAAGCACTGCAGTACATAATTAGTTCCTTTTCTATGTTTAATGTTGAAATAGTAATTCCAAGTCGCCTGCAATTTCTTTCTTAGAACACTCACCACTTTCGCTGTCAGCAAAATTCGCATTTTGATTTTTAAATCTAAGGGCTTGCATTTCACTGCCATAATGTTGAATTGTTTGCAGTCAGACAGAAAATTTTTTAACCTAACTGCAAAGAGGTGCTTGAGGATGACAAAAGAATAAATACATACAAGAAATTAATTAAGGAGAAAATGAAGGATATTGTCGTTTAGTGAATATTTCAAAATGAATATTTGAACACCGAAGAGGGCGGAAGACATTGTAGTTTAGCATTTTAAACCCGAGATGGAGCTAGTGATCACAAAGTCAACCTTTCATACTTATGAATGCTGCAGGTGAAGAATTGAGTCATTCTTGCTAGTATGAATTTTATTTTCAAGTAAATCATTGGGTTTCAAATAGTTCCTTTGCTACCTCTCGGTAATTCAAGCTTATTGCTATATCCTGAACTCGTTACTTATGTCCTCGGAACATCACATTAAAGCTCTTTTATTTATGCTTTGACTGATGGCATTCAAACTATTTTGACGTTAATAACTATTTCATGAATCTCTCGGTTATGAAATTTTAATGCATTTTTCAGGCTACCTCGGTGATCCATTGCATATGTGGCTTTATAGCAACTCATAGGATGGATGTATCAAAATTTCCTTCACTAATGTTTTAGACGAAGGCTTTCACAACGGCCGTATGAATTATCATGCCATTGCACTAATTAGTACATATTTAGCTATTGATAGAAATTCTAATTTTCCAATCGCTGCACTTGAAAAAATTGCCATTTTGATCGACTTCTTGCTCTGAAATTCATCATTATAAATTTTTTGCTGAATTTAGTAATAAGTTGATATAGTTATACGTTTACTTTGGGTTCTGAGCCCTGTAACTGCCAGGATGCAGCCAAAAGAGCAAGGGATGCTCTGGGATTGGATTGAGCAAGTTCTATATGGGTAAAGGGTCATTAAAAAATATATGATTAAGGGAAGAATGCTTGGTAGGTGGGGCAAGGGGAGAAAGAGAATAGGATTTAGGCTGAAAGGAAAATCTTTGATTTCTATAGCAATTATTACGTCTGAACTGGACAGCACTCACATAAATGACCTTTAGAGAAGTATGTACACCGCATTCTAACCTGAGCTTTTTGGTTGAAATATAGATTTCAGTGCTGCAGTCTCCTTCATTGCCTCTGTCCGGGTAACCCTATGATTATTTTTCATCCCATACTTAAAGGTCCAGCTTCTCTCTTCCATCATCAAATTAGTGATTCCTCCAATTTCCATTAATTCATTCTTATAAACAAAATCAATGGAGAAAAAAATGAACCTAGCATTGTGTATTGTACGTAAATATGTGTTCTTGAAAACTTAGGCCTATTAAAATGTACTACAATCACTAAAATTTTCTCCACTTCTTATTAATGTCAGCTTAGAAATATATACTCCATATTTTATTTTTGTGAGTGTTTTCATGGAAAACATTACACGATCAGTACCAGGACACTGAACCATGAGCATAGGATACCTGTCACGTTTTTATTTTAAATACGTGCTGATATTATTATATGCATGAAAATTTTGCTTTATAAACGAGGTAACTGCCTGCGAGGTAATTTAACCGCGGGCTATTACATGTTAATATCAGAAAAAATGTTAGAAATGTACCTATAATTTTACTAATTACATAGAATAATACTTAAGTTCTTGAATACATACTCAAAATCAGTCCATCTTGATGAATGTTTTTATTTATTTCATTCTTTTAAATAATCCCATGGTTACTAAGAGCTTTGACCCTTACATTTGAAGGACTTGTTTGTTAAAATCACATCATTTCAGAAGAAATTCATTGTATACATTTTTGATTTGCTGGTTGTAGTGGAAAATAATGCAGGCCCGTAACTTCTTTCTTCATGGCTTCATCTCTAACAGAGTAATGGCTTGGCACATGTGTGCATTAATCACCAATCTGCAACTGACTTAGAGTAATGTTGAACAAATTTCTGTAATTTACAGAAGAATTGCAAACATGCGCACTATTGCAAAAATTTATATTGAAGTTCAATGAAAAAATTAAATTAACAAAATTTTAATGAACTAAAAAAATGTCAATTACTTGAGTAATTTTAGCTTTTTAAGTTTCTTTATTTTCTTCTTGTATTTTAACATTCAAAAATACTTCTATTTAACTTAAAGTAAATATTAATATTTTAATTTATGAAAAGTGACTTGCAACCATGTAACTAAGTAACCACAAACAACTCATAGCATGAAAGGTATGTTTTCAAATTCTAAGTTCTTTTATGTTGATTTAATATAAATTGCTTCTTGTTTTATTATTTATACATTCTAAATTATTTTAGGTCTTGATTAAAACCCTGTACGTAGATTATATCACTAATTTTTTCACATCTTTATTTACATCTTGGAAATATAAATAAATAATTTAAAAAATGGAGACCCATTGTTAAGAAACAAGCCTACTATCGAGGTGTGTTCAGAGAATAACAGGAAACAAACTTCTTGCAAATTTGGAGAGTCTGAGCGTCAGCTTTTAAAATTATGTTGGTATACATGCCCCTGAAGGATGGTACAATTTTCAGCTGTACTCTTGGTATACTTTGTTTATGGCAGCTACTAAGGGTAGACGTGTTTTTATGAGCTTGGTGAGTTTTGGCTCACACTTCATTGCGTGTTCATGATTTTTGGGAAATAAGCACTTTAAGGAAAGAAGCACTGGCACAAGTGCATAGTATTTAATGGGGACTATAATGAAGGCAACAACATTAATTCGGCTGAATAAATATTTATTTTTCATAAAACTTAAAATTCCTGTTATTTTCTGAACATACCTTCTAGGTAGATGATATCCCTATGGTTTTCTACATTGGCCGACCAACATAAAATAATCACTAGCGAAAGCAGCACTACCCTTGCTAAAGGCTCTACTTGGTATAACAGACTTCTTCTGTATGATTGAGAGTTGACTTCAGTTTGAGGATTGATTACTACCTCAGAGCAGTTTTACCTTCTCCTCTGTCTTGTGGAGAGTTTTTGGATTTTTTAATTGAAGAACATATATTTTATGATGAAGTCTCATCCTTCGTAATAAATTTTACATCTTCATAGTACAGGTTAGTGTGTGATAAATTCATTTAGGTAGTGTGTATCCTATAATCATGATTTTAATGTTATTTTATTAGACTAAATTCTTGACAGTATAAAGCAAAACTTCTCATGTGGCCTTTAATGGGTAAAAGTGCTTACAATGGGCATAGTCTTAACCTAGATTAGATATGAATTGTCGATTTACTATGTAGGGAATACTGACTCATGATGTTGATCATCTCAGGGACTATTTTGTAGGAAATGATCATGCGGAACACATCTGACCATTTCACTGGGACTATGCTGGTGTTAGAGGTGTTTTTCAGAGCAATTGAATGAAATTTTTGTAATCCTGACTGTATGATCCTTTCATTTTTCCTTGGTTCATAAAATTATTAGTCATTTGAATCAGGACTATTTTTATGTTAGGATAACATCTGCTGGTCCCTCCAGGTCAGATGATGGTATGAGATGGCAAAACTAATTATAATGAAAGTGTTTATTCCCTTTTTTGGAATTTGTGAAGTGATATTGTACCATACCATTCTTGAGCACTGTGAAGTCTACCTGCCACTCTGTGTTTTGGTTGTGTTTGAGTGTGCTAGGGAAGAGGATTTTTGATACCTGGAAAATGGCTGGTAATCGAAGTAGAGGCTGAAATAATTAATGGCTTGGAATTCCAGAGCTTAATAGGTTGTTCATTAAGTTTCTTTATAATCTTATGCTCTAAATAGTATAAACAAAGAAAATTTTATTCCACCATCAAATTCTGAATTCTCCCTTCAAGTCAACTTTTTGTGAGTAGTCCTGAGGTGAAATCTTGTTGTATTCCATTCAACAGGGAACAAAACGCACAATTTTTTATTCATTTTTTTGTAATCATTGTCCAGATGAGTAATGAGGTGCTTTTCATATTTTCTGTGTGCACACTGTAATTGTTTGATGCTGGATTCTTTCAGGAATGAATGCAAGCTCTTCTTTGGACTGGCAGTCCAAGTCATGCCAGGATTTAGATCATAATGTTCCTTCGGACGGAAGTTCAAATAGGTAAGTGCATATCTCCTTCAATTTTGATTTGTGTCTCCGAGGTCTGAAAGGCTTGTCACAGAAAGACCCTTCTGTTGCCAATCTTCATTTTCTCTGTCTCTTCCAAACTGGTATCCTTAGATGGTCATCTTTCATTTCCTTTCTTTGGTTTTACTGCACATTATGGGAATTACTCGATTTGATAAAGAATTTCTAGATGCCGTGGTGAGGTTCTAGTAATGGCATAAGCTTGTGAAATATTGCATTTTCTGCAATTGAGATAGGTTGAAAGACTTAGCAAATCTTTCCTCCTATTTTTTGAGTAATCATTGTAGACTGGGTGTGTCTATCCTTGAATAATAATGTTTTATCCATTTACCCCTTCAAAGTTGGTTGAATGGATGAAGGGCTTACACTTTTCTTCATTGAATGCTGTAACAACTTTGACATTAGAATGTGTGGGAGTTGGGGGTAGAAAAGGAGGGATGAGGCCGTGTCTATCTTTCATTAAACAGGAATTCACTGAGCCATTATGTACTTCTCTTTAAATGGTTGGCTACCACTCAGACTTTGGAATCATATAATGTGAAACTTCAAGTGCCTCAGCTTTCAATGACGAAACCTCTTTGGATATCTATGTCGGTTCTTAAAATGTTATAAATAAATTCCATGAAGATTTTGAAGCTTCGTCATGGGTACGTAATTCTTGAGTGGCTGTGGACACACAAGGTAGACATATTGATCAATTATTATATATCAAAATGAAAATTATTCCACTCTATAGACGTAGCAATGCCCGATACAACTAAATAGCACAACATGGTGCACCTATATTAACATAATGCATATTAAATATCTGAAATTCTGATTCAAATGATTTTTTCCACAAGTAGATGGTGCAAATTTCAAAGGACTGATGTAAACATGGTGTTTTGAATTTTGGTTAGACGGTTAGAAGTATGCACTCCTGCTGGAATGGCAGCAGGCCCTCGTGTATTTTCTCTTTTAAACTCTCTAATCTCTCCCTTTTCTTTCTGTCTCTTTCTGCTTGTTCTTATCTCAACTGTTTTGGGCTGCTATTATGGATGGAATAGCATTATGCTATTCTTCGATATTGCAACCGATGTTGCTATAATATAGCGTATTGCAACGCCTATGCTATTTGGTATTACGAACGGTTGCAATTCGTGTTTTTACTACACCGGAAGACGTAATTCTCAGAATAGCATAGGCCCGTTGCTATTTACTATTATGAACGGCGAATTGCAACCGATAGGGTTGCAATAATAATACGCGGTCTTCGATGCCGAGCAATTCGGTATTGCAACCCAGAAAACGTGCGCATTGCGATGTCGAATTGTTTTTCTGAGGTTAAAGTAACCTACTCAAGCATTGAAAAATGGAATAATAGCCAAAAATAAAATGATATCAGCTTTATTTTAATTAAATAATAGTAGCATAAGTGATGAATATTTAACTAGTTAAGTGATTTGGTTAGGAATTAACATTCGAGCTTAATATATGAAGCACAAGCTTGCTTCATCGACAGTACGAAAACAATAACAATTAATGCAAAGAAGTACTACCATTAGCCCAAATTTTACGTGTTTTATTCATATTTACAATTCATAATTTTATTTCATCACTTGACTTGCTACTAAAAATATCCTCAATGTAGGCTATCAGGTCGATTCTTGAAAATTTTCAAGCTTGTGTTAACACACTAACTCACCAAATATATTATAATAGTTATAGCTTTCAATGAAAACCATATATTACCATAATAATACCATATACTTTGATCAGCCGTTCATTTCCTCAATTGGACAGTATATACAAATACATGCAACGAGTCGAAATTGTTTTCCCCACTATTCGCTGCCTTCTACAATTAAAACTAAAAATTTACTAAATTATTAACACGGGCAGTCGACTTGAATTACTTGCTTGAAAACAAAGGATTTCTCCGAACACCAATAAAGTTTCCGAACAAATATGATTCACCACAAACGTTTAATGGAATATCCATGCACTACATCATTAATGCAATATATATCATGTGGAATTGAATACAAATTGTTTCCTCTATAGACAAGTAAGTTATTCACACAATTAAGTTTCAGTTTATTGGCACAGTTCAGGGTCTATCAAAAATTTCAGTGAGCACATAATAAAATCAGCTGATACGAAAACAATGATAACTGACACAACAGCACTTTCCACACGATTCACTATTGCTAGATTCACTTTTTCACAGCTGTTCCATCCATCCTCAAATTCACCATCACCTCCCTCTGCTTTTTCCAAATATGCAGCTGAAATATCGATACTATTCCATCATAATACATGAAAGCACAGCTGTGACGTTGCCACCTACTTCATTTCCTAAACAGAGAATGAACACTGAAATTAGGGAGTCATATAATATATAGATAACATTAGAAACGAAAGCTTCTAGTTCATACAGTAAAACGATATCGTCACGAGCAATACAATAAAAGTTGATACATATTAATTCTGATATGCAACAAACAGACTTCGAAGCCTAACACATTTACGAAGAAAATCAAACATATTTAGCTTTCAATGATTATTTCGCATAGCATATATCTCACGGTAAAGGACCGATCAGATATAGGTAAATCATTGAATATTTATGTCCGATAAATCATCATTATAACAACGAAATTATGACCTAACCCACCTGTCTGAAGCCATTGGGAAATTATCACAACCACAACAAACAGCTGATTTCTTAAATGAGATTTTCAAAGCGTATTATATACTTCCAAGGTTTAATATAATTTTTAAATGTAAATAAAGCAATTATTTATAATTTCAAGTCAATATTCCGTAAAATACAGAAAAATATATAAAATATCTTCTCCCTCATTGGTTACGCAAACTGTTCAGAAAGTTTTTCATACGGGAAGAGGCGGAGCTTCCAAATAGCTCGCGCAAGAAATAGCATGCTGCTATTCCGAACAAAATTATTACTACGCTTCATTCATAATACGGGGTCGTTGCTATAATGACCCGCAGAATAGCATATGCTATTTTTTGCAACGCTTATCCATAATAGCAGCCTTAGTAGCACTTGTATTTCACTTTCTCTGTGCTCTTCCATCTCCATCTTAAATTCATGTGTTTCTACGTATATCCAAGCCTTTTTTTTCCAGTTGTAATTTCAAATGCTCCTGCAATTCGAATTTTGCCCCCATGTGTTGCTGATCCTAGATCCCTCAGTATGTTTTTTAAATCTGCTTTTTTTAGTTAGTTAAGTCTCTTAGTCACTCCTGCCATTTTTAAAGTTCTACAATCTACGCAACTCTATTTTAGGTTTCCTGTGGTCTCTGTCTAGACGAGGAGTTGTGCCCTACATTTTGTGATGCCGTGCATTGAAAGTCTTAGCAGATATATTTTAACTTAAGTAAACACGAATAAAAATTTCCTCCTATCCTCAAATAAGCACAAAGTGCATAGATAATTGATAAGTATTCAGAACCGTAAATCAGAAGCGACAATGTGTAGTACTGAATGCCACTATTTCCATCACGTGACTCCCTTTTTTATTTTCTTGTCTTTAACAAGAATTGTTGTACACTATTATTCTACTCCCATCATTTTCTCCTGTCATCAAGGACAATTGTTACAATTACTAGAATCAAAATCAAATTTTCACCATTCAAATCATTTTTTTACGGTTAATAACACAAATAGCCAACAACTGAATGCGTATAATTTTCATTTCATCAATATTTTCTCATTTAATTTATAATAAATCAAATATGATTAAAACGATACAGCCGCTCTTTATTTATAAGTGGTGCAACTAAACTATAAGGTCATTGAATGTTAGGCGGTATAAAGTTCGCCGGGTCAGCTAGTTCTTGTTCTAAAATCGAGTTTACAATCACAGTTAAGAATGCTTCCTTTGCAGTGGGAGAAGCAGCCAGCCGGGGTCGTCAGAGGGGTCTGGGGCTTCTGGTGAACCCAGTCTTGTGATACCAGAGAAGAGTGCCTCCTTCTCAATACACCCAGAGCGCTTGTGCCACGATGTTTGCTGCTACTGCTTTGGGAAATTTGGCTCATTGGACACACCAATGCACTTGGCTCAGATGAAGGGGGAAGAGAAAAGGCGAACTGCCCTGGCATTAGAGGCAAATCTCCAACAGGACTCATGCCTTTGTGATGCCTGCTACCGCTACCTTGACCGCAAAGCCTCTTGTCCCTCGTACCAGCCGTACCGGAGGCAAAGTGTCTCGGGTGGCATACTGACCAAACCTCAGGTTATTATGCATGATTGAGGAGTTGTTTAGTGAATTTGATTGGTTCCTTAACATTAATTTGTTCTCATATTTTGGTCTGTGCAATTTCAATGAAAGCATATCGTCCTCAGTACAAATTTTTTCCTTAAAACGTGTGCATAGTTAGTTTTAGAATTATTTCTCAAGAATAATTTTCCCTAACACAATATCAAAAACCAATATGTGAAATACAGGAAGTGAAAGTGTAATATATGAGGAGCTTTTATATGTTTAGAGTTAATTTATAAAATGTGAAAGAGATCTACAAATTACTAATTGGTCTCTAATCTGCAGAGAAATAGCAAAATAGTATAGAGTAAAACCTCCATGTAACGAATTTGTTAAGACCTGAAAAACAATGACTTCTAATTCCTGCTTACTATGTAAATATTATTGAAAAAGATTAGTTGTAAATGTAAAATACTGCATTTTTTTCTTGATAATTCTCTCCAGAGGGGCTCTGTCATTGTTTTGGGCCCAAGTGCAGACTTCATTGTAGGGGGCTTTCAAACTTAGAGAGGTTCATTATGGGAGGTTTATTTCTTGCATTGTCCATGGGATGGGTCCAGGTTCGGGCCAATGACTTCAAAATGGGGAAGTTTCCTTAAAATTTTGCTGTATGGGGGTTCGTTGTATAGAGGTTTTACTGTATAAAGTTCCTATTGTGGCTGTGAAGCCTGATATATGTTTTTATTGTGTCAGGGAAATAGCCAAGTAAATACATTGTATTGAACTTGCAAAAAAATAATTTTCGAATCAGTAACTGAATTGTAAAGAGGGCTTCCGCGAAGTGGTGTCGATGATTGGCTGCTTTCAGGTTCTCTCCCGCATCTTTTCATCTCAGGCGACGACATATTTCGTAAACGTTCCAGTTTGCTTCTTCAGCTTCAAGAATTTCCTCCAACACCAGAATTTGATCAATCCTGGATGTCCTGATCACAAAAAGACAAAAAAGGAACACTTGGCCAGTCTGTCTACCAAAAAAAGACCCACACAGACCAGTACATACCTATATGCAAATAGGGTAGTTTCCTTCATCAAAGAAAACGATAGGCATTGATTGCAATTCGTTTCCCACTATTAGTGTATTCGTAATGTACAAATTATTTGGTTTTAGAAGTCCCAGTTTAGACGAATGTTAATGGTCAATTTTAACCTCATTTGAAAAAGGCCAAATTGGCGGCCATGCGATGCCACTCCACATGACGTCACAGTGCTGTTAAAATTGCCTAAGGTCGGAATGTTTCCTTCGTTTGATAGGGTATTAATAATCCTTATTTAAGCCAAGCGCTACCTGCTAGCAGCCTGCATAGTTCATAACCTCGCACCAAAGTGGCCTCACACAGCAGTTGCCGGAACCAGAATGACGTCACATGGCTTTTTCCCAGCATTCATACTTAAGCTGTCGCATTTTCGCGGACTTAAAAATTTTTCCATTTCATCGCATATCATAATTTAAAAATCTAAAAGGGTGAAATACTTACTCCAGGAGTAATAATCTTTCGATTTAGGCAATTTAAAAAAATAGGAAACTACCGTATTCTCTCCATCACCCACAACTAAAGAATGAGAGTGGTGCAGACACTCTTCCATTGTGCCTACTCAGTTTCGGACTCTTCATCATGCTGAGGAGAAATGCCACCTTATCAAGGCCTTCCAAAATAATGGCTTCAATGTTAAAAATATCCTCAAGGCAGCCAGAAAGATAGAAAGAAAGACATCTACGGCCCTAAAAAGGACCTCTGAGGAGCCCACATTACAAGCATTGAAAGAAATCCATATGTGCAGTACTACCTTACATGGCTGGAACCACGGACAAAATCGCGAGAATACTCAAGAGACAAAACGTGGTGACCAGATATGCCTCCATCACCAAGACAGCAGATTTACTCAGCAATAGCAAAGACGAACTACCCGAAAGCATCCATGAAGGGGTATACGAGGTGAAGTGTGATTACGGCCAGGCATACTTCGGCCGAGCGTCTAGAGCTCTTAGATGCCGCCTTCAAGAGCACCAGAGAGCCATTAAAAACGGCAGTTTTGTACCTCAGTCGTCACCGAACACTCATGGAGCGGATGGAAACAATGTAAATGTGAAAGAAGCAATAATGATCACAAATGAAAGATGCTATTATCCAATACTCATCAGAGGAGCCATCGAAGTAGAGAAACACCCAAATAATTTCAATGGAGAAGATGGCTACACACTTGCCCAGCTGTTGAAAACAAATTTTCAGTGAAAACAACAAATCGCACCAAAACGAACCGGCCTCCGGCTGAAGGAAAGGTATATAAGGAAATCACCAACTGCATCCTACACTGCAGACTTGAAGAAGCAAACTGCAACGTTTGTGGAACATGTCGTCGCCTGAGATGAACAGATTTGGGAGAGAACCTGCAAGTAGCCTATCATCAGTAACTGAATTTCTTGTACCTTTGCATAAAGTTGATCAAAAAGAGTTTCCTTCAGTCAGATCAAAGTAATGAAAACAGTTATTGACAGTCAAGGCAATGAGAAAATCTACGGCTTGGTATGTATGGAGCAAAAAATCAAGGTTGTGAATGAGAGGACAGGATAAATATAGAAAAATAATGAGTGCATGCCTAACTGAAATTTGCCTGCTGTCATAAATAAACTTAATTAACAGATTTTATGTGTATTCCAGGTATGCTGTGTTCGTGGCTGTTCGTTACCTGCTCACCATCTTGTGCGGCGCAAATGGCTGACAAGGCTGCGGCGCACAATATCTAAACTGCTGCCAATCGAATTGACTCCTGTTCCTCCCCACCAGCAGCAACCCCTGCACGCACCTCTGTGCTCGAGACATTTCTATTGCCTTGAGTATTACAGCCTCTGCGGGATTTGCAAGCGTAAATTGAGCCGCAACAACATGCATCCTGTTGGCAGGGAGGTTCATGCTCTCAATTCGGTTCTCATGGAAGATGCAATACCAGTGACCTTAACAGGAAAGATATTTTTGTGCAAAATGTGCCGCTACTACAGTGGAATACGTCTCAAGTACAGAGACAAAAGTATGCTTAGCAGTGGGCACAGGACTTTCTTCGATGGCTATCGAAAAAGGTAACCTCCATACAAAGTTAAAATATAAAATTATTATTGTGCAGTTGGCCCTTGTTTCACATTATTTTTCAGTTCTAAAGGACTGATCCAGCGAATTCCTGGATGGGAATCAGTTTTAAAAAGAATCATTGCATGTAAATTTTACTATGTTAAATCCAAAGCATGCTAGCAGCTAAATGCTAACTAAAGATGGTCGGATTGGATACCCCCGATCCAAATATCCGCGGATAACGCCCTTCACCTTATACTTTGTATCCGAATTCTTTGAAGAAATTGAATCTGAAACTGGAATTTTAAATCAATGCTTTCGTGAATGCAATGTCCTATTAGAGGGAGTAGAAAGACTTCCGATTCTCTCTTCACAAATGATGTTGCACTGTGATGCTTGTCCTACTCACGAATAATTTTGTTTTAAAACTCTTGTCAGCGTATTCAAGCAGAAATTCAGCCTTGAAAATTTTAAAGCAAAACACGACAGGCACATAGCGTGATACTTCCCTAGAGATTGAACAACAATCATGGGGATCTCAGTGGCGTAAGACAGTTACCACATTGTACATTTCATAAAACCACCCTCGGCCCTCCATCAGCCCATGCCACTAAGGTTTTTCCCTTTGCGAGACCTCACAGACCATAAACCATTATCTTCAAAGGAAAATGTCAAGTTAAGTGTGAACAATAGAAACATGTTTCATCCTTATCCCATCTCACTGACTGACCTTTTTCGATCTACTGGCTTCAATTCTCCCATTTTCTGGAGGCCAGATGCTTGGTGAGTCACCTAATGAGCCCGAAGATATCTAGATAGCTTTCAGATATTGTATGATGCGCACAAGGTTAAAAAAAATAATGAGACCTAACCGAACGCATAACTGACAGCATTTAAGTTTTTAAGCTCTAATTGATTGACACAAAGCTTTATAGTTACAACAAGGCTACTAATATTCAACATAGTCCAAACAGTGCAATTTCCGAAGAAATAAGTGTAGCATGAGTGCATTCAAACAAGACGAGATGGACTGGAAACTTAAACATAACGGAAGCTAACATAAACTGCATGTATCACATTGTTGCGCTTTCGCTTCGAAGGGAACAACGTCACATGTAAGGTCAGACATGTCCGTCCCTTGCCCCTTCGCTCTTAGCCTCGTTGCTTGAAAGACAGAGGGAGCCTGCTCCTTCCCCTCTACCACTTTGTCAGCGATCTTCGCTTACAAGCATTTCCGATTTCTTCTATCCGCCATTTAGTCCAACATTGTGCACACTCGTTTGAATTTTTTAAACTGCAGCGGCCGTATTCATAGTCGCCTACTAAGATATGGTATTCATGGATTATATTGCGTGAGCTACTACGAGCTACTAACTTAGTATGCTACTAGCCAGCTCGGCAGCCGATATTCGGTAGCAATTTGGGTTCAACCCGCTAGGCTACACTTGACAACACTGCATGACTCCTCCGCGGCGCGGAAAATTCGTAAAACTTTCAAGCAAAAGCAATTGATTCAGCAAAATGCATTGAAATTTTTACTTCATAGTGGATAATTCGATGTGATATCGCATCGCAGGCATATTTTTTGATTGCTGTACACAATAATTATGCAATACCATTGGGAAAGGGTAGATTTATGAGTAATACCGAAGCATTTGTATGTTTGAGATGCAGTTATTGTTGTACAAACGGCCGTGTATTCATTGATCATATACATTAGATATTGTTTGCACTTCCGATATTTGTTTCCATTAGTGTATGCGTGATTAGTATGGAAAAACATAACTAGCAACGTCAGTATTATACACAATTGTAATCGGAAAGCAGAGATACACCTCAATGTCGGAGTAGAAACGAAAACTTTTACAATGCAGAAATGAATCGTTAAGAAAATAACGTTAAGATAAATGTGTGAATCATACATATTCATTACGTTACAAACACCTACGTGCGAGCAATTAGTAACATATGATTGCAACTCCTCAAATGTTAGTCAAGGAAACAAAAATCTGCTTCGCTACATTTAAATATTTCAAATATTGACAGCGTGCGGAAATATACGGCATATAGTTTACTGGAGGTGGTTAATGTAAAAAACAAAGCATAATTAACGTAACTTGTTTCACTTATTTATTGCTGATCATATCACAAATAGCACTACAACGCACACTACATTTCACTTCACATTTCACGAGCTGTCTTTATGACACTTATAATCCGTACATTCCGAATCAACTGGTTCAATCAAAAGTTTGACTCACACTTAATTTAAAACACTATAACGTAACTTTAGTAAAACATGATAATCAGTTTTCCAATCACTCTGCACACACCAAAAGAATTTGCACTCGTTGACGTTCGAAAGAATTCTTCACATCTCACTTCCCACTCATCACTAATGATTTAGAATCAGTTGATGTTATTTCACATTACCATTACGTAGACAATGAAATAAATAGGCCGAAACAAATTTTTAAACCAGAAATTGTAACATCAACAAACTTCCAATCTCACTCTACTCTATCACTCGAATCGTAACCAAAACAAAAACAACAGCGCAACGAAATACGCGAAATGTAAACAATGGAGAAAGCTCACGATGAAGTGACTAGAATAAGCAATAAAATCAAACACAACTTATAGGCGTACAAACGAATGAAAATTTATAAGCGTTTGCTGTATCCCTAAAGAACAACTGCTTCAAATATGAAACATACCCCCTTCGCAAAAGCTAGTAGATACCTTTGATCGAAATGATTAAACCAGAATGGAAGAAATAAATTATTTTGTCGAAGCTCATACACTCACAAATCACTTCACTTGTCGCTTCACTCTTTACTTCATCGTCTTTATGCAATCAATTCACTTAGGGGTGCATTGAATGTACAAATTGTGTTCACTTACACTAGAAGCACAAGTTCACTGCAAGTCGTAGCTTCCTCGCAGCTACAAAAAACTTTCAGTTCCTGTCAACAATTACACTACATACGTTGCCTGCCTTACCTGAAGAATGGATTCTCGTATTCCATTATGGCACAAATGCGTAAAAACTCTATAACATTATACAAATAAAACCGGAGTTTGATCATCCACAACGGTCTGCCATATTTAGTAGCTCCCTTAGACAAGGCCGGAGGGCGACTAAGAACCGGCTACTAAGATAGTAGCATACTAAGCTTAGTAGCCCTTACTAACGATCTATGAATACTATTTTGCTAGTATGCTGCTACTTAGAACGCTACTTAGGCGTTAGTAGCTTACTAAGGAAACTATGAATACGGCCGCAGGTTTTTAACACCGATATAATTTTCAATTGCAATAATCCTCATAATAGCGTCTGAAGATGATTTTTGAAAAATCAGGCCCTTAGAGTAATGGAAATTACTCGGCGAGACAGATGTTGACCATTAACCAGGTATTGCCCTTCAAAACTACGTGTGTCTCTAAGTTTGAAATGCATTTACTACTTGTAGTATAAATGCTGCAGGATGCCCTCTCTTAGCAGTAAATTTAGCACTCCCTCCAGAGCAAAAAACCCCGCACAATCCTTTCTATTCACCTCTGAGGTACCGACGTGATGCTTACGAGTAAGAAATGCAAACAAGGGCATTGTAAAAATACGTCATTATGGGAGAAACTCCCCTGCCTGCCGCGTTTTTGACCTAGAGTTTCAGATGACTGACCCATGCTGAAAACTAAGGCCACTCAGTTCCCCTTGGACTTGCGACCGGAGAAGAGGGAGAGTGGGAGGGAGAGATAAGAAATTCATGTAAGAGACGCACCCCCATTTTCAGCTGCAATATCTGTGGAAAAAGGTGCGTCTCTTACATGCTTTATAGGGTATATGTATATGAATTTATTATATAAGTTAGCTCCTCGCTATCTGCAGTCTGTTGGTGTGTATGACCATGATATGTTTGTTCCTAGATTGTATTTGTGGCAAGATCGGGGTGTATCGTTTTCGTCGTGCTGTGGAAATATGACTTGCATCACCAGAATTTCATTCAAAGATCTCTCCTCCTAAACAGTGACGGATGGGTCATAATTGAAAGTGGTTGGTTAATAGGTGTGAAGAATGTGTTATAAGTGGAATTCATTTCTTTGATTTTCATTGTCCAATAATTTGATATAGATATCTTGTAGTGATTCTAAGATGACAAATTTGAAGTCAATGAATGGCGGGGGGTGAACTTTTATAGTAATAACCCTAGGTGGCTTTGCAGAGTATGATGAGTAATCTAGTATTTTTTTCTCCTATCTCTTTTCAATAATTTTGATATCACATTATCATTTTCTTTTCAAGGATTTGGCATTACTTGGGAATTCAAACTCTGGACAGCTCAGAAATATCAGAGCCAATGGAAATACCAAAGAAAAAGAAAAAATCCCGTTTATGCGAGGGTGAATCATCAAAGGCTTGTGAAATGGAAAAGACTTCAGTAAATGATGGCAATGCCCCCAGCCAGACAGCAGAAATCATTAGCAGTGAGTCTGGTAGTGAAGTGAGTTGTGGTAAACCTGGACTGGGTCCTTTGCCAACAAAAATTAGATTAAAGCTTGGGAACGTGAGCATTGGGCAACTGTCAAATGTTGGATCAGGCGAGAAAGAGTCGAAAGGGGAGCTGACAGGGACGAGTGCTTCTCACCGTGGCAAAGCTGATCCCTCGAAACCAAAGAAGAAGTCCTCTGGTGGCAGTGAAGTGAAGACGCAGTGCTTCCCGGGAACGGAGCACCTGGGTCTGAATGCTTCGTTTGTATTCCATGGAAACAGTGAAAAGAACAAAGAATGGGAAAAGTGCACCACAACTATTCAGTTTGATTCCAAGACTAAGAAGTTGTGGCAGAATTTGTACTATCCTTACGGTAACTTCTCGAGCTTTATCCGACACTTGGTGCTTATGGAGAAGAATTGGAGGAGTGGTGATTTAATTTTGGCTCCGAATGCCAGCCCCCAAGCTGTGAATTATGTGAATAGTGTTCAAAACAGAATCGCTGCGTATGAGGGAAACTCACAAAGTGACTGTGCTAGGACAGCATTACCATCATCCAGCAAGCATGCATCGTCAAGACCTGTGTCCTCGACGGCTGCACCGCCCAGGCTGAACACGTCAACGTCATCGTCTTTCGTGGCAACTTCCTCGTCATCGATGACACCCGTTGACTTGACTCGGGAACCTGTGCAACTTTTGCACATACCCCCCCTCGTCATATCGTCAAAGTCGGCTTCTGTGCCTCAGAAGGCATCCAAAGACTCTGTTCGTGTGCTCCCATCTCCCACGCTTGCGCCTCGTTTTAATTCCCAAATTGCACCTCGAGTCCAGACAATAACCCCTCTCACTGCCCAGTTAATCCCCGTCTCTGCAGCCGCTGCCAATTTTTTGCCAATGACCCAATGCGGCTCCAGTCAATTCATATCATTTGGCAACACAAGCTCCTTCATCCAGCTGGGAGGTCCATCGGGAGGCGTGGTGCACCCTGGTGCCAGTGCGTATCATCCATGTGTACAGTTGAATCAGCAAGTCGTGCCAACTGAGAAAGTGGATGCAGGTGGAGAGGGTTATTTGAATCTCGGGAAGAATCCCTCCTCCTCCCTATCCGAGCTGGAACTGCATATCAGCAACGTTAGGTCGTTGGCCAATGATGCTGGAAGCAATAATGCTTGGGATCCACAGTTGGACAAGCAGCTTGTGGTTGACGAGAACACGTATACAAGCGACTCGGCCACACAGAGCAGTGGCAGGTCGGAGGAACACTCGTTAGAAGTTGGGAGTGTAGGGAGCGGTGCATCCGTCTCCATGGACAATCACTCGGACGAGGCAGTGGCAAATTCAAGTTGTGGTCGAGGAGGTCAAGGGGACATTTTTGGAATAGTTTAGAACTGTGAGAGCAATAATCTTAAGTACATTGGGAGTAATATAATAAGCCTTCAAGATTCCCAGCCATAGATAAGGACCACTTCCTTCTGTTTAGTGATTGTTGAATTGGAAATGCATATATTTTTAACAGAATGAATCCATTTGGGTAACTGATGAGTATCTGTGTTCTAAAGAAGTTTAAAAGTGAGAATCAATCACCTGACCAATTAATCGTGTACGGTTGTGGAAGTGAAGGAACATCATAGTTGAGTTTTCTCTGCTTAGTAGTTAGACCTTGTGTCATATTTTTCCAATGTTGAATTATTTCAATTCCCTCCACAATAATCTGGATTTAGCAGTTGTAATTTCAGTGTTTTCTTTTGTAGGAATCAGCAGTGATCTTTTAGTTGCATTCATTAGTCCTTATATAATTTGAAAAGAAATAATTTTAAGTGACGTTAATAGGTCATTGATAATATTTTAAATTTAACGTTAAATTTCCATTGGAATTTGTTTCTTCACTTTTCTATGTCTTGTTGACTTGAGTTCGTGGTGCATTTTTGTCCTATTATTAATTTTTGTGATTAATTTTTCTGTACAAAACATATTTTGGAATGCTTGTTGCCTCTGTTTGAAGAGATGTACATACAATGAACTCTTCTTAAGTGCCAGTCTTTTTTTCTCATGTTGGCGTGGCAAAGCATTCATGAGTGTTGTCAGGCACAGAAATTTGAGTGACCAACATTTACTGCATTTGCATTTTTAAATTCTAATCTTTGATTTTTTTAAACAATTTTATGCAAGCACATGTAGCAAAAGCATATGATTTTCTATGAAAGTTTAATCTTTTAAGTGATTGTGAAATACCTTTCTTTTGACTGTTGTGTACAGTGTAAACACATTTAAACCGTTGTCAGAGAATTTAAAATGTCTTTTAAATGTTCTTTCAACCTGTTAACCATATTTTCATATCGTTATATTGTCATATCATTTGTCAGCCTAATTTATAGAATTCTATACTCAAACAAAATACTATTAGAATATTTTGTGATATACCATAGCTTTAGCTTATTTTCAAGCGATGTAAAATCCATAAACCCAAGAAATGAAAAATAATCATTTGTAAATTGTAGCTTTTTATGCTGATAGTAAAACCCTCTTAAGTTTACATCTTTATGATAGACTTCAATCATTCAATGTTAAGATACATTTAATAATTTTGGCAGCAATAAATGCATATTTATTTTATATCCATTGTGACAAGAATTTTCAATTATGATAAAGAAGGGTCATTTCAAACATTTTATAGAACTGCAGTAAGTATTATGTAAATATATACATATAAATACATTGTTATGTACAAAAATTTAACTAATGGGGCAATTATGCTATTTTCAGGTAACCATTGCCTCCCATAAGGGTAAATATGAGCTTGAGAGAAACGTGACCCTTGATAATTAATTTTTTATTCCCAAAGCTCCTTAAGCTGGTAATGGTTGTGTATGTACATTTTCAAGTAATGGAGAACAGTTTTAGGTATTTATATTGCTAGGTATGGCCGGCACAGAAATGCCTTAATTTGATGCAATGCAGTTTTCAGAGATGGTAAAGTTTATTAGTGAATGAGGGTTTTATGACCTGCCTTAGGATTTAGAGGGCACACTAGTTCGTGCCATGGAGACTGTTAATTCCAGCTGGATCGATCATCTCATGGTAAATTATTCTACCAAAATTCATTTTGCTAAGGTATTTATGATCCATTGTTTTCATCACTCGCTCCACAATTTGATTTTACAAATGTGACAGTACCACTTCAATAAGATAGTATTTATCTTCTACCTAATGAAACTATGGCTAATGTCTTTGGTTCCTATGAGTGAGGTTTGCAAGCTTTTTAAAGCGGTAGATGTCCTCTTTTTATCGCTAGCCTTTTCAGTTATTTTGAAGATATGGCCATTGATTAAGTTAACGAGCAAGTTTCCTGTAAGAGCCCAGAGGGGACGGGATGTACCTTTTGGTGGGCTTGGGGTTCATCTTAAAAGTTTACCTGCAAAAAGTTTGTGTTAGCAATGATTTCTATATTTGTTTCCTTATGCGCAATTCATATTCTATGTTCAATTTCAAGTAGATTTAGGCATCTTGTAATTGTCCTTTGATTTATTTGTAATTATTATGTTAGTTACTCGGAATAAATTCAAACCGTCGTGAGACTTGCTGAATAGGTACAATGTTCAAGTCCATGGGCAAATTTTTTTTTATATCTAGAAGCAAAATTTAGTTCTCTCAGGCTTATTAGGAACATCATTTGTAATATTGAATTTAGGTGATAATTCGTTTTATATTCTTATGATATGTTGTTGATTATTAGCTACATATGTGTGAATTGGTGGTTTTGTTTCCAATGGTATTCTTTAGAAATTACGTTTTTTGCAATATTTTACGCAAAGTAATTAATTACCAACAGTTTTGATTCTCTCCTCCCCAGAGTTTTGTAGGAGAGCGACTAATTCAGTGAGACAGTTTTGAATCAGCTGTGATTTTTTTTAAACGAGTTTGCACCAAATTGATGTACACCATTATAAAGTTAGAAGTCCACTAATTGCATTTTGAAGTTGAGAAATGCGAAGGGCATAATCATGTATACTACACAATGCTGTTTTCAGAAAGTATGATAGGGGTTGATGAGTTGGATGCTTATGAAAGATGTCATTCACTCCTATGTTCTCCCTTATGAAGGTTATATTTTGCTTTTGAGTGTCTTAGTTGCTGTATGAGTATCCTATATTGCTAGATATTTTTGCAAGAATATTTGCCTTTTGAGAAATAGATAATTTATCTGTTGTGTGGGTCTTATTTTTCACTTGGATTGTGATCACTATCTTAGTTCTCCTTACTTATCACATCTGTTCTTGCAGGTTTCACTGTGAGGAAATCAAGCATTTCTATATATATTACATATATGAGCAACCTCTCCATTATGCTCACATTATAGCTCGTTTTTTAAGAAAGATTTTTCTAAGAATTCAATTGAAAAGTCGTTTGGCAGTGTCACAGTTAATTTATTTCTGAAAGGATTAGATGGTCCAATAGTCATGTTTTGCAAGGGATAGGCTTTTAAGTCGATGGATTCAAAGCATTGAAATTGATCATGTCAGCATGTTTTGATATTTCATCAGTATTTAGCAAACAGATCCTGTTGTACACCATGTGTATCTTGTTGCAGGAATATCTCCTTGCTGCCAGCAGTTGACTGATAGAGGATATTACATATTGAAATAGCTTTGTCTTATTATGGGTTGGTCAGGTATATCACACCTTGCGTTAATGGTTGATAAAAACTGAAGCCTTAGATCCTCATTTGTTCTGAAAGAATTATATTTTATACCAAATTATTTCTGATGTAGATAAGATTTTCATGTAAACTGCAGGTAAAATGTTATTTAATAAAGTTATTTCAAAGTTTCGTGGATTTTTTCTCTTCTTTCAAACCAATATAGCTGTTTTTTATGTACACATTCTGTAATTCTAGGTTCACCCTTCTATTATTCCCTCTGAGGTAATGTGATGCAAATCCATTTGCAAGTGCCTGGGTGATAATTTTTTTATTAAAATTTGTCATTGAAAATCACATAAGTGCAATTTGGGATGACAGTTGCCACTTACTAGGTTTTTACTAATGTATTTTGTTATCCAAAAATTTTTCCAGCAAGTGATTTTTATTTTGATAGTTATTATAATTTTGTGTAGAGGTACATATTTATTATGCAAGTTAACTTTGTTATGAGATGACCACTTGTAATCTTGCTATGCACGCCTGAGTATCAACTGATGATGTGCTATGTTAAATCTCAATTGCCATTTCATTTTTTGTGCATACCTTAAATTCCTTGTTTGATAGGACGTATTTATTTACCAATTACCTGCTGGACCAATTTATTTTTTAAATTATTTACTATTTTTAATGCTCTAGGATGTTAGCACAATTTAAGAAGTTATTTAGTTATTGAAAATTCTTATCAGCAGTCCTTGAAAAAAAGCCCACTACAGTCATGTGCCTAGATGAAGTCATATTGGTACTGACTCAAATTTTAATAAATTTCTTAAATTATTGTTGTCCCTGCAGTAATATTTTGAGAGAGGGATGCATCACTTCACCACTAAAGGCCATGTACAATGATTATTAAAACATTGGTAACCCAGGAACAGCTTTATTTAATTTGAAGTCATGGAAAGTAGAAATTATTTGTTTAAGTTTTATTGATGAAGGCATTAAATTTACTCTGGTATCTACCGAAGACTTTAGGGACATAAGGTGTACGGAGATCCTTATTGTAGTCTCCTAGGTGAGAGGATGTAGCCACTAACACACTTGTTCTCTTTGGTTGTAGGCTGAAATTAAATGATGGAGATATTTAATGGACTGCAGAGTATTGTCTTGTGTTTCCTTCCAGTAGGACCAATCCCTAGTTGTCTAATCCTTAAGACATACGTCATATGATATACAGTTGAGGACCTCAAATCCGGAATGGCTCACGGCTTACTTTGCTACATAAGCATATACATATATGTGTCATGAGTGACCACATGCATACCCTTCGCTATGTAAAAATATGAATGATGAAACAAGTCATCAGCTTCATTCTTCTTGATTATATGACTTAGAGAAATGGAGAATTCACCTGTTCTACTTTAAATCAAAGAGGAGTTAATAACAATGGGAAATACCTTTTTTAGGAAGGCCCTAAAGACCAGAAATCCAGAAAAACCGGAAATTCAGTAACCCTTTGGTCCCAGGCTTTCCGGATTTGAGGTCCTCATCTGTATGTAGTACTGGTGCTCAGTGAGCTATCCATTCCTCTTGGTATACTATTGGACATACTAATCACTCATGTAACTCTCAGGAGGCCCATCAAGTTTGAAGGGCAAGTACATTGGGTATAAGCCTGCCCCCCTCTGAAATTTCTTTTGGCTCCTAGCGGAGACTTCGCACGATGCATCTGCTGAGGAGGCCACTTGCCCATAGGAGCACGTCTAGAGCTCTCACACACTGTTTTTGTTCCAGTAACATTTCACGATGACTACCATCAAATCACTTTCAAGAAATATATGGCATAAAAGTTGATTATTTTTGCAAAAAAAATCAGTTAGATTTCAGGAACAAACACCCATGGAGACCTAGACTTAATTACTATGCCCATTTTGGTTAAAATATGCTATGACTATAAATTCCATTTCAGTACAAACAAAATGCCTATTTTATTAAATTTATGGTCCTCAGATGCATGCAAATTGGCAACAGTTTACCAGTACAGGCAATCCTAATAGCACCTGAACTTCCCCTAAAGCAAATTTCTGGCTACATGCCAGGAAGAAGGGACTCAAAGGCAAGGATGTGAGAATAGGTCTGATGTATTTGTGATGAAAATGAGGTTAAATAGCAGGTCATATACACAAAAAAGTGCTGGAAATTGTGGGTGCGTAGGTATAGATGAGGAAACTGCAAGAAGATTGGCATGGAAGAGATATGTGTGTGTTATGTACTGAGGAAATGCTACCAACTGAGAATATGCAGAGCCATGGTGACCTTTAAAGCTCAATCTGCATTCTTTCTTGCATTTCTCTTCCAGTTGGAATGGAAAAGAATGCAGATTGGCTGTCTTTAAGCGTAAATATGAGCTTTTCTAAGATATATACATTCTTCTACTGCAATGGACGGCGTTACTGACAGGGAGGAGGGGTATAATGACTACGATTGCATAATGCTTGTAGTTCAAGGAAATTTACATTAAGGGAGTTTGATATATTGCAAGCTCGATTGAGTCGATCTCCATCCCATTTTATAATAGTACCAATGTGTGTAGGATGGTGTCATTGGCATAACTATGGGGGGAATGAGGGCATGAGCGGATCCAGGATTTCTTTCTAGGGGGGGCACAAGTAAGGCCGTATCCAGTATTTTGTTCTGGGGGGCACAAGGATACCTTATAATACAAAATGAACGCAATGATAATGGGACTGTATTAAAAATATTGCATATTTTTTAAGGGTCTGGGGGGCACATCCCCCTGTGCCCCCCCCCCCTCCCCACCCTAGATCCGCCTATATGAATGAGAGGATATAGATCCCCCCCAAAGCTTCAGAGAAATGAAAAAGTTATTTAAATTATTGTCTAGTTTTGCAATTTAATTACTGCATCTGCTTAAAGTTAAATTTTTAGTTCCAAAAATGATGTAAAGTGTTTATATCCAGGCATGTCATTTTCAAATATTTTCCTGGAGTTGCCTGGGGGGATCACCACTCCCAGACCATACCATCCCCTTTCAAAGCATATTCCTGGTTACGCCACTGGATGGTGTTATAGGTGATGCTATCTCATCAACATTACCCACATTAGTTTGAGGAAGTGGCGTAACCATGGGGGGGGAAGAGGGGGATAGATGCATCCCAAGGCCTCAGAAATTATAAAATATAAATAATGATCTAAAACTAATGTCTAGTTTTGACGTATAATAACATAATAACAGCATCTGCTTAAAGTTAAAGATGATGTAACATGCATTTTTACGCATGTTATTTCCCCCCCCGCTCCCCCCCCCAATCCCTGGTGGGTGTGGCTCCCCTATTTAGGTCCCCCCATTCCTCCCTAATTCCATATTCCTATAGTAACGCCGATGGTTTGAGTTATGGTATACGGAGGCAGCCAACGGCATAGTTCATTTACACACCATGGGAATGAGTAAGGTTGGACAGGAACCCGGTGCCAGCCTTATAGCCAGCGTCTGCTCCTGAGGCCCCAAGGGATCCATGGCTTAAACGTTCCATCCGACGAACGGAGTGCTGCTCTTGAAGTATACCCTCCACACATATCACTCGACATGAAGGATTGGGCGGCAAAGTTTGGAGTGTCTATGCCATTTCTAGGATTTGAACCCGGGCCCACGTTTTTTGTAATTTATTGTAGAAAAGCGGCTCTTTTATGGGTATTTTTTCCGAAAGAAGGAAAAAAGAAAAGTCATGCAAGGGAATAAAATTTTGAAAGTCCTCTCGCACAAATTGTCCTTTAATTTTAATCAACGAAGATTTTTGTATACAGCACTCAAAATTTTTTTACAGGCATCTTCAACTTATAGAAGAAAGAAAAAACGAGCACAATGGATCCAAATGTGTCATCGGCGTCTGCTATTACGGTTCCTGCGCGGTAGTGGCCATTTTCATGGTAGCCAATTCCAGTATTCGGTGACAGGTATTCGCCATGTTGGTCCTCTCATTTAACCTAGGCATGTGGGTTGACTCTCCATTTTCGCGGTTTTATTGTACCTTGAACTTGATGTTTTCATATGGCTGCATTCAGTTCATCTTTAATCATGCACTAATCAAATAAATGCACATAAAAATAGTTGCCATAGCTGATAGTACATTTAATTTTATAAATAAATACGGTAATGTGGGGCGTTCACAGCAGTGAGGGACGTGACGTGAAGCATTAATTTAGAATACTGTACCGAAAGAGGGTTCATAGTGCATATGTGCTTCTTATGGCTGATAATTTATCATTATAATTCATGACTACGACAGAAAAGCATTATAAACAGATTCCTTCGCCCAACGAAGCTGAGATGCCGTGCTTATAGGGGTACTGTCATGGCGAAGAATCACTCCCACTTTTTCAGGGAGGATACACTCTTGCTGTGTAGCAGCAGTTTTCTTCCACCCAACGTGTGCGGCATGAGTGAAGTGAGCGTGAACACACTAAAAGTTATTGTTATAAAGTACCGGTAGTTATTTCTAACTTGCAATGGTAAGACGTACTTAAATCCATAAGGAAGAACCTTAGCATCCCTTTTCTGTTTGATCTAGAGAAGTCCTCATGCGAGTCGGCTGGTTTATATTAGTTGTTGATCCAGTCTATTTTTCCATGAAAATTGTTAGTTTTGTGGCTTAATAATTCCTGTGAAATTTGAGGTAGTCTGCCGGAAAATGTTTACCACATTAAAGCCACACCTTTTTCGGTGTTCAGTTTTAATGTTATATCGTCATTTAGTGAAACACGAAAGAAATATGTGGAATCGACATAGCGTTTTGAAATCTGTCTATTGTGCGATTGAGAATAATGACAGACGTTATGCTAGCCACCGACCTATTAGGGATGTGAATTCTGAAGGATCTGACAGCGACCGCGAAAATCTTTCGAGCGTAGAGGAGGCGGCAATGGAGAAAAAACGACCCGCTCAGCTTAAATTTATGTACGAAGTAATAAAAAGTAGTAATGACTTGACGGAAGAAGGCATGAAGGAGTTCCGTGATAAGGTGGTCAGCGTAGGAAATGTGGTCACTAGCTCGAATATTGACGCAGTAACAATCGGAATGTGTGCGTCTCTCAGGAATATGGATTTCGCAGATGCGTACCTTAATTTTTTAAAACAGAGAGATGTAGAAGTAAATGTAGCCACTATGGGTAGATACATGAAGTTATGCTATATCTGTGGAGAAGTTAGCGATGAAAGTAAAGTCATTGATATGTATCGTTGTCTCACTGAGAAACTCCCAGTTATGGACGCCTCCACTGCAGAAAATATAATTCACGGTCTTTGTGTGACCAGTGAATGGAGGCGAGGACTTGAGCTGATGAATATGGTCAAGGAAACCTCTACTCCTAGTGCTTCCACGTACAGTGCATTAATAGTGGCGGCTTTTCGTAACAAGGATGCCGAGCTGGGTTGGCATCTAATGGAGGAATGCATTGCTGTCGAAAAAACACCTACGGACATGGTTTACATGACTTGGTTGTCTGAGTATTGCACAAGACCGATGCATTCTAATGCCGAGGAGTACATCGAAATGGCAGAAAAATTATTGAACTTTTTAAGTTTCCATGAGCTGGTAGTATCGAAGGAAATCAGTCAAAAGTTGAAGGAAACCTTCGGAAAACTGAATTGGCAGTGCCGGTACACCTACATCAATGAAAGGTGAGTCGTAAGTCATGTGTTTCCATGATTTTGATTTGAACCTATATGCACTTTAACATCTCGCAGATTTTGTGATGTGAAGTGAGCCAAGAGATATCACATTAGAGCTATATTGTTCGCATCAAAAATGTGCCGCCCATGTATTTGAATTGCTCTACCTGCTCAAGAAACATAATAAAGATACTCTTTTGTATGTTCCACAGAAGTTTTAATAACCGACCCTGGTTTCGACAGTACACTATGTCATTATCAAGGTAATAATGACATAGTGTACTGTCGAAACCTGGGTCGGTTATTTAAACTTATGTGGAACATACAAAAGTGTATCTTTATTATGTTTCCTGTCACCAAGTTCCACCAAGTATCGCCTTCCAGCCTTAAACTACCTGCTCAAGTTTTGCACACCTTAGTAATACTTTTATCTTGAGTCTCACAGTCTTAGCATGTGATGCTTTACAAAACTGTATGACCTGGGTCTTCTTGTGATTAGTCCTCATCCCATACTCCTCGCAGCACCTGTCTAACACATCTACTGGTGCCTGCAGCTCCCTCACCGACTGGCTAATCAACACCTGATCATCCGCAAACCTCACTGATTTTATCATCATCCCTCCCACTTTTACTCCAACTTCCCACTCATCCCATGCCTCTCTTACCATCTCCCTAGCATACACTCTAAAAAGTTACAGTGATAGTGGAAATCCTTACCTCACTTGGCTAATGCTTGCCCTCCCAGATTCTCTGTCTGCTACCCTCACTTAAGTTGAAAAATTGCGAGTCAAGGCCATATAAAGATAATGATTAACTCGCCTGTTCCTGCAATGTACGCCTATTTTCTTAAGAATATCCATTAACTTTAACCAGTCCTCTCTATCAAATGCTTTTTCAATATCCGCAAAGTAGGCAAACATATTCAGGTTATGTTCCAGGTTCCTCTCCACTTGGGACCTCATTACCACAAATGCATCTTGAGTTGACTTTCCTTTTCTGAAACCAAACTGATCTTCACCCAAGTACTCGTTTGGCCTCCATTCATCTGCTTAATATCCTCAGGACCTCTTTTGCCATGTGCGATACTAGGTTAATTGTCCTAACATATGCGCATTCTACAGCTTTCTTCTTTTTTGGTAGTGGAATTAGAACTGTTTTCACGAAATCCCCCTGCCAACATCCCTCCTCATAGATCCTATGCACTAATTCAAAAAATTCTCTCTTACCATGCCTCCCTAGATTTTTCAGAAGCTCACACGGGATATTATCCACACCAGCCTCTTTCCTAGCATTAGCATCACAAAGGGCTATCTTGATTCCCATGTCTGACATCCCTTGCTGGAGGTTTATCCACCTCCACTGCATTTTCCTTCTCAATCTTTTTGGCCTGATCATGCTGTCATACAGACCACCACATATTCCAACTATCTACTCTGAACCTGGTCTCGCCTGGTTGCCATCCTCCCATATATAGCCTTAATTCTTGACATGGCTTGCCCTCTGTTGCCACCCAATAGTGACTTAACCATAGCGTATAAAATGCCAATCTCGTCTTCAGAAATATTTCTTTTTTCTCGCACTCACTTTTCCACCAAGCATCCCTTGGCCTCTTGGTTTCATGCTGTAATCAATTATTTGTTTGCCTATACATCCTTTTGCCCTACTCTGTGTCCACGTTCTTCTACTCCCTTCTATCCTTTTTTTCTTCAATCATTACCTGTTATCCATGGCTTCTTTAAACTTCTTCTATTAGCGTAGCCAATTTACTTCTTGGCTACTTTTACTATTCAGTGTTTCAATTAGTGATGAGTTGATTCCAATTTTTTTCAAATTGATTCGTGATTCTAAATTCTGATTCTATCGATTCATACTAATAGGTAAGATATTGATTTATCAATGGCATTGCTGTCATTTAAATTTAAGAATTGAGGGGAATAAAATAACAAAGACATTTAAGTACCCCAAAAAGTATATTTATTAAAAATAGCAAATTAGTAATATAGAAATACATCCTCAGTCTTAATTAAATAAAAAAACCCTTCAGCTGTTTCAGACATAAATTGTTAACTCAATGATATACAGTGCACAAATGGCTCAGTTGTGTGGCGGTCTTTAAGCCCCAAGCTTATTCTACCTAGTCTATTTCCAAAATATTTATCTTCCTAGAATCACAGAAATCTGAATTGGCTTTAGGTGATCTATTCTTGATTCTGATTCTGTGCGCGAGAATAGGGTAGTTACCTTCATCAAAGAAAATGGAAGGCATTGATTGCGATTCATTACCCACCATCAGTGTATTCATAATATACAAATTATTTTGTTTTAGAAATCCCAGTCTAGACGAATGTTAGTGGTCAGTTTTCACCTCATTTGAAAAAGGCGCGATTGGCGGCCATGGGATGCCACTACTACATGCAATGCTATACAAGTAGTCAGGAGTTTTACATCGTCTGAGATTACCGATGCATACACGAGGCACAGAGCTCAGGGAAACATCTCTTAATAATCACCTGTTAAAATTGTCTAAGGTCGGAAAGTTTCCTTTGTTTGATAGGGTATTAATAATCCATATTTAAGCCAAGTGCAACCTGCTAGCAGGGTACTCTGCTACTTGCTAACAGCCTGCATCGTAGCAGCACTCATAGCCTCTCACCAAGGTGGCCTCACACGGTGGCAGCCGGAACCAGAATGACGTCACATGGGCTTTTCCCAGTATTCATTCTTAGCCTTCGCGTTTTCAAGGACTTGTAAATTGTCACTTTTCATTTAACCCTTAAAAATAGATATCATCATTTTAAAATCTAAAAGCGTGAAATATGTACTCCAGGAGTAATAATCTTTTGATTTAGGCAATTAAAAAAAATAGGATTGAATTCGAAAAAAGAAAAGAATTAAATTCTCCTAAGTATTTTGTTTCCATCCTCACTTCCCCGATTGAGGGGTTGCAGTCCCCCTTCACTGCTAGATTTTACTTGCCTGAGATTTGCCTAATTATTTCCTCGAGCTGTTCATACACCTTGTCTACTTCTTCCTTCCTATGAGTGATAATAGGCATGCAAACTTGAACCACCACAAGATTGGTGGGTCACGCCTGAATTTATACCTCCAGAATCCTATTGCTTATCTTGTAACCATCATTACAGTAGTCCCTAAGTACTATCCTTTTACCTCACTTTGGATAGTCCCTAGATATCCATCCTTCCTTTCTCCATTTCCCTTTTTATATTGGTAGCTTACCTCTCCTCAAGGGTTTTTTCATAATGGCGACCTCGAGTATCTTACTGACCTTTTTGCCATGAACAACGTGCGCCCTTTGCGGATGGGTCTGTTCCATGAGTTTCCAAGGCTCATTTGATTGTACTCCATGTTTTCAGGAGGAGATAGTTGGTGGGGTTTCCCACTTCCATTCCAACTGTGTTTTTTACAACATCACGTAGACTACCTTTTGTCTGACTCCCACCCTTTTATCTATCTGGCATGGGTGGCCCTACTAGAAGTAATTGAGAATTACTCCTGCCAGTGCAGCTCTAGGGGTCATTGAATCATGCTAGCCTTTCCACCTTGACAAGGTTTTAGCCCAAGGTGAAGGATTTAAATTAGCATTTCAAAATAACACCAGCATTTTGCAATATAGGATTTGTGATTAGAAAAGTGTTGTTAAAATATCTCACCCAGATAAAATCCAATCCAGATGGCGAATGCTGTAACGTAAAAACAGCCAACTTCTCTGCAAACAGTCACTTGCATCCCTACGCCTTTAAAATGCGCACCAATGAGAGCTTCTAATGTGTGGAATAGGAACTGCTGTCAAACTATTATCAATTGAAAAATTAAGAGCATGTAATGGATAGGACTCAGAAAAAGAATAAGGTAGCCAGGATTTAGGTTGCCGCTCAAGTGACTAGTCGGCTAAGAAGGTTTAATACAAATTGAGAGGTGACAGTGGTGTAAGGTTTGCAGATGGTGAGGAAGCCAGAACGAATCTAATTGTAAGCTGGGCTATTGCCAAAGTATGTGAAAGTGTTCTGGTGGATGGCTGAAGACTGTTTCAGCTAAGGCTTCATCATAATTGGGATTAAATATTTTAGAAATTTTATGTATAAATTTATTGTTAATAATAAGTGTAGATAAATCTGTGAACAAATAATGTTAATGATAACCTCGGAGCAATGTTAAGTAGAGAGTTATGTACATTCTAATTTTTGTACTTGTGCCAAACAGGGGAATGTGTATGAGTTGCAGAGGAGAAATGCACCCAATATTTATATCAAAATCGGAATTTCAAAATCTAAGCCAAACATTCCTGGAAAAAGTTCTGGTTGGACCAGACATTTTCTCCAAGTCGTCGCCTGAGGAAGTCAAAGCTTTTCAAGAGCTGATCACCAAAGAAGCTCCTTTCAACACTGTGATCGATGGGCTGAATGTTGCATATTCATCTGGGTCTGAAAGCCGAGGCCCTCGAAATAATCCTGCTGCAATTGTAAGATCATTCGCATTATTTTCAGTGCTGCTCATATCATTGCAAAATTATTTCTTGTAACGTGATGTGTGTTTTTTTTTTATAGTTGCAGAGCGTCGTTTCCCATTTTGTTGACCTTTCTCACAAAATTCTAGTATTGGGGAGGACTCATATGAAATCTTGGTCCAGAAAGGAGATGGAATATGTGAGAAAAAATTCCCAACTCTTTCTGGCAGAAAATGTGTAAGTATAATTGTAGATGAAATTTAGAATTCCTTTCTTGAAAGATTCCCAACTTCGGAATTTGTATTGTGTTTGGTGGATGAAGAACGTAAAATATGTACTGTCAAAGAGCTTCACTTCTGGTGTAGTGCATTATTTAAGTTACTGGAACTAGGCATGATGGAAACTTTACGGTGTTTCCCGCAAATGCACAAAATGTGCGAAAATTTCACAGAGAAAAAATCATTTGCCTCCACGAGGATCCAGGTCAAGGCAAATGATTTTTTTCTCTGTGGATTTTTGAACAATGTAGTGCATTGGATTGCATACATTGTTTACACATTAACCCTTATAGTGCCAGTGGGCTGATCCATCAGCCCGGGGGTATGTGCGAAGAGTGCCAAGGACTGATATGTCGGCCGGGTTTTTTTACACTCACGCCTTTTATTTTTTGTGTTTCATGCAGCTTTGGTCACTATTTTTAGTATCTGTCATGCTTTAACATTCCTGTAAGTTTTGGGAGCAAATAAAAAAAAAAGTTCTTGAAAACGCAAATGTATTAGGCTTAATATGTAAATTTTTCAGCGCAAACCTACAAATTTGCCAAAAGAAGCCCTGGTGTTCTTCGAGCATACTGGGAAAAATAGGCCGGCACTAAAAGGGTTAAAAAAAGAGAAAGACTCAAAAAGTTTATCACCACTTTAATTTTGAAACATTATTTCAATTACTCTTTGGTGCATGAACATGAACGAATGCGTGAAATTCAAACAGAACATTACGTCTCTTGTCGAAAATTTGGAAGCTCTTGCATTCACACGGCAAAAATTCTTATCATGCATATGTTAACAATTTTTTCTACATATTTGGGGCCTTTAAACTAGAGTGTATAATTAAAAAAACGCTTTTTATCCATAATATGTGGCTTATATAATAAATTAAGAATTTAAAATCGAATAAAATGGTCAAATGTTTGGCCTGTATTCGTTATATTTCTATAGTGATATGGGTACATCTCTGTTGTTAGCCTTTTGCAGTACTTGTCTTGTTTTGTTTGTGAAATTTCCCCAAAGGTTAAAAACGCTACTTCACTTCTAGGGACCTGGGAAATTTAAGTACACACCAAAGTGGATTGGTATTTGGCAGGAGTAATTAGCCTGTTAGTAGTCTATTTAGTTGGTATTATAATTATATTTATTGGTTAAGTTAGGTTTTCATGGTACTTGTTGGCTTTGTTCTATTGTGTACCACTCTCTGGCATTCCCATTGGAAACTCCAAATGCATACCTCTCCTGGAAGGGTCTTTTTTTGCTTTTGTTGCTGGCATTTCAATTTTTTGTCTGCATGGCTTCGGCTCCCTCAAGTATTTCATCTCTTTTGTGGATGAATCTTTCACTTCCATTACCTTCTCTGAAGTCACCAACCTTGAATTTATTTTCATTTGATCTCAATTTAAAAAAAATTCACTTATCTATCATGGATATAACAGTGCATTTTGTATTTTGAAGTTATTTAAGTCATGAATGCTGAATGAACCTTAAGCCAATTGACAATTTCTTAGTGGCTATGATGAAAAAAGGATTGGCTGACAACATAGGCGGATCCAGGGGGGGGCACGGGGGCACGTGCCCCCCCCCAGACCCTTAAAAATATGCTAGATTTTTAGTACGGTCCCATTATCATTTCGTTCGTTTTGTATAACGAGGTATCCTTGTTCCCCCCCCTGAACAAAATCATGGATACGGCCTTGCTTGTGCCCCTCCCAGAAAGAAATCCTGGATCCGCCCCTGGCTGACAATATACATATGTACATACTCGGTTGGTAATCATTGGAAATACCCATTTAAATAGGTCACAATTATTGGCATATGTATCACCTATGCCGTAAATGCCAAGTTAGTAGTTTATGTGCTTAGGTGCCAGCATCTAATTTTAGGATATTTTATAGTTAATTTCTCATTTCATAATTTGAATGTACTCGAGAACTGTTGTACCATTTGAGAGTGATTGGGTGACCATGCTCTTAAATTACTCATTCTTAATTTTACCTCCTTTTGTGCACTTAATTTATTGATTGCACAAACTCTGGACCCGATGGCCAAGCTATTTGATAGAGAGTATCCCAGGGTATTTCAAATGTAAAAATGAGCTGTGCTTGGCCTTTGTTTTTCATTTTGGATGGTTCCATTGGCCTTTTGGAAATCCCAGTTAGGGTAAGTCATCAAGCTTCACAGTGATCGGACCAACTGTGATTGATACGCCACCATGGTCAGAAACCTTCCCAGGCCTAACTCAATACGTCATAACCTACTATAGTTTTTTACTGTCCTTTACTTTCTTAGTAGGACTGATAAAATGAAAATTGAAATATGCTGGTGTCCAAGTATGTCATTCGATGACAATGAATGCAGAAATTTGTTAAAGTGCAACCTCGATAAAATGACACCCCACGGTGCACCAATAAACACTCGCTATAGCGAATTGTCGCTTTACCGGAGGTGGAGCAAATAATGGCCAATACATCTGTTGCGAACAGTTATACAGGAACAGGAGTGGTGCGGCGACAGATAAATTTATATCCGATAAACGTAAGCATAAATCCAGACGAAAGGCGATGTTTTTTTGCATCACTAAATTTCATTACTCAAACAACTAACTATCCAAACAATTTATAAGCGCCGCACTGAATAAAAATCATGCAAAGCATTGTTTTGTCAATCATTATGCCAACGCAGACAAAGCCATTTTTCTATCCACTTAATTAGTGCATTTACGTAAACATTCTATTACTTTGGTATTTTCCACTGAAAATTCAAAAATTAACTGATAAAACTGTATCGCGGTTATATAATGCCTCAAATGTTTCCATAGGTGTACGTTGATTGCTCCTGTACGTTTAGCGGCAGTGAAGTGAAATAACGTATTGCGTTTGCTTCTGCAGTCGAAAATGGTGGAAGGTTGTATAACGTTCCTGCCTTGGAAGACTTTTTCTATCAGATAATGTAATATCTTCTTTATCTACGGTAAAAAGTTTGCTTAGCTTGAAAAATGATGTGATTAAAATTGCCGTTGTTAAAAAAGTTCCTTTTCGATTGTTACGCTCGCGACGTATTTGAAATAATACACCGAGTTTACCACGGCACTGCAAACGAGAGTCAGTTGTTCTGTGAGTTCTTCCAGCGGCCACCAGGGGATGCTCGGCTACCCACGTGACAGGAGAGAGCGCCAGCACGACTCCGACCACTGACGCAAATAGTTCACCCCTGTGAATCCGCAACGGAGAATAAATACGTCCATCCGGACAATTCACGCTGAGTGTCATTGCATCGTACATCCTACATCATCGCTAAGGCGCACTACCTACCTTTAGAGGCATCATTGCAAGAAATACCTCGTACTGCAAGGATTTTGTCGGGGAGTAGGATGTAAAAAAGTACCGTTTCGTCTAGATGTTATATCACGCGGGGAATATGCATAAGATACTTATGATTGGAGTCCTTTCTTCCACGACTTTGGGTTTACACCGCAGGGATCACCTGCAATTATGAGGGGAGATAACGCTTTGGTGCTTTGCATTAGTATAATCAACCTTCCGCACTCTTGGAATTCTCGATTTGCAATCTATCCCTGAAATACTCCGCTTTAGGCTTAGGCGTAGCCCCTTTCTCAGAAGTTCCCGCAGACTGGAGTGGGCAAAACCACCCGAACAAAGCTCCTTATAACTCAACATAGACTGCTCTCCTTGGGCGCTTTTGTTTTTTTTTTAATCGTGAAGAGCGAATAGGAAGACAAATTAATTTCGACACTCTCATATTACTCCTTTCTTTTTATTTTCTCGCTTAGACGTGTTTGGTGTTTTTTTGGCCATGGTGTCTGCCATCAAATGCTTTCTATTCACGCAACTCACGGACGTGCGGGTATGCTGCTGACTGCTTTCTGCCGCCCGAGGAACAAAAGAAGATCAAGCATTTGCGAATGCTAATGCCAAAATATTTTAATCAAAATTAACTACTTTTTTATCGAACGACAGTTTACCACATAAATTTGAGACTGAGCACTCCATTAACTTCATTTCTAACAGATCGCTAGCAATTACAGAGATTAAGGAGTCTTGACGTAACTTTTTCCGGAGGTGAAACACTCGCTATGGCGAGAGCCAACACCAAAAGGGCCTCGTTAAAATGAATATTTATAACATGCTTATTATAGGGTCCATTTACGGTACATCTGCTATTCGTCGTAATAGCGGGGGTCTCGCTATAGCCCGTAATCGCTTTAACGAGGTTCCACTGTATTTCATTCTCTTCTAAACTACTATTATGTACTTGTATTTAAATGCACCTTTAATTTTTTATCACGTATTAATTTGGAGTGGTTCTTTTATTCCTGTATTGTCTTAAGAAAATTAATTAATAATTACGGTGATGCTCCTCAGTTCCCAGGATGACCCATTCGTGTTGTACGCAACGATGAGCAGTGGACCGGCTACCTGCTTTCTCTCTCGAGATTTGATGCGTGGTCATGCATATCGCCTTAAGTGTGCTGAACCTAGCCTTGCGGGTGTGTTTCGGCGGTGGCAGCTGTCCCATCAGATGAGGCTCCTTGGCATCTCCAAAAGCACCAACCGGGTTAACATCAAGGTATGCATTCTATGGCTGACACTTCATTCTCTTTCATGTCCACATGAGCAGGGATCCTTGGAAGTGGTTTTATCATTGGAAGTTGTTTTATTTGAAAAAATTCATATGAACATATTCGTGACCTTGGTTTAAAAGAAAATCTTGGAGCCATTATCATTAATTTATAGTTTTAATGAAAGAGTAGACATGACAAATATTTGTTTTCATCATCGTCGTCATAAGTCAATAATCCTAGGATTGGTTTGACGCGGCCCTCCATTTCACTATCCCATCTGTTAACCTTTTAACAGGTTAGCCTTTTTTTTCTTTCCACCTTCAGGTTTTTAATCCTACCGCAGGTCCTAAGCTATCTCATATTTCAATTTCGTATCCTCATAACTTAATCATAGTTGACTGATGTAACTTCTTGGGCAGTCCCTAACCTGAGACCTGAATGGGGGACTAGTTAACTTCTGAAATATTTTACCCGAGAGAATTCCATCATGTGTGAAATTGGAAAAATTGGAGTTGCTGCGACTCCTCAGGATAATAATATGGTGGTTTGCCCTTGCCTTCCACATCGCAATACTAAAGCAGTTAAAGTAAATATTTCCAAGCCTACAGTGAAATGAGTGTCACTGTGCTGATCCCTGATTGTCTCCACCGGGTCATTCCACGTCAAATCACCCAGAAATTTTCAAAATGACACCCACCGACTCGGATTTTGATGAAATTTTTGTCACTAGCTACTATCACCTATCTAATGACCCATGTAAAATATTTCTTCTCTCACTCTCATAGTTTGCAAGATATGAGGAGTCAAAGTTTGAGATGTTTGCTCAGAAGTGGCGCTAGTGGGAGTCAAATTCCAGAGTGCAGGGCACAGGGTAAAAATTCATAACTCAGAAACCACATAACATATTTGAATGAAATTTTGACCCCTTGTCTATCCAAGTACATAGCTTCCATAGTAATGTCTTTTATTCCCCTTGCATTGTTATGTTGGCCAAAATGATGTCAACAGTTGTTAATTAACCGATTTTTTTAGCTCAAAAACATTACTTCATATTTTCAGAATTATCACCAAAAGGCAGAGCAGTTAACTCATCCAATTTTTTTTTAATTGAAGGTTAATATGTGCTCCAATATACTGTGAAATAAAAATGGTGGTGTTTTGACTGCCACTATGAGTATTTCAGGTTTCACTTTTTTTTCTGCCCCTGTGAGAGGGATTTTGGACACGTACTGTAAGATAATAAGTATAAGTGTATCCATACCTTCATGAGGATATATTTGAAATATTGGTCAGTAAATCTAAGACCAAACGTGTAGTCTAGTGAATGTGGCTCTTGTTCGTACAATTTTTTTTAATAGCAATACTTGGCTTGTGGCAGCTGAGGGTAAAAAAATCCAAATGGCTCAGAAATGTGAAATGATGCTTTTTTCCTGGAATTTACCCATTTTTCGAGTGTTTAGTTTATGGAAAAATTGGTATCAAAATACATTAGACTCTTACTGTGCATTAGAGGATAAATGGAAATACTAATTTAAATAAAATTATTTAAATAATACACTTCAATGTGTTTAAGGCATCTCCCGAACATCTCTGGAGGCTCTCTCGGGCAACTAAATGCTTTACAATACCACCAATTCCATCACATGGGGATATTCCATTGCTTGTAGCAAAGAATGTCCATGATGCCATTAAGGAGAAATCCTGGTAATGCTTGCAAAGATTGAGAAATATTTTGCAGTTCTTGTACCGTCCTGCACAACCATCACTAAAGTAACTCAATTTTTTGACTAAAGTAAAATTTTCCTTAACAAAGCAAAATATTATTCTTTGGGTTTCATAAACAAAAGCTACATTTTGCTCCAAATCATCTGACAAGATGCATAAACTGGAAATAATAAGCTGTTTAGTCAGGTGATCTAGAGTATAAATCACAACAGGGTGTACCGTACAACTATCACTTGTCCAGTGATTCCCTTGTGCCTCATCCTGGATAACATATGAGTAGCTCTCACTGAAGTCAAAGAGAACAGCTGCTTCATGGGGTCCAAGATTTTCTTTCATTTTCTTAAGGTAGTTTGCCTGTACCTTCGTAATAAATGAATGGGGCACCAGTTTTTCCACTCTTTGAATTTAAATTGATAGGTACTCATCAAATGTCACCGTGAAGTTCACCAGTTGATATCTGTCACTGGAAACCCACTGACTGTATGAAACTTCATCTCCGGGGTCACATTCTTCAAACTTTTTCAGCAGAAAGCTTTTCAATTTTTCACGTGAAGGACACTGAGAGCAATGTCGCAGTATACAGTCCCTATTATTTCTAGAGCACACGAAATAACCAATTAGGTCCTGGCTTGTTTCCTCTATATTACACGCACTAAGCAGTAGGTTGACATTTTAATGAATTGTGCAAAAACACACTGAATGCGTTCCAGGACATCCTGCTACCACAAACCATTTTGGACCTAGGTTGCAGAATTTAGAAAAGCCAATTTTAATTCTGGGGAAGTCAAATTTAAAAGTGGAATACAATTCCTTCAAGTTAGCAAGTAATAATCTCTTCTGAACATGGACATTTTTGGAGATACTTATGGAATCTTTCTTTCCAGGCATCATTCTTGAGTACTCATCACTTTCATAGAAAGTCCTAACTAATTGTAATGTTTTATTTTTGCCTTCCCTTTTCTCAATTCAGGTGCAGCTAATTTTCCATTGTCTCTGAAAAGTTCTCTTGCTTGGCGGGCAGTGTACTCACTCACATGAAACTCTTCCATTACTTTCTTCCTGCTCCATAAAGTTGGTACCAATGATAACAGATGTACCTTTCCTTGATGGGTGCTTGATGTGTCAACTTTTTGTTTAATTGACCCGTCAGCGTCCAAAGTTTTTTTTAAATTCACACATATTTCACTTTAAAAAAATATGATGCATATGAACTTCACACAAAGAACACAATTCAAACTGACTGAATAATGGAGGAAACCTTCTACTAAGTATGTGCACTGAAAGGTATGCTAAAATTCACATATTAAATACATTGCCGGAGCATTGGCTCAGCACTGCACTGGGTGCCTATGGCACCCGTGGGCGTTGACGGGTTAAGTCTATGAGCACATCTATATCATGAACTTTCTGAAGTAGATCTTTTGGCAGTTTTGGGTCATCCTTTTCTGGAGATAATTCTTTATCAAGAAGTCTTTTAACTTTCCTTTTAAAATTACTGCATGCTGACTCTACTTTCCTTTTAGCGTAGGTTGACCTTCTGTGAGATGATATGCCATGAAATTTTAAAGGTGACTCCTCTATATCTTGCAGCGTTCTGTTAAGTAGCTTAGTTGATTTTTCTTGGGATACTGTTGTTTCAAAATTCAAAATACTATCATTGCTGTCACTATCTACTGCTTCAACATCAGAAAGCTCATTTCCAAACCTGGAGTGTTTCTGTACTTCCTCCCTACATGGCTGGCATACTTTCATTCCTGGCACTAATTTCCGAAGAGTTGGGATTTTACAGGCCTTTTCTGCAAATTCAAGACTTACATTTCTCAGTGATTTTGATATTTTCTTCTTGTGGCTCTTAAAAGGATCAAGACAATATATTTGGTAGGTTTCATACTTTTTCAAATAGTATATTCTGTAATGTTCGCAGACATTGGACAGGACTTCCCCAGGTACACCACTTCTGAGAGATAACAGCTGTTTTTCAAGCATACTCATGATCTCAATTTTGTTCAGTTGCACCACTGGTGTGTAGCTTTTTTTGAGGCAATCAGATGCAGTTACTTTTCCAATGCTGCACAGTTCAACAATTTGCTCATTTTGAAGCATAGTGGAGACACTAACCTTTTTTAATGTCGAAGTTCACAATGAGCAGCTTTGCCTAACTCATAGGACACACAATTAATGTACAGGTAAAAATACACTGATCGTACACACAGAATAAACTTGGACACCCAGGGAGCATCTTTACACAAGAAGACTTGGCAGAAGACTAAAAGTGGTACCCTAGAATATCTTTTGATTTATCATGCCCTCACTGTGATACATTGTAACACTTTATTCTTCCTAGAGGTTGCACTTAATTCTCTTATTCCTTGGGGAGATGTAATAACACTGAAAAGTGAGGCTGAATAGGTGGGATTGTATTACCTTCTCAAGTTTGTCATGTAATACAATCATATGTGAGGCAGGGGAGAAAACAATGTGGCACATAATGTCAGCATTATCTCTCCCAATGAAATAGAAATTTAATACTCCAGTTGCCATCAAGGAATGTGGATATTGGTGACAACCTGCTACATATCTATAAGTAATACCATTTGCTCTGCCAGCTCTTCCATCACTAAGGGTTTGGAAGACCATACTTCTTCTGTGAAAGTGAGGCTAAATTTGTACAACTCCAGTTCAGCGGGACTCATTTAATCACTTTTTCACAGATCTTAACAAACTTGTACATTGCATGTGCTTATGATGACCACTGGTTTTTTGGATGAGTGCTTTCTAAACACGAGGAAGAACAAGATGTAAAAGTGAAATTTATGCACCCATATCGAAAATCCCCATGTGATGGAATTGGTGGTATTGTAAAGCATTTAGTTGCCCGAGAGAGCCTCCAGAGATGTTTGGGAGATGCCTTAAACACATTGGAGTGTATTATTTAAATAATTTTATTTAAATTAGTATTTCCATTTATCCTCTAATGCACAGTAAGAGTCTAATGTATTTTGATACCAATTTTTCCATAAACTAAACACTCGAAAAATGGGTAAATTCCAGGAAAAAAGCATCATTTCACATTTCTGAGCCATTTGGATTTTTTTACCCTCAGCTGCCACAAGCCAAGTATTGCTATTAAAAAAAATTGTACGAACAAGAGCCACATTCACTAGACTACACGTTTGGTCTTAGATTTACTGACCAATATTTCAAATATATCCTCATGAAGGTATGGATACACTTATACTTATTATCTTACAGTACGTGTCCAAAATCCCTCTCACAGGGGCAGAAAAAAAAGTGAAACCTGAAATACTCATAGTGGCAGTCAAAACACCACCATTTTTATTTCACAGTATATTGGAGCACATATTAACCTTCAATTAAAAAAAAATTGGATGAGTTAACTGCTCTGCCTTTTGGTGATAATTCTGAAAATATGAAGTAATGTTTTTGAGCTAAAAAAATCGGTTAATTAACAACTGTTGACATCATTTTGGCCAACATAACAATGCAAGGGGAATAAAAGACATTACTATGGAAGCTATGTACTTGGATAGACAAGGGGTCAAAATTTCATTCAAATATGTTATGTGGTTTCTGAGTTATGAATTTTTACCCTGTGCCCTGCACTCTGGAATTTGACTCCCACTAGCGCCACTTCTGAGCAAACATCTCAAACTTTGACTCCTCATATCTTGCAAACTATGAGAGTGAGAGAAGAAATATTTTACATGGGTCATAAGATAGGTGATAGTAGCTAGTGACAAAAATTTCATTAAAATCCGAGTCGGTGGGTGCCATGCCTGGGTGAACTGACATGGAATGACCCCACCTTCAGTCATATGGAGAAGAGCCGCTGCCCTCTCCCATGGGGCATAATTGAGAGAGGCATAATTGTTGGCAGCCTCCCATCACCTAGTCATTGAGGCTTAAACGTTACAATTTAGGTAAATTGTAACTAATCACACGAACATTTTGTGAGTTAATCAAGCTTTAACTTGAATGGTGCCGAACCCAGGGTAAAGCAGGCGATCTCGCGGATACGGCAGAAGTGCACCCAGCGACTGATAGGCACACACCGAATCTTCGCCTGCTGCCTTAAAATGGATATTTTTTTTACTTGAACGCAAAATTAAATAAGCTAAATTACTGTTCAGCTATTTTTGACGTTCATTTTTCCTTGTATAGCTATTAGGTGGCAAACTCAGGTGTCAAATATTTACGTAAATTATGCAACCCGATTGACATAGAGAATTTTGCTTCCGATTGTAAGACTCTTTTCTGCAGGAGTTAGGAGGGAAAAAAACCTCGTCTTAGATTCGTGCAAATACGGTACAGGCGGTCCCCGACTTTCGTACACAATGCGTTCCCGAAAACTTGTACGAAAGTCGAATTGTACGAAAGTCGAACCATTGACTTCCATACTAATTAGGGGTTACGTTCCAAAAGAGCGGAATTTACGTACTAAAACCTTTTTTTTCACGGAATTCATTTCAATTGACTTAATTTAAACATTGTATTAATAAAACTCCTCAAATCATCTAATTTATTTCGAAAATACGCAGAAAATGCAAATATAAGTTTAAAAAACAAGAACTCCGTTGGCTATCGAGTGAAACTTCCTCTTGGCGTTTAAGTTGACATTCCACTTATTACGTCCACTATAAATAAAAGGACATATCAAGTAGCATAAAAAAATGTATTCGTTGAACCCGCACTCTGGATACCGTCTAATTTTTACACCAAAATTCGATATTTGGCAGGTGACATTCGTGATCGCGTATATTCCGCATGTTATTCAAAAAAGACAAAATACAAACGGAATTCAGGTGATATTTCGTGCAATATCGTTGCTGAAGGTTTACATGAATTAAACAGCACTCAAACGAAAAAACACAATTAAAAAGAAGGTCTTACTAGTTTTATTGAAAGCTATTCGATGATGTCTAGTCAACTTCTTTTGAAAAATATCTTCAATGAAGGCTTTCCTCTTCTCTTGATAAAGGAGCCTATAGCAGGCAGTCTCTCTCCCAAATAAATCACCTAAATCAGAGTCAATTACCAACAATTTCCTTCATTATATACGTTCATATTGTTCGCATATACTGCCGATACTGCAATTTGAAACAATTGAATGTTGGGATGCGCAATAAACATGGCGGGAATTTTAAAAAAATTACGGACAAGCGTCCGAAAGTCCGAATTTAGCGTACGAAAGTCGAGTAAAAGGTGTCAATTTTGAATGTACGAAAGTGCGAATTGTACGAAAGTCGAGTGTACGAAAGTCGAGGACCGCCTGTATATACATTTCCGCAACTTTATTAATGTATTACTATTTCCTTGCTTGCATACAAAACTTGTTGATGTACATACATTTTTTTTGCTATGAAATAATTTATTAATTTCTTGCAATTTTTTATTTGAGAAAATATTGATTTTCAATGACAAATTATGAATTATTAGGTTGACCAGGCACATCCTCTGGACCTTGGTCCGATGATCTTTGTTAGGGAAGGTCAGGCTTAGGAAAGGAGACTCAATATTACATATTGTATCCCAGAGACAATGTTTATTTCACATGATAGGATAGAGGTTATTTTCAACCATCTGCTATGCTCTAAAATCCACACTGCTCTTCCTCCTATCACCAGTCACTTCCTCTGATGACTTGCTTTCTCAGGATTCAAGCAATATCACCAGAGGAGAGTTGGGGGCAGGAAACTGCGGTTGCATTCCTAGCAGCAACAATTCTGTTCCTTACATCTTACCCCCCTTCTATTGAAATTAATGGATATGTAGACACCAAGACAATTAAAAGATACATTTACCTCTTTGAGAACCAAAATCAACAGCTTTATTTGACAAAATTTGGCCATTTAATTCATTGTAACTCATTGCCTCTTTTTTCTGCAAGCTCGCACCATCTCTTTGTAGGATGAGTGAAAGTGGTGGGAAGTTACATGGTGTATGTGGCACTGATGAAACTGACTCTCATTGTATCCTAAGTGATCTAGGATTATGTGAGAGATAAATGTAATTATGAAATAAATTGTAAATTGGTATTCATCACTGCAAAAAAGTTTTTCATGATTAAGGCAATCATTTCTCATGTGTAGGAATAGCATGGGTGTTTTTTCTTTTGTATCCATTAAAATTTGATACTTATACATATACAGTAAAACCTCTATGTAGTGAACCTCTTCACATCATAAACCTCCATACTTCATACCATCCTTACGGTCCCATGAGATTTACATGTAAATTTACAGGCAAACCTCTTCGTAGTGAACCTCTTTATCTCATAAAACCTCCACTTATCATACCAAGGAGACACCCCCGAGACGGCCTAACTACCTCCGCAAATTGTACTGAGACAACTAGAGACCATTCATGCAGCCGTGATTACGTACATGGCATGACATTTTCAGTGATAAATGTTTCACTTTTATTTTTTTATTATACATCTTTAATATGCTGTAACTTTCACGTTAATCATTACTTGTGGCCATTTTGTTCCATATGAGAGCATACCTAACAGTAAATAAGAAAAAAGGTATCCACTATCCAACTGTCCTTATCATTTTAAGTGACTGTTGAATTAAGAGAGATCACATTGTTTTCTCTCGATCATGGTATAAGTCATGCGATAGTGCTCGCTTCCTGTAATTATTAAATAATAAATATATGTTCAGTAATGCATGCATGTTTGTTTAAACACATAAATATAATGGTTTAAAAGACAGTAGTGCCTTTCATTTCCGAAGGATATGAAAAAATGGTGCCTATCACTGAAACCTCTCTATAGTGAACCTCCATACATCAATTTGTCCAAATTTTGGTCCCCTTCATTACGATGTAAAGAGGTTTTACTGTATCATGTATCGTTTTCTCAGTGAAATCCACGAAAAAGTGGGAGGGGGGGGTCTCATGCATCAGAGTGACGTATTGAACTCTGTTTATAATGTGGTGCAGGCTGCACCTTACAAAGAAGGATTGTAATAAGGCTAGGCCATGTATAACTGCTGCTATAGGGACAGAAGCAAAAATGTTTGAGGAGATTTTTTTAACCAGCCCATCTGGGGATTAAGTGTCTTTCTTCCTGGAATGTCATCCAGAAAGCCTCACTCGAGAATAATTATGCTTGCAGTTGATGGGGATGCATAATTAAAAGAACGCTGCATTTTATTTTATTAGCACTGGCTTGTCTGTATGAAGTTATACAATTCCTAGATGTGTTTGCAGAATGTGGAGGATGATTCTATTATCTGAAGTGAGGTAAACCTATGAAGTCCGAGTATTCCATGGTATTATCAAATGACAATGTGACTAGGAGAATGAATTTATAAATGACTCAATCAAGTTCAGAAATGTTTTCTCTGAGTAAACCAGCATTTCATGTTAAATATGTACATCAGCCATTTTGCTGCTGGAGACTTTTGCTGGGCAATGGCATATTGTAGAGGTCCAAGGATCAGAAGGGTAGCCAATGTTTCAATGGCTTATCAGTCAACATCGTGGAAAACGTGGGAAGACTCAACTCACATTGCTAGTAACTAATGTTTATTTGGAGTTTTGAATTTTAGTTTATTCAAGTGATCGACTTTTGTCTTTTACTACATAACTTTGGTATACTGTTGTACCTGAATTAAAGTCATATTTAGCCTCCTGAAACATGTTGTATTTTAGATGAAACTCGTGTGAAGTTGATGTTGGTTTAGTATTTTTTTTTAGTTTTACCAGTTATTTTCTGTTTGCAAACACTGCAAAATATAGCGAGAGCATGTCTCATTTCAGCTGCCCCTGGAGTTCTCACCCAAAGTTCAAAAAGTGGATGGCAATTGGCATGTTCCAATTCAAGAGGAGGGCAATCAAAATGAATATAGGGAGGGGAAGCAGGTGGTTCCCCGATCCTTCCTGGACCCTCCAACGAGCTGGCTGTGTATATCTCCGAAAAAGTCGGGCAAGAAATCATCATGGAAGAAGGATCATGGTGGATGGAGAAGTCACAGCTACGGGTGATTCACCCTGGTAAAGACGTGTCCTTTTTAGTGAATGGGTACTCGTACCTTTTGTAATGTGAAAATATACTGGTGATGTGATGTATTGTGACATCATTAGGATAACACGATGGCTTTCTTTAGGATTGAAGATGAGAATATAAGAAAAAGTCCGTTGGAGATACCAAAAGGCTCCAAGTGGGTATCCTAACTCTTGAACCCAATAAAAGCAATCTGTACACTCGATAAGGAGCTGTATAAAAAATTAAGCATATTACACTAATTACAATAATATGCTGATTACTCTTACAGTTCAACATTTGTGATATATTTTCATAAGTCTTGAATCAGCCTCTGTTTATTGCCCCATCCCTTTGTGGTACCTGCTGACACTTGAAGCATTTACAAATGAGTCCCTTTCCACCTACCTATCATGTTGATTCTGACTCAAGTTCACAATGGTGAATGAATATCAGTCCATTCACCATTCAGTCAATAGATAGTGTACAAATACTGCCTGGCCTTCCCAACAATTAAATGCAAAGTTTGGCAGAGAAACTTTTTTTTTCTTATTTTCTCAGTATTATTCAATGGGTGATGGAGATTATATCCTACCAATATAGAGGCCTGTAATGGTTTTTGCCTGCCTGTCACTCAAATCATTCCAAAACCATTGGAAACAGGGAATAATTTTTTTCAGGAAGATCTGTTCGCTCATAGGCATAACAGAAAGAATCTTGGGGCCCTAGAAGACCCTCCACTGGCCTCCAGTACATAGTATTGCAAAAAAAATAGCCCTTTGGGTGAATTTATGAGAAACATCTTGCATATTCATTAACAGATGCACGCTAATTACTAGGCACCCTTTGTAAAATTGGGGCCTAAGGGTGCCCAGAACATTCGTTTTTGACGAGTCTCATCAGTGGTTGGTGAATTACCTGGATTTTTCATGCCAGGGTTGATTAAAGGAAGTTGACTTTGAAGAAGACTGGAAGTGTATAAAAGGCCCCTGACTATTTGGCCCGTAGTGGTCATGTTGAGAAATTCATATGAAAATTTTGTTTTATGAGAGAGATTTCTTTATTTTCCTGTTTAAGATAACCATTCCTATCATAGAATGGGAGGCTGTCATTTTTCCAAAGAATGCAATCTCTCATCCTTTCATTTGATTTTTTTAAACAAACAGCAATTAAATGAAATGGCATTCTTACTTAATATTTTTCTCTTCAGTCAATGTGAAATATTTCCTTGGAATTAGCACCAGCATGAGAAGGAATATTTAGCCATTAAATTCGTGGCATAGTTTTAACTGCCATCAATGATTAATTCCCTTAGAGGAAGAGGGAGGTGGATTGTGACCTCGATTGGACCAGGTAAAATATAGTGCAAGTCAAGTCTGAACTTTACTTGTTAATATGACCTGCTGATACTTAAGGTACACAAATTGCGTAATTATGTATGTCTAAGAGCAGGTTTGGGTCAGAAAACAAGGCATTTTTATTGTGCTAAACTTACAAAATCTGTTGGAAAATTGAGTTATTAATTGCAAATATAACTCTTGGTGCCTTGACCATTCAATTACACATATTTTATTATGGTTTTAAGAATAAAGTAGGAAGATACTTTATGTATCTGGTTCACTCATTGGCCAAAAAAATCTGGAGGCCCTAGAAGACCCTCCTATCTTGCCTGTCTTGTGTGGTACGAAATAATGAATGAAAAAAAATTTCTCGTGGTATGATGCACAAAAAAAATAAATGCAAAATAAATTAAATGAAGGAGCCTTTTGATATGACTACATAGCATGATTGTCAATGTCTGTTGGAAGGATGATGACAGTGTCATGAACGGTAAAAGGGGGAGTCAAATTGGATGAAGGGAGGAAGATAAGCATTGGTGAGGGAGGGATTGGTAAGTAGAGGGACGTGTTACATCATGAAGCATGGTGTTTACACTTTTGGTTTTGTTAAGGTTGATGATACCAGGTATGCAGGGGAAAACCAGAATGAATGCATTTTGAATACATATATTCAAGGGAAGATGGTTTGATATTGGGGATTTCAATATTTTTCTAGGGAGCACATTCAGTCGGCAGTATTTATACTCTATTCATTTTATCTCTGCGGGTGAGCTGGTGTGGCCAAAGCAAGAGGAGATTAGGGGAGGAAAGTTTATGGACATGTGACTTTTCCTTTGCCAATCAGCAAACAGTAGGCGTGGCCTCAGTGAGTCGCTCTCAGGCCTCCGCTGAGTGAACATCATGAATCTGCTCTGGAGCAGTGTTTCCAAACCTCACGCGTTCTCCTTGTATGTGACTAAGTATGCCTTCCACCAACGGTGTCTCATTCAGCCCGGTAGCTGACAATGTCATGGGCTTCTGTGAAAGGATTATCCTCAATGCCTTCCAAATGAGTAGGTATATTGTCTCGGCGCCGGGGCCAAAATACCTGTGGCCACCCATGACTCACACATTTTCAGTGACTAAGTAGGGCGGTTATGTATATTTGGCAACATGATGTTCGCTCCTCCTCTATATCGCGGTTCTATCCCTCCCCTATCGACGAAGCCATCGGAGAGTGTCCGGGCTCTCACGAAAGTTCACCCGCTGGCATAAAGTGAATAGACTATAATCGAAACTCCTAATTTGTGGGGTATTGGGAGGAAAAATTTTTTAAAATGATTTTGTCACTCTGGTTACCGTATGGTCACACATATACTGGAAGATGTTTGGAGTGCATATTGAAGTGACATGTTTCTCCAAAATAAAAGAAGCCCAAAATCACATTTATTAATAATTAAGGTTAAGCTACCTCCAGCACTTGGGCATTAAAGGAGGCTGAAAGTCTGGGTTTTTGGAATTCTACTCCAAATCATTTTCTGTCCTCCTTTTTAAAAAAAAATTCAACTTTCCAGCTCCTCTGGAAGTGGTTAGGAATAAGTATCCATCAGTATGTCAATCAGCCACACTTGTGGCTTTATGTAGGGGAAGATGGGGTAAGGTGACGAACTTAAGCTTCAAATTTTTTCCATCGGTTAATTATTAAAAGGTGTAAATGCCTCAAAGTTGAAAGAACGATTCAACCTTTATATTTGATTAAAAAATTGATACTATGTATTCCTTTCTTGAATTTTGAAAAATATTTCACCAAAATAAAAGAGTAATTTTCGTCATCTTACCCCATCTGATGTTTAAGATGACTAAGTAAGGCAGGTAAGATGGTGAACAGATGAAAGTAATGCATGAAGATGAAAAATTTTTTTTAAAAAATGCCGAAAAAAAATTAGCTAACCTGTGATATGAGGTCACCATCATCATCAGTCAACAATCCTAAGATATATTTAAGTATACCGGAACTAGCCACGGTGATAACTTTTACGGAGCCACCCACAATGCACAAATTGTTTGAAAAATCCACAGAGGAAAAATCATTCCCTTTGACCGGGATTCAAACCTGGATCCCTTGATTTCCGGTCGAGTGCTTTAGCCAGTTAAGCTACCGAGGCATCATTCTCCTCTGTGGAAATTTGTGGACTGTACCGGACAAGGTGGTATGGACTGCTGAGCATATTATGAGACTAGCAGTCTAGGTCGTGTGCATGGTGCCACAGCCGAAGACCAAAGCCCGAACTTTGAACACGAAGAGGTGTTCGCTCTAGACTTATTTAAGTATACCGGGACTAGCCACGGTGATAACTTATACGGAGTCACCCTCAATGCTGGAAATCGAGGGATCCGGGTTTGAATCCTGGTCAAGGTGAATGATTTTTCCTCTGTGGATTTTTCGCACAATCCTAAGATTGGTTTGATGCAGCTCTCCATTCGACTCTCTTATCTGCTAGGCTCTTCATAGGAACGTATGTCTTCTCTTTTACAACCTATATAACTTGTCCTATGTAGCTCATTCGGATTCCCTTGCCCTTCTTCACTTCCACCTCTCCTTCTACGATACATGAGGCCATCATGCCTCAGAATGTGGCCAACTAAGTTTTACCGTCTTCTGCTTAAGGTTTTCCGGAGTATTCTTTTTTCTCCCACTCTTCTTAGCACTTTCTTGTTACTTACACTGTTGACCAATTCTATCTTCATCATTCTTCAGTAACACACGATTTGAGGTAAAAAGTCAAAATTCAAAAACAAAATTCAAGAACAGGTTGGTCTTAATGAAGAAAAAAATTGTTAAATTTGTCACGGCAAATATTTAGAATTACATCAGAAACTAGGCAGTGAATCATACATACACACACAAATCGCATTTCCTGGGTGCCTTCCGCTTCACTATTACTCCAGCCAAAAATTGCTGCATGTGCCCAAGGTTTGCACCTGAAGCACTGGTACCCATGGGTAAGGCCTTGCAAGGTCTAACCCAGGTTCAAAACTAGAGGGGGGTAAGCTGTGGTCGTTCAAGATGTAGCACAAAAAGGGTTGAGGAAACAAAAATTTCAAGAAAATTATAACAGCGCTTCATTAGATCTTAAAATTATTTACTCAAAAAAGTTTATTTTAAACATATGTTTTATACTTATATGTATTTTCTGGGATTAAATTTTTTTTCGAAACTATTGTTTTGAACTAAATTTACTTTTGCTTCTGGGGGGTGGGGGCTGCTGCCCCCCCCCCATGAGTACAATTCCTCCTTTCAATATTCTCCACTGGGGATTCAAGTCGAGTCTAGTAGTTGGTACTTGACTTGAGTGTTTCGAGTGGCATTACTAATGTCAAGTTGAGTTGAGTAGTTTTGGTTACAGAGCTGTCGAGCCCAGTTACCTAATTCAGATAACTGCCGACAAGAGACACTGTCATGAAATTCATGTAATAATATCGTTCTTAAAGTGGTAAGTCATTCTAATACCTTGGCCTGGGAGTTTCAGCTTGCTATTTACGTAGCAGTCAACCATTACAGTAATCGACGTGGGTGCTGAATACCTTTTCGTCAGCCGCAGTGGCCGACCATCTTCCTACCCAGCGGCATTTTTTGAGTGCTTCATTCATCCATACTTTCTCATGCCATACCGTTGTACCCCTCTTTCTGTGATCAAACGCCGAGAGAACACTTAAAAATTGTTAAGATTTTCACGAAAAAAAAAATGTAACTTTTAGGTTTTAGTGGACAATGCCACTTTGTCCTGGTGTTAGACATCATAAGTGCTGTCTTTTAGCATATATGAGTACTACGAACATCCGATGTTTATTTTATATTATCCATTAGTTGCGTTTAATATTCTTCTTGAACTAAAAAAAAAGTTTGTGAGGTTAATCAAAGTAAGTGGGAAATAATGAAAAAAATAAACTGATTTTAATTTCTCCTGCTGAATACTATTGATGAATTCTTCTCGGGTTCTCAGCCAGGTTAATTCTGTCGTTTCCGACCGTTTCGAGAGATGACTTGTCCCCAATCTTCAAGACTGTGTTACTCTTTGAAAGTCCAATTTTACACTGTGTGAAATTGAACTTTCAAGGATTTGAATGAATTTTGGTAACGATATGTGACGTCAGGAGAGATAGCACTTTTATTGCTGCGTTTGCATTCAAGGCATCTGTCGCCTTTGTTAAATTTTTAGTTAACCTGTGGTCGATGATTGTTACATGATCAATATTTCTGCCTATAATGGCTTATCTAAAAACCGTGAATTTGACGACATATAGACTGAAAACCTGGAAAAAAACGTGAATTTTATATTTTAGTTTGAGTTGGAACCATGTTTGGCATCAGCTAAGGTGAATATTTATCATTGCAAATACCAAAGTTTTCATCGCTAAACCCCGAAACATTATCACATCATTAGAGTTTCTGTGCACTTGAAAGTTTCCCTAAGCCCAGTTGTCCATGGTAGAGGAACTCTGATTGGCTGCTGGCATCCAATCCTGTTCACTAAAATCTTGGCTCGGTGCGAGCCGGGTACGAACCTTCGAAAGTGGCAGTCTGAAAGAATCGCCAAAAGCAAACACAATACCCCTTTAAAATAAGTACAATTACACAAATTTTGGCTAATTATCATAAATGTTACATAACATTTTTATCACTGGAAACATAGTAAGAATTCATCAAGTTATATTAAATTCAGTAAATACAGCTTTTCACTTGTACTATCATCATTTAAATTAAGCTACGCCTAGAAGCAAATTGAATCCCTAAGCCATTCAAAAAATCATTTTCAGTATTTAATTTCCTTATTTAATTGATTATGGGGTTATCGTCTTTTCAGTTATACATATTGTAATGATAGCTATGGAGTGAAAACTCACTTTAAGTGAAAATGACTAACTATTGGTCTTTCCAGGTGTCAATCCTTGAAAATGGCATAATATCTTGAAACCATGGTCGATAGTTGAGTTCTGAATTGTGTGTGAAAAAGTGTGGAATTTACCATTAGTAGTTTTGTCATGGATTTATTGAACTTCCACCAAATCTAGCTTGAAACAATTTTATACGAAAACTAACTCATTTTCAAATCCTATGAAGTTCTAAAACAGATGTACATTGTTCATACCAAAATGGACTTCCAATGAATTTCTTTACACTCAAAATATTTGGAATATTGTTATTTCTTTAACATTTTTCTATCATTATTAGTTTCCTCCTGAGGTTCATTGGTTATAAACTTTCAACACTGATTCGAACACATGCTTGATGGTCTGAAGTTAGGGTTTTGGGGGAATACCCATACAACATTAATTTTGCCATGGCAATTTTTTTGCAGCCATCGTTATGTAAGAGTATAAAGAAAAGGTTAGTGAAGAGTTTGATCTGGAGTGTAGCTCTCTATGGTGCGGAAACATGGACACTGAGGAAAGAAGACGAGAGAAGAATGGAGGCATTTGAGATGTGGGTATGGAGAAGAATGGAGAGGGTGAAATGGATGGAGAGGAAAAGGAACGACGAAGTGCTGGACATAGTGAGTGAGGAGAGGCAGCTTTTGAATGAGATACGGAGGAGACAGAAGGTATGGATGGAGGGAGTACTTAATGGGGAGGGGATGTTGAAAATGGTGTTAGAGGGAAGAATGTTAGGTAAACGAGGGAGGGGAAGGAAAAGAATAGGAATTTTAGATAGATTTAAAGGTAGTAGGCCTTACAGTGAATTGAAGAAGGCAGCACTGGAAGGAAAGGGAGGCTCCCAAATCACTTCTTTAGTACTCCATGGAAACCTACCTTAATCGGTAGAATAATAAAATAATAATAGTACCACCACCTAAATAACTTCTTCGAGGAAGTGGCCTTGTTCCATAGTTGCTTTAAGCTCAAGCATTAAAAATTCTTGGGAAAACTCAATAGTAGGTAATGAAGTTCCATGTGCCCTTGAGATATTCGCATACCACCTTGAAACTAAGGTTACGGGGTACTCCACAGAGGCACCCTGCTGGGGCTTCAAAATGAAGATTATCCATCATGACCCTGGTTTTTGGAAACCAGTTTCCTTCGCTTCCATTTTTTATTCAAAAGATTTTCGGGTTTCTACGAAATTTGTTAACAAGCTTCCTGGGCCTTCAAAAGACCAGCTACAGCTAAACCATTGCATTTGTAAGTCCATTGAAACCTTCGGAGCAAATCTAGTCTTCAGTGGTGCTGAGTTATTCCCTGTTGTTACCTTCCCCAAGGAATTTTCTGCAGAGCTAAGGGAATGCATTATTAGCAATTACCAATACTTCTGCCCAGAAATAGTGAAGGCGACTCACCCAGATTCTATGAGCAACAACTCTTAGTCGTGAAAGGCATAGTAGATCGTGAAAGACTGTTTCGATGAAGTATTGAGTAGCAAACATTATAAAATCCATGGAATCACTTTGTATCCCCTTGTTGAGGTTCTTATTCCCCTTATTGATGAAGAATAGTGTAACGAATATCAGAAAATATCAGCAAGAACCTGCCTTTCTAGAACAATAATACTGTTTACATGAAGGTCTGAACCACCAAAATCAGAGAGGTAGGTATGTAGTGGAATTCACCTGATAAAAATAATTCTAGAATATAATTTTGTCTCATGATGTGGTGGTTTAAATTGTCCAATCTTCTTATCCTAGATTTCCTGAACACTTCTCTCTAAATCACTCTTCTTCGAATCTCCACATTGCTCACTCATCTATCCATTCGATCTTCATTACTCTTCTGTAGCACCACATTTGAAAAGCTTCCATTTATGATGTCCGTTAATGTCCATGTCTCACTATCGTAAAGAAGCAGACTCCAAATTTCATTCCGGATCTTCATTTCTTCATCGCTTACGTTTCCAGCTGCACAGAGACTCCTCTTTTTAGTAAATGCCCTCATTGCTTGAGCGGTTCTGCTCAGTAGCGCAAAGGGTATCTTGAGCTACCTTTACTTTTATTGTAATAAAAATTAATCAAGCCACGTTGCGAAGTTGAAGAAAGTTTTATTTAAACTCGTTATCCGCATATATAAGACAATATCTTACGATATAAAAAGTTGCAATTGTGGCTCTACAATGTTCGGCAATGGGGGCGGCCCCGTAAGGGGAGGTTTTCCCCCTGCACCCTCATCAATATCCGCCACTGATTTTGCTGACTGTTACCTTCTTGTTTTGTCCATTGGAGGTCGCTTGGCTATCCAATTAGCAGAACTCCTTCACCTCCTCAAGTTTATGCTTTATTAGTTTCAGGCTAATCTTTGCTTCTTCTCTTCTACTGATATTCATCAATTAATGTTAAAAAATTATTTCCTAAGGTGGTGAAACATAAATTTTCATTGAAGTGGGGGATCGGGTGGCTAGAGTGGTGACTTCCCACCTGGCGGGCTTGGGTTCAAATCCCGGCAGTGGCAGAGAATTTTCAGAGACTGCCCGATCCCTGCTTGAGTGTTGTGTGGAGGACATTTCAAGTGTAACACTCCGTCCGTCGGATGGGACGTGAAGCCGTGGTCCCTTTGCGCATTTCGTTAAGAGCAGGCTTATGCCAATGCCGGGTTTCTTTCCACCCTTCCTTCCATAACCATCCCTATTGGCGCAAATGACCTCAGCTGTCAGTCATACCAAATACCATGTACCTTCATTGGAGCGGCACTTCAAACACTCGTGGAAGGTTATTCTGGAATATTCACCGGGTCAGGTTCTCCAACTCCATCTCGCCCAACATTTCGATGAATGAGTTGTCCATCGTTATCGGGGTGAATAGAACCCTGATGACGATAGACAACTCGTTCATCGAAACGTTGGCCGAGATGGAGTTGGAGAACCTGACCCGGTGGAATTCCCAAGTAATCTTCCAAGATTTGATATGCCTGCGGTCTTTCTTCACTTCAAAGATTATCATATTTTCAATATTTCTTAAAATAACGGAAGGCGAATGCTACCCTCCCACCCCTCCCTTTAATCTGCCTCTGCTTCACGAGCTTTCCACTGTATTTCTGCCTTGTCATTCGTGAGGTGGCTGCAGTTGCTGCCAGTGCAGATGATAGCGTGCAAAGTAGGCAAAACGAATGTGCCAAGATTTTTTCGCTCAGTGACAGTTCTTGGTGCTGGCAGGAAAAGGAAAAATGTCAAGCTCCACACTTGTAATACTGAAGTAGGGGGGCACTAAATCCTGAACTCCTGAGTGCATTGGTGAGAGGTTATCCCAAACAGGTGAATATTTGTTGGTATTTTGGGGTTTTGGTTGATAGTAATAATATTAATAATAATATCAATTATATTACATCTTTATTAGGTGACATTGGGACTAGAAAGTCCCATTTATCATCTAACCCTTTGAAGTGAAATTAGTACAAAAGAGACATATATATGCTTTAATAAAAAATGCAAAAGTGAACAAAGTTACATTTTTCAAGCGTAAAAATATGTGAGCAAGCATGGGAAAAACGTTAGAATATTGACTTTCGTCCTTATTGGAAAAAAACCCACTGCAGAAAGACGCCCACCCAAGAACGTGAAAACCCCGCAAAAAAAACTGAAGGGAAAGAGCAAAGAAAGGTGATGGAGTGAGTTCAAGCAGTTTCATTGTCGCTCTGTGAAAATTTCATAAAATATACTCTGCAGTTGTCCTCAGTCCATTAACAATAATAAACCGCATAATAATATGGTAAATTTTTGTTTCTTTTGAATTACTGCAGAAGGTGTGGCATTAATTTTAACATGCCGAATTTAGAAAAAAATTCAATGCGGGCAATTTTTGCGAAATTTGTCCAACTTTGAGGCCAAGTAATTTGTTTAAAAAAGTAACCTATGAAAAACGGTTGGTTTGCGTCAAAAATGCACTAATGCATTGAAAAAAAACTGTGCAAAGTTTCAAATTCCGCACTCAAAAAAATCGTTTTTGAGGTTTTGCCCAGATGTTTTTCAATTTCAGCCCACTGTGAGCCGTAGCGATTTTCCACACCATTTAACTTCGTTTTTTTATTTTCTCTACCGGTTTTAATGTTTACCTATAAGTATTTATCAAGAACTGTCTCTTGTAAAAGAGAGTAATGATGTGTACATTAACGTTGAAGCCGGTTGAACAATTAATATAGTGTGAAATAAATTACGACAGCTGTTTGTATCATTACTACCGATTAATTTCCACTAAGTGAACTATCAGTATCGTCAACAATCGATCTGAACCATACAGCCATCTACCAAAATAATAATGGATTTCTTGTTCCACAACCTATTATTATCCCACTTTGAGAAATATTAATGGTGGTATAGTTACCCCACTTCGAGCATATTTCGGAGATATTTAGAAGTGTTCTCAATCTTTCAACGGCGAAGTGAAATTCAGAGGGGGCAAATCGTCTCCTTAGAGGATGTATGCTGGGCATTCACTTCAAGGGAAACATTTCTGGGGAAGGGGGGACTGGAGCCTTCTACTAACCTCCCCTCCTGGCTGCGCGCCTGACACTTATCCATGCGTCACTGGCTACCGTCGATGCATTATTATTTATTCATCCCACTTTAAACTTACATTTTTACAATCGACACGGATGTTGAGTGCTTATTACTTCTCAACCAACGCGTTGCGATCAGTGACGGGTACATATGGGGTCCCCCTTGCGGGGCCGTACGCATTGCCGAACATTGCAGAACCATAATTGTAACTTTTCTATATTATAAATTCATATTTTTTATGGCATTGCTTGTACATCTAAGCTAGCTAAATGTCAAAGTACCGTATATGTGATAAATTCACCGAAATAATAAAATTTATCGTGTACAATTATAAATAATGCTTTGTGATTTCGTTATTTGGACATCATCACTTAGAATGGTAGATACCTCTTGAATACATTTTTTAAGTCATATGTTTAATGAGTTTTAAAAAACTCTCTTAAACTTTGCATATGACATGATTTTTTTTATTACGATAAAAGTAAAGGTAGCTCAAAATATATTTTGCGCCCCCCCCCCTTTTAAGCTTTTTCTATATCCGCCACTGGTCACAATGGCACATGTATGAATCACGAATGAATAAGTTCAATATTTTTCGAATTCAGACTACTCGTTTTTTCAAATCAAATTGATCGCCATAGATAAATCAATGGTTGAAAAATTCATTGACTTTTGTTTTATTTCCAATTTCGAGCGATATTCGACTTTGCCTCAGCATTTATTTCAATGGACCAGGTGATTTTATTGGTCTCCGGAGGGGGAGAGAGAGCTCATAGATTGTGGACGAAGGAATAATTTCGGGGGTGCGAGATTGAGAAATAAGAAAAACGGGAAGACTGTGGGAATTGCTGCGTGATTTACGACGCGAGGATTTTTTCGACTGGATGCTGTCGATTCCCACCCCTCCCACGAATCAAGAGAAAAAGCGGAAGGGGAGAAATTAGCTCCCCCCTCCCCCACAAGAGGGATCGTGCCCGCCCCTGGCAATAAAAGTGTTTTATTGGTCTGTTCCGTGGCCCTCTCGAAAGATATAACGAGACGAGTTGCGTCTCCGTTTTCAGGGGTGGCTGCGAAGCTGACGCGTCTCCGCCCGAAAACCTTTCACATGTATTTTCAATGCCTTATTTATACTTTGTCAATTAAATAGGGAGAGATCTCATGAATATAAAATTGATTATTGTGTACCTGAAAAAAATACGTATACTTACTTGCAATAGCTATATCAAAGTACCGAAAAATATAATAAATAAATAATAAAATTTATTGTGTACATTTATAAATTATGCTTTGTAATTTCTTTTTTTTTAGACATTCTCACTAAGAATGGTAGAGATTACTTGAATATATTTTTAAGTCCAATCAACTATTGTGCGCATGAAAGAATTACGTGTATAAATACCAGTACCAGATCCTTCAAGAAAGACAATAGTTAAATCCACTATCATCTCTTATCGTTTACTTTTCAAAGGACGAGACTGATCTCGCAAAAGCAAGGTAAGCCATATTTTTCTATAACGTTGCGTTTTATTACGGTTTTAAGTACTGATATTTATTTTATTTAGCCGTTGAATGAAAACATGCGTTGGGGGTAATGGCAGTCGCTTTGTCAACTGACCTGCATTATCCCAATAGTACTCGTATATTTTTTTCTATGCTTCAGAAGCCAAGAAAATAATAAGGACAAAAAATAAATCTAGTAGCGTGTAGCAGAGATCTTCAATAAAAAAATCATAAGAAAACGGCTGCTATTGCTAAAAGAAAAATACAAAAAGTGAAGCAAAAGAAAATGAGCAGGAAACTCTTTGAATATGACTCGGGCACTTCTATTGATGAGAAAATATTTGTGAAGACGAATCAGTAAGTGAGTTACTTGTAACGGAAATGGGTAAAGAAACCTCTTTCTTTGCGAAGACAACGGAAAAGATGGGGAAATGTGGTATCGGTGCATTATGGGCACTTCAAGAATGTTGTAGATGGAACACTCCTGCGGGGTATTTATGAGACGTGCTACGGAATGTAAAATTAACTTAAGCTTCTAAAAGCTCATCAACTTATGTAAGCATATTGGCAGCGCCCTAAAATTGTCAGCCCTATTTTACCATGGAAAGATATTTTTTTTTAAATCATTGACTTCATATTATGTCCATACTTCCATTAACTTTTTTGTAATTTCTTAAATGCGGGATTATTGAATATATTAAACATAAATATTTCAGTTTAACGTGCCTGCGTCATCGAAAGTCCTCATATTTCTAATATTACAAACATTTAGTAGAACAAGACATAACCGTCTGACATTAACCTAGGGTAGGGGTAATACCAGTCCAAGCTGATTTTGCAATATTGTTAATTTTATCAATAGCTAAGGTAAATTAGGGCTCAATTGAGGTCTGCAATAGGTTAAATATCTTACATGTAAGCGATTCCACACAATTGCGTTCAAAATTTCAAAACATAGTGAAGCTTTATACCTAATCATTTTCCCTTAGGTGACCGTCATTACCCCAGTCTCCCCTATTCTTTCTATAGTTATATCTTCGTACCGTAAATATTTAGTATTTCCACCCAGATAATAAAAGTTGATGTGTATAGTAATAAAGTTGTACAAGCTGCAAAATTATTTTAATTAATAATGTATAAAAACAGAATTATGAACAAATGGAAATAGGCACTTCATGATGGCAATTAAAAACAGCGTCTATCTGCACTCAAAAAGAAAATTCACTAGCGCATAATACACGGGTAAAGAAATTATTAATCATTAGAGTGGGTTCAATGTCCCATATATAATACTATTTCAGTATTAATACTTCGAGATGGTAAGAGAAGCGTGGGACGAGTTGGGTGCTGGAGTGAAATGTTTAAATCGGTTAGGTTCGCGGATGATCAGGCGCTGATTAGCCAGTCAGCGAGGGGATTGCAGGCTCTAGTGGATGCGTTATACGAGCGGTGCGAGGAGTAGGTATGAGATGAGGATTAATCACAAGAAGACTAAGGTAATGCGGTCTTGTAAATCATCGCGAGCGAGGAATGTGAGACTCAAGATAAAAGTAGGTGGGGAAAAACTTGAGCAGGTAGAGCAATTAAACTTTTTGGGCACCACATTAGAGGAAAACGGACACATTAGCAAGGAAATCAGGAAGCGCATTGAACTAGCGAAGGAGGCGTTCATGAACAGGAAGTAGCTTCTGAGAGGATCGTTATGCAAGAGTTTAAAGAAAAGGTAAGTGAAGAGTTTGATCTGGAGTGCAGTTCTCTACGGTGCGGAAACGTGGACACTGAGGAAAGAAGAAGGGAGAAGATTGGAGGCATTCGAGATGTGGGTATGGAGAAGAATGGAGATGGTGAAATGGACGGAGAGGAAAAGGAACGACGAAGTGCTGGACATGGTGGGCGAGGAGAGGCAGCTTTTTGATGAATTACGGAGGAGACAGAAAGTGTGGATGGGAGGAGTACTTAGCGGGGAAGGAATGTTGAAAATGGTTTTAGAAGGTACAGGGCGTACCCAGGATCAAAACTAGGGGGGGAGGGCAAGCCATGGTTGTTCAAGTTGTAGGTAAGATTTAAGCATGGAAAAGATGAATGAAATCAACATTTTAAGGAAACTGTAACAGCTCTTTATTAGTCTTTAAAAGTATTTGCTTGAAAAAATATTATTTTCCTTAAAGGCATTTGCGATTTTTGGATCCAAGGGGGGGAGGGGCGCAGCTGACCTCTCCTGCCCCTCGCTGGGTACGCCCATTAGAGGATAGAATGTTAGGGACACGAGGGAGGGGAAGGAAAAGAATAGGATTTTTAGATGGATTGAAAGGGAGTAGGCCTTACAGTGAATTGAAGAAGGCAGTGCTGGAAGGAAAGAGAGGCTCCCAGATTACTTCTTTAGTACTCCATGGAAACCTACCTAAATCGGTAGAATACTATTAATAAAAAACTTATGGTAATCCAGTGCTTCAGGTCCTGGTTAGCACACTTAACATTATTGTATAGTGTTATTGAGGCATACTGATAAATTTTTGGCTTCTTCAGCTTGGCCCTGTTGTTATCGTTGAAAATATTGTCGAACATATGTTCACTAAGTCCTGGGAGCAAATTTCCTCCTCTCTCCCAAGCCTCGACTAGGGAATCCCTCACTAAATACCCCAGTATATTACGATTTGTTATCTAGTTACATGCCTGGTATCACCGAATTGCTCATTGCTCAAACTTATGAAGATAAAGAGGATCGATCGAGTAAGTAATGAGGAAAGGGAAGTCTTCTAAAAACCTTATGGAGAAGACGGGGCAGCTGCCCCCCTCCGCACCAGAAGCAAAAGAAAATTTAGTTCAAAACGAAAGTTTTGAACAATTTTTTTTTTAATCCTAGAAAATAAATATTAATATAAAACATGTAATTAAATTAAAAATATTTTATTTCCGAGCAAATAATTAAAAAAACTAATAAAGCGCTGTAATAATTTTCTTGGAATTTTGGTTTCCTTAACCCTTTCTGTGCTACAACTTGAACGACCACAGCTTGTCCCCCTCTAGTTTTGAACCTGGGTAAGGCCTTGGGTATTAGTGCTTCAAGTGCAAACCTTGGGCACATGCGGCAATTTTTGGCTGGAGTAAAAATGAAACGAAAGACACCCTGGAAATGTGATTTGTGTGTGCATGGTCTAATGCCTAGTTTCTAATGTTCTTCTATATTTCGCCGTGAAAAATTTATCAATGTTTTTCTTCATTAAGACCAACCTGTTCTTGAATTTTGTTTTTAAGTTTGACGTTTTACTTCAAATCATGTGCTACTGAAGAATGATGAAGAAAAAATTGATCAACTTTGTAAGTAACGAGAAAGTGCTAAGAAGAGTGGGAGAAATCAGAATACTCCGAAAAATCTTAAGCAGGAGACGGTAAAACTTAGTTGGCCATATTCTGAGGCATGATGGCCTCATGGATCGTAGAAGGGCAAGTGGAAGTGAGGAAGGGCAAGGGACGACCCCGAATGATTTACATAGGACAGGCTATAAAGGATTTAAAAGTGAAGGAATTCGTCGCTATAAAAAGGCTAACAAGCGGATAGAGGAGAGGAATGGAGAGCTACATCAAATCAATATTAGGATTGTTGACGAATGACGACGATGCTCCAATTGATATCGCCATAGAAACTAATATTACCAAAGCTGCGGCCACAGTCCTCTCCTGCTCAAGATCAATGACTAATAATAAAATATTTAGGCACTTCCGTCATCGCGTCAACAAACTGAATACGCCAGTTGCAAGTCACCACTTTCACCTCTTACCTTCGGATGGAACAACGGAACACTTATACAAGATAAGAACGTGAAACGAAAAAAAAGTGTTTTTCCCGTGGAGGTTTTAAATTGCCGAATAAAAAACTTTTTCATATAAATAATTTTTTATCACATTGTTTTCCTTTCTCGCATTTAATTTTTACGAGGAAAGGCATTATCTCTCAGAATTTAATCCATTACAATCCCGAGAAATATAGACTGATATGTTATCATTTCCCAGTATTAGTAATAAAATATTGAAACGTTAAATGTGTCACTGTTATTAATGGTATTTTCAATGTGACGCATGGTGTTTTTAAGATCACTTGTAAACACTCATTGTCACCGGACTAAGGGGCGCAGCTAGGAATTAAGGCTGGGGGAGGTTTAGGTGCAACTAATACCGGGGTGTGTGGGAGTATGGAATACCCACCAGGATAAGCGGTAGGTGCGAGATTAATATTTTGCGGAACTTTAAGATAAATGGCTCAAAATGGTGAGTTTTACGGCTTTCTGAGGGATATGTTATTAATCCTTACACTATTCTATTAGTAATATCAATCCAATTAAGTAAAATGAATTAAACATAAAATATCTCTGAGCTCTGGGGGGGGGGGGGTTATCCCACAAAACCCCCCCTCGCTCGCGAGGACTTGTTAATAGGATACTGAAGGAAGGAGCAAATAAGGTATAAACATGATAATTAGATTCCAGTTATGAATAGGATATATTATGAAAAGCGCCATCTATCAAGCTGTTGAAAAAAACGTTTTTTTTTCAAACGCTTCCTTTTTTCCGAGGTGCCCATCTTTAGGTACCGACTTTTAAAAACGTCATTTTATAATTTTGTCGACCTTTGTTCGATTCCATCCCACTTTGTGCGGTTGTGTGCGTCGTCGCTATGCTCGTTGCGTCTGCGTGCATGCTCAGACGTGATTGAAGAACCATCCATTGTCACGGAAGTCACGTCCCTCCCTCCGTACTTCGATATCACGAGAGATGTTTCTTTCGCGGCTGCAGTGAACTCGACTGCTTTTTATGCCTCTCCCGACCGTTTGTCCTTCACAAACGTTGGCACGAGTTCGTCAGCATCGTATGCTGCGCTTCGTGTGATGTTTACGAAGCCGCTTATATTTATAACTTTATCCATATCAATAGAGTTCGTATTAAACCAACAGGAAAGAAACTAGAACGTGTTCTAATTTGGTGCATGCATTCGTACATGTTCCGTTCCGGTCCACAAAAGGCATTCACGTAAACGGATATGAACGCTTGCGTGTTAATGTACCGTGTGACCAGGCCTTAAAACTGTAAATAATGTGTACTGTAAACGACGTAAATTCCGATAATTTACGATAATCTATTACACAAGCATGGTTTCGTCGAACAGTCGACATCATCAGTGAAGAAAGTACGGAACTTATTATTAAAATATCAACACCAAGGAGAAGGGAGGGGAAATGGAATAACAGGGGATACAGGCTGATTGGTTTGGAGCCCTATCGCGCTTCCCACAGCTTAAAAAATCTAATTTTACTTTTCCAATATGGTGGTTTCCTATTATTTTTTTATTGCCTAAATCGAAAGATTATTACTCATGGAGTACGTATTTCACGTACGTAACGAATCGCAATCAATGCCTTTCGTTTTCTTTGGTGAAGGAAACTACCCTATTCTCCTACTCATTGGTGTCATGGTGCTGGAGCGCGCAGAAACGTCGTTCCGGCACTGGTTAACGAACGATATAATAGTCAGTCAGCCAAAATACATAATAATCATTCATAATAGACATCGTAAAATGTTCAGGGATCGCCACCGGGTCAGCAACTGCACAACTGCTGACGACACTCACAGCCCTAGAGGACGATGACCGAGTCGGAAATCGAAACGTCGGCAAATCATGCAGTTCCTGTCCCGATGGCGATCCCGAGAACATTTTACGAAGTCTATTCGCCGGAAAACACTAAATATTTCTTCTTAATAGACAACTTTCATCAATTTTTTGCCTCAATACTTCTCATATTCGTCACTAAAACAAAATTTTTTTGTTATAAAATGTAAATAATAACCTCTAATATAAAAACAAACTGAGTAGTATTTCACTTATTGTTTGGTTGTGAATTTCCCAGAAAAAGTCGAGCCTCGCCACCTGGTGGCGATACCACGAATTGTCGGGTTTTCGTTTTGGTTTTGTTTTTTGTTTTGTCACTCCGAGAACGGGAGTGAATAGGCAGTCGTCCAGTGAACTTCGCAAGCATATGAGCAACCCCAGGAGAAGGAGCCATGTCGCGCCCCCGACGGGAACAACAGCAGCGGTGAGTGGTATGCCACTGGCCCGGCTCGACTTTGATTTAAACAGTATACAGTCCACATTTAAATAATCACGTTCGGAAGTGATCATATGGTCCTTCGGGCCGGATTTGTCGTTGTAGAATCAGTGTTGGTGTTAGAATACTTTTGGTTTTCCCTTTTTTGGTTGGTTTTATTAGGGAACGTTGAAAATGCCAGTGATCGACGATGTAGAGTTTCGTATTGCATCTCTCTTAGCGAAGATGGGTCGTATTGATAATGTCGCTAAAGATTTCGAAAAGAATTCGAGTGATGTAAAAAAGAGGAATATATTACGAGCTATGACGGACCACGTGGATAGTCTTTTGGAGGAATTCAATGAGGGTATTTTGAAATTAGCCTCGTTGTACGCGAAACAGTCCCCTCCCGTCGAAAAGGACAAGGAATTGCGTAAGTCTACGGAGGAGTTCGAGGCTATGTTTTTTAATACTAAGGCAATTCTTCTGACATATTTCCCAGATATAGAGCCACACTTAAGGTCAACCGGGGAACATCTTGCGACCGGGGAAAGTAATTCAACTCATACCGTAGCTCTTCCTAAGCTCGATTTAGTCGCGTTTAATGGCGATTTAATGCAATGGCAGTCATTTTATGATGTATACCTATCTGCGGTTCATGAAAACCCGTCCTTGAGTGACGTGCAGAAATTTTTGTATCTCAAATCTATTCTTAAGGGGGAAGCACATTCGTATGTTTCGTCTTTACCTGTGTCCTCGGCGAATTACTCGGTCGCGTGGGAGAGTTTGAAAGCGCGCTATATGGACTCAAACAGGTTAACTAATGCCTATCTGGAGGCTTTGTTCGATATCAACCCGATCACCCGGGAAGGTCAAGCTATTCGCAAATTTTGCACATTAATTACTGAGTATGTTGGTGCGTTAAGCGCGGTGGGGCATAATGTCGAAAGTTGGTCGGTCCCAATGCTTTTTATGTTGCGCCGCGAACTCAATTCCGTGTTACGGGAGCGGTGGGAAAAGGTAGCGCTCAATGTTGGTGAGCCTTCCCTACAAACATTTTTTGATTTTTTAAGTGAGGAAGCCAAGATTTTGGAAGCAGCCTCATCGTTTCATTCAGATACTGGTCTGAATAAAAGGCCCCATAAGCCAATGCAATCTTTAAGAAAGTCTACTAGTATGGTTGTTAATACTGATCGGCAAAGGGTCCAGAAATCGTGCCCAAATTGTTCGTTGCCGCATTCTTTGGAAAAATGCAGGAAGTTTTTGAAATTGTCAGTGGGATCTCGGCTAAGATTAGTTAAGGCTAAAGGGTGTTGTTTAGTTTGTTTCAGCCAAGACCATTATTTAAAAGATTGTGAATTCAAAATGCCATGCCCTAAGTGTAAATTTCCTCACAATGAATTAATTTGTTTTGCCAATCGTGAGGGTTCATGTTCGAAATTAGATAAAGATAATACTGCGGTAGAGCAGAAGCAGCAAAACCCTCAATTAGTGAGCGCAGACCCAGATGAGACGAAAGAAAATCCAGTTCGAGAGGTGTCTTCTTTCCAAACGTGCACTCATCGGTTGGGGTCTGTCGTGATGCTTGCGACTGCCAGGGCGATCGTATTGGACATTGATGGCAATGGCCGCGTAATTAAACTCTTGCTTGACACTGCAAGTCAGGGAACCTTTATCACGGAATCTTGCGTTCGAAAGCTACGGTTGAATTCCAATAAAATTAGAACTCCTATTTTTGGGTTCGGAAATAATAATTCCGTGATATCGTCTGGAATTGTCAGTTTGAAAATGAAACCTTTGTCTGAAAGCACGTTGAAATTGGAAGTCAAAGCTATGGTGGTTCCTCATATTGCTCAATGCCCAAAATTATCGGTCTTTAATAGATCATGGCCTCATATAAAGGGGTTGAAACTTGCGGACCCGAGCTATTACGATGAGGAAGAAATAGACGTATTATTGGGGGCAGAATGGTTTGCACGCGTGGTAGTTAACGCGCCGATAATTGGTCCTCCAGGGACACCAGATATTTTGCCAACTGTTTTTGGTCATTGCCTAATGGGGAAAATTGAAAATAAAGTAAATCAAATCCGAGTGTTCTGTTCAACACTTGGTGATAATATTGAAGGTTTACTGCGAAAGTTCTGTGAGTCTGAGGAACCTCCTAAGAGATATCAGTGTAGTCCAGAAGATGATGCTTGCGAGCAGCATTATAAGAACAATATATCTCTAGTGAATTGAAACAGTATGTTGTTCGTTTACCTTTTATCTCATCTACCCTTAAATTGGGGCAAAGCCATGGTTCCGCGCTGCAAAGGTTCTATATGCTAGAACGCAGATTAACCAAAAACTCCGCTTTACGCTCGAAGTATAACGAATTTATGAAGGATTATTTTGAGCAAGGCCATATGATTGTGGCAACGAGTGCCCCATTGAGAACATCTTATTACATTCCGCACCATTGCATTTATCGTTCAAAGGCGGAATTATCGCGATTTAGAGTGGTTTTTGATTGTTCTATGAAAACCACTAATGGCATATCATTGAATGATGTGTTGCATAAGGGTCCCAAATTACAAGTGGATCTAATCGACATTTTGATGCGCTTTCGATTGCATGAGGTTGTGGTGATCGCTGATATACGCCAGATGTATAGAAATATTAAGCTACACCCGGCCGATTATGATATGCAACGAATATTTTGGAGATTTAGTCCCGAGGAAGAGCTCCAAGAATATTGCTTGACCACTGTGACTTATGGAATGAAATCAGCTCCATTTTTGGCAATTCGGACACTTCATCAGTTGGTATGCGATGAAGGCGCAGAATTTCCGCTTGCAACTCGAATAATTCGAGAAAATACTTACATGGACGACATAGTTTCTTCAGTTCGAACCATTGACGAAGCATTAGTATTGCAGAGCCAATTAAAGAAGCTTTTAGATCGTGGAGGATTTGAGTTGCGCAAATGGTTGAGTAACCAGTTGGAACTGCTAGAGAATGTACCATCAGAATTTTGCATTCTGAAGCCAGAGTGTTTTACTTTTCAGCATGAAAACCAACCTGCCGCTGAAATTTTGGGTTTGGCATGGAATCCTAGGAAGGATAAATTTTCGTATAAGTTTGAGGCTGGATTTGGTGTCATCACGAAAAGAACCATATTGTCGGAGGTGGCTCGCTTATTTGATCCACTTGGATTTATTAGCCCTGTCACATTTTATGGAAAATGGCTCATCCAGCACCTTTGGCATTGCGGACTTGAGTGGGATGACACTCCTCCCGAAGAAGTGGTTGTCAAATGGAAACAATTCCGACTTGAGTTACCACTCATTTCGAAATTTGAATTACGTCGTTGCTTGAAAGTAGACTCGGCAATCGACCTTCAGTTGCACGCCTTTGCGGATAGTTCGGAGAGGGGATATGCGGCGGTGGTTTATTTACGAATTGTGAATTCCGACCAGACGGTTGCCACGTCATTACTGATAGCTAAGTCTAAGGTGGCACCGATCAAGCGGATATCATTACCTCGATTAGAATTATTAGGTGTGGTTTTGGCTACTAACCTTATTGATTACGCAAGAGATATATTGCTCCCTCACTGCGTAATTTCTGATGTTGTCGTATGGAGTGATTCAATGGTTGCTCTTCAGTGGATCAAGTCATCTCCTCACCGCTGGAAATCATTTATCGCAAACAGAGTCACTATGGTGCAAGAGAAATTATCTCCGAACAAATTTCGGTATGTTCCATCAGACTCTAACCCTAGTGACATAGCATCGAGAGGAGCCCTTCCTCGTCAATTGATCGAGGACGCAGGTTGGGTGACGGGCCCGTTATGGCTAAGTGAACAATCGGAGGCATGGCCGAGGGTTCCCAGCCTATCTCGCCAAACGGATCGTGATGCCCTTGAAGTGGAAGCTCGAACAATTAATCTCCATACGGCACTAGAGGAAAACGCGCTGACTTGGTTGTTGATGTTTTCCTCATTTTCACGACTGAAGAGGATAGCAGCATATTTGCTGCGATTCATTCATAATTGTAAGCACCCTAACGAGAAACATATTGGTTATCTCACTACTGGAGAGTTGGACCAGGCTGAGGTGCGGTTGGTAATCTTAGTGCAGCGAATTGAGTTTCAAAAGGAATTAGATTTATTACGGAAAGAAGAAGTGCCAAGTCGCTTAAGAAAATTGAACCCATTCATCGATGAGGAAGGTGTCTTAAGGGTGGGAGGCAGATTGAAGCATGCCAAAATTGCATTCCGCCAGAAGCATCCAATGTTGCTTCCAAGTTCTCATCATTTAACGGCTTTGATTATCGATTATTATCATGAGACCTACCTACACCCTGGGTCACTTCATTTGCACTGCCTTATCCAGTCGAAATTTTGGATCATTAATGCTAGAGACGTTGTTCGTCGAAGAATATTGCACTGCATTAAATGTTTTCGTGCAAACCCCAAACCGAAAGAGCAGTTTATGGGCAATCTACCGCCCTCTAGATTGAAAAAAATGAATGCTTTCAGCATATCGGGTGTTGACTATGGCGGGCCATTTGCTCTAAAAATGGCTAAAATCCGAAATTCTAAGATATTAAATGGATATATTTGCTTGTTCGTTTGCTTTGCAACAAAGGCAATACATTTAGAGCTTGTTTCGGATTTAAGCACAGACTGCTTCTTAGCCGCGCTAAAGCGGTTTATCGCTCGTAGAGGCGCTGTGACAGAAATCCATAGTGATAATGGTACTAATTTTGTAGGGGCACAGAGAAGGATGGCGACTTGGAGGAAAGTAACGTCATCAACTGACTTCAATGACAGAGCCGAACGATATCTGGGTGGAAGAGGAATCACATGGAAATTCATACCACCGGGCAGTCCTCATATGGGAGGACTATGGGAAGCCGGGGTAAAATCGGTGAAAAGGCATTTGGGAGCATCACTCGGCGGTCAAGTGCTGACGTACGAAGAATTTTACACGGTGTTAGTACAGGTAGAAGCTGTATTAAACTCAAGGCCTATTACTCCAGTTAGTTCGGATCCTAAAGATTTTGAGGCTTTAACTCCTGGCCACTTTCTCCTACAAGAACCAATTTACGCACTTCCTGAAGAACTGGAGCATGGTAATAGTGGATTGGGGAGACGATGGAGTTTGCTGCAACAAGTAGTAGGGACATTCTGGAAGCGATTGCAAAATGAGTACTTAATGACTCTGCAGCGGAGAGGAAAATGGACCTCAAAAAGTGGTAATATCAAGGAGGGTGACTTAGTTATATTGAAGGAACCGAATCGTAGCCCATGTAGGTGGAGACTTGGCCGAATAAACCGTTGCTTCTTGGGGACAGATGGCTTGGTTAGGGTTGCTGAGGTTAAAACCAAGCAGGGAGTGTTTAGACGGTCAGTAAAAGATTTGTGTCCATTACCGCTATCGCATAATTAACGTTTGAGGTCACGATTTCGTTTTGTTTTTTTTTTTGTAATTTTAGGTTTAGTTCTGTAGTTGATAATTTAGTGTTTCGTATTTGTGAACCTTTCCGAGGGCTACCCATTCCTATTAAGTCTCCTTGATGGCCCCCTTGGAGTGAAGAATAAGCAATCCTTTCCTTTTTGTTTTGTCTTTCCCTCTCCTTACCCAAATTTGAGGTTGGTTTAGTTAAAGTTGGACTATATGATCACATTCGAAAGGTAAAGTAATATATGATTGTTTATCTATTCGATATTAATTTAATTGATAATTACTTTTGGTTTTTTTGCTTTGGAACGGTGTTCCAAGGGCGGGGGAATGTTTGGTTGTGAATTTCCCAGAAAAAGTCGAGCCTCGCCACCTGGTGGCGATACCACGAATTGTCGGGTTTTCGTTTTGGTTTTGTTTTTTGTTTTGTCACTCCGAGAACGGGAGTGAATAGGCAGTCGTCCAGTGAACTTCGCAAGCATATGAGCAACCCCAGGAGCCATGTCGCGCCCCCGACGGGAACAACAGCAGCGGTGAGTGGTATGCCACTGGCCCGGCTCGACTTTGATTTAAACAGTATACAGTCCACATTTATTATCACGATCGGAAGTGATCACTTATAAAAAAGCTAAGGAAAATACGTTCCGGCACTGCTAATTTTGCCATCACGTCACTCCTCCTACTCCTCCTTTGTTTTGCTATTTAAGGAATACATATGTTCATGATCAGTTTGAATAACACTTCCTTAAACTTTGCAAATAACTTCATCATTTTTTTATCTCGGTAAATGTGAAGATTGCTCAAGATATCTTTTGCCCCTTCCCCTTGAGTTTTTGGAGCCAAAAACATGTTAATGACTAATCCAAATAATTAAATTATCCGACATCACATTTCCATTTCTTATTTTCAAATGTATTCAGTGCGTCTAGAGGAAACCCTATTCGCGAATCTAAGCGTAGTGTGTGACACCTGGCGGCTAAAAATCGAAGCTTTGGAAAGATGATCGCGCAAATAAAACTGTTTGAGCGCAATTTTTCGTATTTTTTAAAAGAATTCCGCAAATATGGAGATTAATGTTGCCAATATTTCATTTTATCAATATCCCACCAACATCCAGACAATATGGTCGTTATTAACATATGCCATCTGTGCGATATCAATGTTAATACAGTTAACGTTGCATGGATAACTGTAAAATATCCAAAGGACACGCGAAACAACTTTACAGGGATGTCCAACGGTGGGCATGGAAGTCGATATTAAAACATATCTTTTGGCTTGTTTACACGGTGCATTAACCCGTACGAGTTTATGACTAAATGTAGAAACGTGAGAATGACCACGAAAATGCTCTGTGTAAACACCGAGCTTGTGCGAATGCATGAACGTAAAATAGAACCTGTTCTAATTTGCTTCATGCATTCCTACATATTCCGTTCCGGTCCACAAAAATCATTCACGCAAACAGACATGTTTCGCTCCGTGTGGAAAACCAAAAATTGTTGTATAACCCGATATTTTCCTTTAAATTACAATGTTACATGAAATATGTTACAAGGATATGTAACTTTTTCGTAAATCATGTTATATGTAACTTGTTTCATAGAGCATGTTACACTGTGTAAACGCACCTTTAGGCTGGTTGATTGGATCAACCAGCCTTAAGGTGCGTTTTGAATCGGATTGGATTCAAAATCGGATCGGAGCGTGCGAATTGAAATTGGATTGGATTTGAATCAACCAGCCTAGAGGGCGATGAAAAAGTATTTCATCGTTTCGTCGACAGAAATGGAGTGCCTAACCCGGTGGGAAGCCCGAGAGACATTCACAGCCAATGGATGTACCAGTCTGAAGCGGTGGCGCAGCGAGGGGGGTTTTGGGGGTTAAACCCCCCCCCCACCCCCCCAGAGCTCAGAGAAATATTTAAATTTTATCCATTTTACTTAATTGTATTGATATTACTAATAGAATAGTGTAAGCATTAATAAAATATCCCTCAGAAAGCCGTAAAACTCACAATTTTAAACCGTTTATCTTAAAATTCCGCAATTTATTAATGTCGCACCTATCGCTTATCCTGGTGGGTATTCCATGCCCCCACTCACCCCGGTACTAGTTGCACCTAAACCCCCTCCAGCCTTAATTCCTCGCTGCGCCCCTGGTCTGGAGTACATACCCGGTTTCCAACAGCTTTTTCTTCGATCTGGTATCCCTCCGCATCTCAATCGTCATCGGCACCACCATCAGCGGCGTCGGAGAGGCGCGCGGCATACACGCGCCACGTACCGAAAGCAAGCCGAGGGTTTTGAGAGCGGGATCAGGTGAGCGGCGGCGACTGGAAAAAGTAACAAAAGACGCACGACGCGAAGGAACATCACAAAAGCGATTTCCCTTCGCTCGCGATTGATTTCATTCCGCGAATGTGTCGTCTGAATCGATGTTTAAAAAAAAAGCTTTTCCTGCCTTCTCAAAAAAGACCGCGGAGTGGATTCGGGGAGGAAGTACGCACTTCCAGGCAGTTCTGACAGTTCCCAAGAGTGAAAATATCGATCATGGGAAAAAATAGTATCCCAACTAAATTTGTGCGAGTACAAGCGGTCACCGAGAGAATACGCTTCCTTACCTGGGACCTTTTCGGTCAGTAGCCAAGCTACTACCCTCCAGGCTAACATCCTCCACATAATTTGTAAGGTTCCAATATTTAAATTCTCGTCAGGAAAAAAAAGCATTTCAAATCGAGAATCTTCCGGGAGGCCTTGGAAATTAAAAAGCATAGAAACAACTTCAATAGAGGCAAAGGGCGGAAAATAAGCGAAACACGACTTCCAGTCATTTCTAGTGAGAAAGACGTCCAGAAAACTCGGCCAGCACCGACCTAATATAAATTGAGGCTCAACGAAGGCGACACAGTCGTTAGCCTCGATGAAGTCTCCGGAATAGGAGAAGAAACGTTGGCCATTTAAAGTCTTGACGCAGGTTACCCCAAAAGCCATTAATATTGATTTAAATATAATTAAATATAAGATAAAAGAGAACCTGATGCTCTTTTAAAAGGGTTATACGAAAATATTATTTTAGACGTTTTTTTGGATTTCAGTGCAGTCTCAAGGGGCAAATTCACTCAATATATTATTGATACCATAATACATTGTTAAATTTCATAAGCTTTGAAATTATCACTTTTCATAGTATTTTTTTCTTGCAAGATCTTTTCGCATGCGAAATTGTTCATTTTTATTAACTTTTATCTAGTTAATAGGAGCCAGAATAGCGTCGAAATCCATTTTCTGACATGCAATTTCCTAAAATTTTTCGGGGGAGGAACCCCCTCAAGATGGGAACCATCAAGACCTCCGGGCGAGGGCCTCCAATCACCCCGGGCCAGACAGTTTACGGACATTACATTACGAAACAGATGACGAACTAGAGTGATGAAAATTGAATATAAACAGGAACGCATGCATATGATGAAACAAGAAAAAAGTTTCACTAATTGCTAAAGTTTTTTTCCGCGGCAAGCGGGCACATATCTTCTGCACTGAATAAACACTTTGGATATGAGAATCGTAGGTTTGGGTGTCACACCCAAACCTGAGGTGAAGGAAAGGACTTGACCATACATTTGAATGTGTTACCCAAAGGGAACGGGTGATAGGGAGTTGGATGTTCCATCTCACTCCTTTGGTTTCTACATCCAAAGAAGATGGACGAGTACTTTGGGTGTGAGAACCAAAGTGTTGGGTGGCTCATCAGAACAATGTTTGGATGCCGAATGAAAACTTTTGATCACCAGCCCAAAGGAATGCGCCCTTACCCCTTCCTCCCTCCTTTTCAACCCCACTACACTTACACCAATATTGTTCTTTTTCAACCCATTTTTAAATAGGCCACTAGGACAGTGCAACTAAAAAAATGAGAAAACCTAGCTCTGTGGTTGTTGTACTATCTATTATCTCATAATTCAACATATTGTAACGTGCGTGGGTCCAAAAATAAATATTCTTATTTGTAGAACACTAGAAAGAAAATTTGTTCCCAATATATAAATACACACTTACGTTAAAGCCACTCCAAACACCATTTTCACAATCCCTTCCTGTTCATTCTCATCTCCTCGTCAATAACCTCCGTTGTCAATGCTCTCGATGATTACTCCGCAAAGGTCTCGATGAATCCGCAGTTATAATATCATAAAAAGTGCACAAAAACAGTGAATTAATGTTATTATCAAATTTTAAGCCAATAACATAAAATATTATTAAAATTCAATCATGACATGGCTTTCTCTCACCTAATAAAAGTTGTGGCTGAGATTAGCGACTGAGACCCAAAATTTCGAAACGAAAATCGAGTTTTAATAGTCAGAGATCGAGCCATCATCTTCGAGTTTCGTTTTTAACTCGATTTTTCAAAATCGATCTTGACCACTTCGTTTATTGTAAGTTGTGCCACTACTAACCTCTGATAACGTCATGCGTCCCATGTGAAAGACTTCTCTCTAGAGGTGCGTTTACACTGTGTAACATGCTATATAAATCAAGTTACGTATAACATGTTTTACGAAAAAGTTACAAATCCGTTTAACATGCTACATGTAACATTGTTTTATAGAACAAATTTTAGGTTTCCCCCTTCATGTGGGAAGACAAAAAGAAAGATTAGCAAGGAATGTCCCTCAAGTGTCTCCACCAGATATCGTTATAATTTTGCCAGGTGATAGGAAATGGAATCACACGAGGTGTAGTTTTTGTTTCAGCCGCCAACGCTTAATACTTTTCAAAATATCAGCGACGGAAAGTACTAGGAAGACGCCTACATTTATGCAATCAGCATCTCAACAATAGCCCCTTATACTCCGTTGCTAGGACGAAGAGCACCGACGGTATATTGTTTATTTAGGGCTTTCCCTGGTACTTTCCGTAAGTTTCATTTTGGAGAGAGATTATTTGGTGACAGTATGCTGTTATCGAAATGTCAATTTTCATCGGATCATCACGAAATTTAGGATTGATTACTTATTTCATATTGTAAACAATCCTCGAGGTGGGCGAAAGCGCTGCGACCACTATTATGATAAATACAGTACCTACTTATCTTGATTTTGAATATCCTAAGTTCGGTGAAGGTCCCAAGAAAATTGGTATTTCGATGAAAGTATACTGTTTCCGATTATGGCAACGAGGAAAAGTGGGAATGACTCCTTGACGACCGGGGAAAAATAGATAAATAATCGTACCAAGTATTTCCACTGTGATTTACAAATGAAGGAACTAAACGGAACAAACCTATGCCAAAATAGCAAAGTATTCGATCGATAACATTGAAAAACCTTTGAAATGTTTCGACGCCGTGAATATGCTTCCCTTGCAGTCAGTTTTGTGGCGTCAGGATCGCTGGCTTTCTACCGGCTTTGATGTGCATCGCTCCGTTTGCCATTGTGTTGACAGACAGTCGCGAATGACAATGAGTCGGGGGGAATGGGGAATTTGCAGAGAAGAGATTCGATCGAATATACCTTTCACGAGGTTTCTCCGACACGCGGTGAACTTATCTCTGATTTCGTCTTCGGTACGGTTTTATCGAAAGACCAGGTTTTGACGGATGTGCCACCAACTGTAGAATTCATCGCCTACCCCTCATATTGTATGATGAGGATCAAATAGTCGGCCGAGTAAGTGATGAGGAAGTCCTAAGAAGAGTAGTCTCATGAAAACCTTGATAAGAAGAGGGAACAACCTTTTAGGCCATATCTTGATACATGATGGCCTGATGAAGACTATCATATTGTCGAGTGAAAAGGACAGAAAAGTTAGACCACGAATAAAACATATGGAAGAAGGATGTGAAGGAAAAGAAATAAGTAGGTGTGAAAAGATTCGCTGATGGGAGAATTGAGTGGAGAGCTGCGTCAAACCAATCTTAAGATTGTTGACCAGTGATGATGACCCATTACTTCATATGAATTAAAAGCGCTCAGACAATATTTAAAGGATTAAAAGATGCGGTACTTACCTTAATTTGGGACGGGCACCTCGTTTGCTGCCCTGCCAAACACCCTAGAGGCGGCTCGCAGGGTATTGTGTAGATGTAGATTGCAAGTTTTATTTTCCACCGTTCTAATCTTGCATGGATTTTCTGTAGGAATTGCTAACCTTTGGCAAATTTTGTCTTAGCAGGAATGTACGCATATATTTTGCTATTAAGGGCAATATTTCTATGATCGTGCGGTATGCATGTGGCAGTCTTCTTGCATGCTGCACGTTAGTGATTGATCACCCCCTGCCAAACATCCTGGGGGTGGCTCGCAGGGTATTTTGTAGATGCAGATGCTTTAGCCTCTTTAACGACTGTACTGCTAACGTGTCGGATAATGTTGGAGTCGGTTGGGTTATTGTGTTTATGAAAAAATGTTATTTACTCGTCTTTCCAAAATCTGTCTCATCGCGTCCGCATTTATCTCATTTTCTGACCTGTCGTACTGGAGCTAATTGATTCGATCGTCCATCGTCGTCTGTTATGGCAACCGAAGCCATCGACGTACCATACCTAAAAGTAATGAGTTCCATGTAGGACTTCACTTTTTCCGGCGAATGGTGGCAGTAAATTCTTCTCGGCATTTCATCCGGGTAAGCTCCTCGATCTCCATCGCTACCGACGCGACGTTTCGATGGAACAGAATTCCTTGCTTAGCTTACCCGGATGAAATCCCTAAAAGAATTTACTGTAATATGTTCCATATTTATCATATTTTAATTGTTGTTGCAACGCTTTCTTTTATGTCCATTATTTTTTAGAATACGAAATATATAAAATTTGAATTTAGTGTCCATCTGACAAAAACTGACGATTCAATAGAATAATATTTACGATTAATTTCCAAGCTTAATTACAGACGGAAGCGCTATCTATCAGGAAGTGCGCTGTTCTTGCACTTCTCATCAAATCTCCACGACCGCATCACATGCTTTCTCTAAAATCTCTCAACAGAACCTAGTGTACATCGTCCTTTTTCCAGGGTATCATGAAACATGTAACCTATTATATAAATTAAATAAGGGAAATGATGATGACTTGATTGGCCTATGTTAATGATGTATTTAACTTTACTTTCGAGGCGAGTGAAATGTTACTGTATCATCGACATAATGCTCCTTTACACTAAAAAATACTCATAAAAATAATGTAGTACATACATATATATGCTAGAAAAAAAACTTGTTGCTCACAAGCATTTTCTCTCACACATCTCACTTCTTTCTTTCATAAAAGTTCTTTTAAGATATCCTCTGTTTGATATTATTTATGCAATTATTTAATGATTATCTCCCGGTGGCCGCGGGGTTAAAGTTGTTGCCTGCTAGACCGTCGGTCGCGAGTTTGAGTCCCGCCGAGTAAGTTGCTCCTACTAAGGTCATGGATTAATGCGATCGTCCGTAGTTACTTTTTGTCATCTTCCTCAATGTAAAGGTGTGGTGATGAAGATAAATACATAAATACAAAAATAAATTATAGTAGTAAATGGCGCATAGGGAATTATTTCCGTAATCATCTCGCTTCCTTTTACATTTCTTGTTTCATATAATTCATTGTCCTTTTTGTCACGGTCTCGATTAATCACCTTTGGTGTTGTAGAAATAAGTCTCACGTTTATCAGCTCTTCAATCAAGCTATTCTATTATACAAACTATCCTTATCATACCGCAGATGCATTATCCCTGAGAGGTACTGAATACCATCATGTTGCCGCGGTGAGGGCTGAACCTCCCCCCCAAAAAAACGACCTTAATCCGCAACTAAGTGCCTAGTTTTGTCTTATTATATTAGCATTAACGTTTTTTATCCTTTTCTTCCCTTTCGTCCGTATTATATATTTCCCCTCCATCTTGAACGCCCTAAATGGAATTAGTTAGCATCACTTCCATCTAGAACGCGTACGCCCTGAATATGTTAGGAAAGTCTCCTCGCGAAACGTCGGCCTACAACCAGCAGATCCTAACGCGGTTGAAAACACGAAAATAATTCATTCTAAATCTTGTTGTATTTCTTCTTCAACGGCTCATGGCTCCTCTATCATTTCCCTGGAGGCGTCGACGGACTCTCATCGCGGCGGTGTCTCATATCCTTTTTTCCCTCCTCAGTCCTCCCTCTCCTGTGACGCACAGGAGTAAAAGTCACTGACTTCGGCCCTCAGGGAGGACAAGGGCGTACTCGGGATCATAACTAGGGAGGCGGCAAACCATGGTCCAGGGGGGGAGGCAAGCCGTGGGATTTATGAGATTATTTCCTTGAAAAAATAGTTTTATTTTAGTTACATATCTTATACTAATATATATCATTTTTCGTGGGTTTCAAGAAAAATTGTTGAATAATTTCGTTTTAATTCAGTGCTGATTTTGCTTAAAGACTTATGCGATTTTTGCTTCTGAGGGGGGACAGCTGCCACTTGCTGGGTACGCCCATGCCTCAGGAGTGTAACCTATGCGGGCCCGCCATGGATACCCGTTTCCATTGCTCCTCTATTACGCCCATCTTATCGGAAAGCGATGCTTTGGCTGCAAGGCTCTCGTGATGCTTTTAATTCTCTCCAACCTAGTTCTTAACTCTCCTTGTTCCTATACTTTTCCAAATCCTAGCTCCTTGACCGAAAACGGACTGAGTATGGATAGGACCACCCTGCCCCACTAGTGCCGCACTCAGGCGTCCGTCATCGGAATTACACAGCTGCCGAAAATTTGTTGGGAGTGTCTAGCGGGTGCACAATCGCTCTTTTGTAAGGGATTTGCATTGGAAATTAGACTCAATTAGACTCCGCCTTGCGGAAGCGGATTAAGAGCAGAGATAGGGGGAGGGGGTGGTAACCCCTATGTAACTTCTGGAAAATTTGAAAAAATGGCAATCTATAAGTTCGTTCTACAATTAAAGTTTTAATTTCACAAACGGTGTTTAAAAATAGTTGTCTATTGAAATCTATAAGTCATTTATCTATACATGTCAATGATATCCAATCTCTCCCAATGAAGAATAATTATAATAATTATTATCCCACCTCAGACGCAATATCCCTGTGAGGTATTGCATACCACCAAAATGTCGAGGAAAGTGCTGAACCTCCCTCCCTTCCCAAAACAACGACCTTATCCCGCCCCTGAATCCTTGAGGGTCAGTTACAGTGGGAGAGGTTGGAAATGGAAAGGTGGTCCAAGGAGTTAGGATCATCGGAACAGAAGAATCGACGTAACAAATGGAGATTTGCCACTCTGAAAGTGATTTGTTGTTTGGTCAGATAACTGCGAAATTTCGAAAGGGTCTTTATATCCTTCACTCAATTCTTCTTTTGATTGTAATTTTACCTTTGAAGTATTTTCTCACGAACATTTTCCTTGTATTTGGGGTACAGAAAAATGTTGAACTTGAGTTACTCTGTTTCCTCTTATAAATTCAAGATGATAGCCTAAGCTTTATACGAGTTATCTGTCAAATTAAACAAAAGCGGAGGTATGCGTTCCCATAATCCAATCTTACCCAGTCCAAAGCACACACGAATATTCGCAGATCAGCTTTCAGAGATGTAATTACCGTGTAAATTGGCGAATGTAAAAGGGACCAGTGACCGGTAGTCATCACGTGATCTAACGTCTGTGGGGGGTAAAGACCCTCCCATTACCCCACGTTAACTTCTGTAAAAATTGGAAATATGTTAATTTTTTGGCTGGCTCTCTCCAATGTAAGATATATTTTTATCAAGGGCTTATGATAAATAGAAGGCATTATAATCATTTTGGGCTTTTGTAGCCCTTGATTTATTTATTTATATTATTACTAGCTGACCCGGCGAACTTTGTACCGCCTAACAATCAATGAGCTTACAGTTTAGTTACACCATTTATAAATCAAGAGCGGCTGTATCGTTTTTAATCATGTATAATTTATTATAATAAAATAAGAATGCAAACTCAATAAAACTACGTAAATGAGTATCAAAATTGCTTGTCAGAAAGACATTTTCTTTATTGTATCTACATAGGGTGGATCGGACCACGTTTACGCGGATTTTTTTCAATGAATTTTCTTACTTAGCTTAAGTTTACTTAGTTTTAGCTTAAGAAATTTTGGGCATTGCGGTTTTATAAAGCAGTTAATGAAATAAAAATTATACGGATTCAGTTGTTGGCTGTTTGCGTTATTAACCGTAAAAAAAATGTTTTTAGGCCCAAGTCTGTTGCGTAAACTTGTCTCGTTCACGGGACAGGTTAACACAACGCCAGACTGACACTTGAATGATGCTCAAAATCGTGTAAGAAAAGCCCCTATGAAGCAGCATTCGTATCAAATGACTTTAGGCGCGCCAGTTAAAGTATCTCTGTTTGGAAAAAATGCACTGCGTAAACGTGCTGAATGCGTAAACGCACCACGGTGTGCCCTACACATTCGGGTTTAATGTCTTACTTCAAGCACCTTCTGATAAACAACAGTTTTTGTTTTGCCATCAGGCGCAAGATAAAGCGGATGAAGCTAAATAAATATAGCGAAGCGAAGCAGTGACGCAGCGAGGGGGGTTTTTGGGTGTTAAAACCCCCCAAGAGCTCAAAGAACTTTTTATAAAAACTTTGGCAACTAATATTAGGGGGACGGATGAGTAACAAACAAAACATGTTTAACTATTCACACAGCCGCAGAACCCACTACTTTGAACCATTTATCTTAAAAAATGTCTGGGGGAGGGCCCCCACGCCTCTCGCTTACCTTAGCCAGTTTTATATACCCTACAGACCCGTAGCATTAGCTGCGCCTAAAACCCCCCTATCCTTAATTCCTAGCTGCGCTCTTGAAGTGAAGGAAGAAATACAGCGGATGGTTTACCGACTCGTTAACATACCACGTTTAATTAACCATGAGAAAATCATTGGTTTTCATTAGCACATGAGCACAAACATCACAAAAACTGAAAGACTGATCATGCGATTTGTTAATCGTTATCACGAATGCAACACAAATTGGAAATTGAATGCGTTTAAGCTCAAAAGGGCATATAAGTTGGGAGCATGGAATCTTCGGAATGAGAACTTCCTCATCTTTGAATTTTCCTTTGAGTAAAGTCGCGCGAATCACATTCATTATCAATTTTTTAATCACCAAACGCGTTCCGTTGGATAGTTATGGTTGGTTTAGGTTTCGAAAGATCATGAACGCAGAGCCTACATTTAGCTGTAAATCGTGCCTTGGTAAGTCAGGTACGTCCAAGGACTTAAAATATTCAGATAGATTGTTGGTGATTTCGTCTTCGTTTGTTACACAGTTAAAATATTTGAATTCATGCAGAGTACCAACTATTTCATCCTGATTTACCTAGTTTGAGTAATCCACATCTTCGTTCTGGGCCGTCAAAATTGTTCGCTCAATCAACCAATTTTGATAAATCATATTCTGGAACACTTTGATGATGAGCTCACCTTCCGATGAAACTAATTTGCAAACATTCCGAGGAAGTGTTCTTTTTTCTCGATTCCTCGACAGGAACACGGACACCGTTTGTCAACAATTGCTTGGAGATTTGTTTACAAACACGGTAGTACAGGGTGGTCACCCCTCTGTGATTTCTGGAAAATTTGAAAAAAATGACAATCTATAAGTTCGTTCTACAATAAAAGTTTTAATTCCACAAACGGTGTTTAAAAATAGTTGTCTATTGATATCTATAAGTCATTTACCTATACATGTCAATGATATCCAATCTCGTCCAATGGAGACGAATTATTATTATTATCACAGATCAGGCGCAATACCCCTGTGAGATATTGCATAAAATGTCGCGGAAAGTGCTTAACCTTCCTTCCTCCCCTAAAACAACGATCGTAATCCGCCCCTATCTTACGCTGGCTCGCACGTGCGGAGACCAAAACTCGCTCCTCCCTGTTCACTCAGGGTCCGGAAAAAGCGAACAGTGCATCCGCCCCTTAGTCTCCGTCGACAGCTGTTCGATAATCCACTGGCATCACGCGGTAGCTCAGTGGGAGATCTCCTCATTTTCAGTCTTTGAAAATGAGTGATTTGATATTCAATTGATTTCCACAAGCTCTGAGCGATATAGAATATTTTTGTGAGTATAATTACTAACATTACACAAGTACTCTTTCAGTTACTTAGTGCAAGTATATAAAGTTACTCATATACTTTGGTGAGTGTCAGGTAGAGCCGGAAGTAGGGGTGAATGAAGGTCCATGGGTCAGTGGCGTAGCCAGGGGGGAGTTTATTCAATTATGAATGGTGTTAAAATTAGTTTAAAACCGATTACTTGGTACCCTGTTTTTCAAAAAATTTTCCCACTGGTTTTGGACCCCCCCCCACCCCCACGAACGAAATTCCTGAGTACGCCACTGCCATGGGTGTATGATTGTTTCATACGGTTCAATACTCGCAGCGGCGCCTTGGTGGTATGCAATTGCTTTTATTGATAATGCGTTTGAGGTCTGATATGCGGAGAAAATGGTTATTTAGATATATAGCAATGATTTTAAAACATAGTTAGTTAAGATGGTGCAATAAAAACTTACGCTGGAGGACCACCTAAAAAATACCATCCTTTTTATTTATTCCGAAATTAAGTAGTGGTCGGAAGTCTTAATCCGCCACTGATGAAAAGAGCATGACCACCAGTACCTTTGGGGACCATCTTAGTGATTCCATATCGCTCCTGAAAGTGATATGGATATAGGCCTCAAAATGAGATATGTAATGAAATGAAAGCTTGGAAATAAGTTTCTAAAATTATTTGGAAAATCCTTGTTTATTGTGAAATACGTACCATCGTTTTATTTGCGAAAGTCTCATGAAAGTGTGATTTAATTTAAGTGAAAATTTTTTCAACCACTTTAATTTGTCATCCTCTATGCCCTTCGAGTTTCCCCTTCCATCACGTCTAGAGCGGCCGGAACTATTTTCATAGAGTGCTCGTAGTTTCACATCTTTGGGGGGCTCAGCCCCCTCTCCCTTGAAAATTTTTCCGGTGTATACTACCCGCAATATATCCACTGAGAAGATCTCCAGCCCAGGGTCATCTCTCCTTTGATATCCCATTTTTTGATGTAGTAATGTTTCATTATGCTGAACAATAACCAACGATGTTTTGAAATTTCAACCGTTTTGAAAATGAAATAAGGGTTAAAATAAAAGAAAGGTGCGGAGATGCCGCCAAGATGTATTGCTCCATGCAACACAAAGAAATTCTGATATAGAAAGCTGAAATCTGGGAGACGTTTGCAATCAAAATATGTCTATCCATTCAAAAAAGTAGAATAAAATAAACGAGGCCTGAAAATCAAATAGAGGAGGCCTGCTCGGCAGGAGAAACACCTGGTGTCAGGAGATACTTCTTGGGCAAGTATTACCCTCCCACCTTCCCCAACTCCCGTGTGTTTGACGGTCACTGTCGTAAGCGGTAGCTTCACAAACCTGAGTGAGTGAGTGCGTGTGTCCTACGCGGACATTTGTCCCTTGGAGCAAATCCGCGAGGTGCGTGAGCTGCGCGTTTGTATAATCTCTTAGTGTTTTATTTTGGTTTCGTTCATTACTCCCCTTGTTAACATTATAACTTCTCACCCCCATCTGCCCACAAAAGAGTACGGCCCTGGGGGATTTATTTTCTTTCAACTGTTTAACGGCCGTAGTCCGTTCAATCACTTATATCAAATAAACGGTTTAGAAAAAAGATAAAACAATTTCCACAGAGAAAAGATGATAAACAACGCAGTTCAAATGCATAAGGAGCAATTAATACAATACAAAGGGAAAAATATGCAATCAGTCGCTCTATTGTGCCGCGATTAAAACAGGGTAATCATTAGAAAAGAGTGGGGTCATGAGCATGGTTTGAATGAAAAGAGAATAACTTACAGTTCATGTTTTTCATTTTTCGAATTTGTCGTCTCAAACACTATTTTTAAATAACGAATAAATTTCAATGTGTGCGCCCTCAGTCGCTCGACGAGAGAAAAAAATACGGCGTCGATATTAGCCTACTCCGAACGAAAGGCGCCAAGAGGAACACGGCTTCACGTCCCATCCGACGGACGGAGTTCTGCATTAGAAGTGCCCTCCTTAAGGCAATCAAGCAGGGATCGGGAATTTTCTGAAAAAAATATCTGCCACCCCATCCCTACTATCTTCCTATGGCTTACTGGAACCGTATGATTATTTTGTGATGACCGAGTTAAATTAAATAAAATTAAGCCGATTAAATTAAATTCATTATTTTCCGATGAGTGCGAATTGGCCAAAAATATCGTTAAAGCCAACCAGTATTTCACCTATGATCCCCGAAGAAAATTTTTGGCTACGTGTTACGCTGAGGCTTAAAAAGTTATCTATTTTTGACGTGACGTCTGTTGAGAATTTTCATGATTCGATGGATGATTTGACTCCCCCATAACTGAGGGAGAAAAATTTCTAACAAGTAGCTTTGTAGTAACTTTGTAAGTCTGAACTGAAAGAGATTGCGCGTACATGCACGCTTAACCAATGAGCACAAATCTCTCAATTATGCGTCGAGTGATCCTTCCTTGATATTAAGAGTAGGGAGGGGAAATTGTTCCATTAAAATTATTACTTTGAAGTCGACCAGATAAATTATCTTGTGTAGGATACCACGATGCTGAGTCCTTTCCTTGAGCTTCGTCCTGCTACTCGCCTACTTCATGCATTCATACGTTAACGGAACCTCCCGAAAACACCTTGTGCCTAAAGCAAGGGAAAACGGAATGCGGGTTATTCTATCGGTCAAGTTAGGCTGGCATTGAGTATTTTTCAGATTGGCCTGGCCCATCTTTCTAATAAACTTTGACTAACTTTTTCAATTTAAAAATGTGACCGATTACGTTTCATTCTATCATAAAAATTCTATCCTCTTCCTCCCCCTCTCTCGCTTACCTAACACTATTCTTCCTTTCAACACTATTTTTTTAAACATTCTAACCCCGATCAGTACTCGCTCCATCCATACCCTCCGTCTCCTCGGTATTACATGTTCTTCCTCTCCTCAACCACCATGTCCAGCACTTCGTCGTCCCTCTTTCTCTCTGTAACCCTCGGTGGAGAAAAATTATCATATGAAATGTTAATCCTGGATAGCTAATGTGGACAGTGGGAAACAAAATTACAAATGATGCTTGGACCGAAAACGCACTATTTTTTAATATTCTGGACCAATGCAAAGGCAAATGCAGGCAAATCATTCAGAAGTCATGAGTTGTTCTGAGCATCCTGCAACAGGGCTTACTCGCGACCAATCGGAGGCCTTGGCTCAAAGTTTATGAAGTTTAAACAGTGATTTTTCGGCCAAAGCGTCATCTTTAATTTTGGTTCCTAATGGCATCAGCTATCCAGGGTTAAAATTTCGTGTCATAATTTCTATCTACCCCGTATATTCGGAAACTGGGCATGCCGTAGTCTCATGCCGGAAGGGGAGGTTTTTCAATTTATCATCCATTTTAAAACCGTCGTTTCACGATCTCTCCGCACGTCCACCCCTTCCTCCGTGACTCACTCACGCCACTTCAAACATACCCCTCCCTCTCCCCCTCCCGCATCCCGCCACGCGACTCCTCGAGGGCCACGCGGAGCCGCCTTCTTTTGTCTGCTCCACCGCCGCGAGAGGCGCTGACTCCGCCCTAGCGCGTGACTCACCCAAAGAGGGGGGGTGTATCAACCCTTCATACAGCAGCTGTGCTTCTGGGGTTAATTGTAAGTCCCAGCATCAAATTCATGAGGAGGTCGGACTGCGTTATTGGTGTCACATGCCTCATGTCTGCTTGACGTCGGCTTGCAGCTAAACCTTCGTATCCTTTGAGGCTCGCTCAACCCTGAACAACTTGATGAAAACGATGTAGTGAGTGCGCTCATCAGGTGCGAATCTGGTTACCTCATACACATGCTCGGGCGTACAGAAAGTTTTACACAGATTTTAACCTGCTAAGCTGGAAGCAGCTAAAGATGGGAGGCAACGCGCTAGACTAAGATTGCCAGACCAATAAATAACTGATTTCTTTCAGTGCGACACGGAGAACACACAAGATCCTCACTATATTTCCAGATACGGCGGAAACGATAAATTGCAGTAGAAGTTTTGCCGAACTGATGGGTACAGGATTTCATTTTTCCCCTGAACAAGAAAGGACTACAGTAAATATTAGGCGCGCCTTCGTATCCATTTTTTCCATTTTTTGATCACGGCAGGTTTCCTAACAACCCCCGTCACTCGGGGTAGTATTTCTAGATATAATGGTGGACCGCGTCGCCCAAATGTCAGTGCGTAAAGGAAGTCGTTCGCTCAAACCCGGAATTGTAATTCAATAAAATGATTCCATGTGGGAAAGATAAGTTATAACAGAGAAAGGAACCTTCGTCATTCAGCCATTTGCTCTTAAATTTAAAAATAAATTGTAAAAGTAGCCACCCACTTTTCAAGAGTTAGCGGCGTCATTAAATGTCTGGTTCATTGAGTCGTTCAGATAGACGAAATCTTTGACGGAATGAATGGCTCATTAAAGTGTCAATTACAACGAACCACGTGAGATGCATGAGCGAGGCCGAGGAGTAGTGGAGAGGCTGTGAGCCGCTCGGCAACATTCAGTGGCGTCATGATCTTTTCCGCGAAAGGGGTAAATCCTTCGACATCCTTGAGAAGTAGGCAACGGTTCAAAAAACGGAAAAATTATCGGTCTCTTAATTTTTCATACTCTTTCAAATCCTCTCAACTGCTCCGCAAGGAATGGAGATGGTAAAAACTGATTTCCTTCAAACTTTGGGATTTTTCCAATACATTCTCAGGAATACCAAAATAAATCCTTTCATGTCGGCATCTAACGTAAATTTTTCAATAAACGTCTTCGTTACCGTTTTGCTGGGTATGATAATTAACCCTTTCTGACCAATAGCTGCTTCTGGGAGAAATTAAATTTCAGGACTTATCATTTTTAGCATGTGAAAATATTCTACTCAATCATAATAATTGTGGCAGATACATATTTCGCCATTAAACTTTTTTGCACAAAAGAGCACGCAGTTTAAATCTTTCCTGGATAGAGCTGAAAATGTATAATTTTTTATATGTCACTTAGAATCGAAAGTAGGTAGCCAAGTTGGGATTACTTCATTGCTTACTGAGAATGCAAGAACGGAGTGAGGAGAAGATTTTGTACGGACGTGCGTGCAGATCAGAAATCCACGGGAATGATCGTGATTACGTGAGTGTTTAAGTCCTATTCATTCAGTGCCGTCATCAAATATCAGCTGTCTAGACATCGGTATGACTCAGCTCTTCACTCCTCTATCTTTCAGTACTTACGTATATCCAAACCAACCTTCTGGTTTAGGAATCGAGTGAGTAGATCGAGAAAAAGATGGAAGGATGAGGTGATGATTGATATGGGGAAAATGGGAGTCAGTGAGGCGAGTGCAGAAGTGAGAAAGAGTTGGAGGCAGACAGTTGGCGAGGCTAAATATCATTTAAGATATAAATGGCCAACGGAGTGAGTGATTGTAATGGTTTTATAAGTCAATAAATTTTATAAAACGAAATAAATTATTTTCGTAAACCCCTCAGATATAGTTTCAAATCCCACCACAGATTTTGAATGGCGCTATTTTCGTCGTCATCTCAATTCATTCGCCCTCCGGGTAGTTAGTTGCGTCGCCAGGAAATCAGGCTCATTTCTTTCCGCACAAACCCACTGTCAGTCGTCAAGCTGAAGGTTGGTTTGGTTAGGTGGGGTCAGAGCTCACCACGGATTGAAACACACGTGTCGGTATCAAACGTTTAGAGAGAGAGGGGCTTATTCCCTTCCCTGGACCACCACGCTCTCAGAGAAATGCTATTTCACTGACACACTTCCGTAGCACTTGTTTATGAATATAGCAGCTCCTGTTTGTGAATATCGATTTTCAAAATAAATTATACAATATGTAACACATTTGAATGTAGTATTCGTGGAAATAAAGTTAATTTTAAAGACGATTTTTTATCAAATATTCAGTGGTAGAAGGCATTACGCTGCTAAATAATTTACTCTTGAATATAAATTAAGTTATTTTTTAGCCATTATACTGTAGGTTTTGTTTCAACTTTAGATCATTTCGTTATTTATGATCGGAGCACTTCTTGTTTTTTTATCATTCTTCTTGGCCTTTTTAGTGCTTTACAAATATGCTATATAGATTGAGATATTATGAAAAAGTAAAAAAGTTAATAATTCTATTAGAGGTGCTAGTTGCCTTCGTCGGGGGGAGGAAAGGGATGGGCGAACGGACCCGCCAGCTACCTGTGTCGGTCCCATGCAGTTTTTTTGTCGGTCCTTTCCTCCTCTCCTTTGCTCGCGGCTCAGGTACTTCGCGGACCCGTGCGCCAACTTACGGTATACACACTATAATCTCATGAATGACCATTGAAAATGATTTTGTCCATCGCTAGTTCTCGTTTTCCTCGGTTGACAATTATGACGAAACTATCGTCTGAATCAATCGATAGCTGAATCTGACATAATTGCCTGCATGAAGTTATTTAAATCGATACAGAGATGGTGGTGGAAGTGATCTAATCTACACTTTCTCGTTCCATACATGTTACCATGACGAAGAGCAAGTTTATAGTGATGTCATTGTGATAAAAGGCTCCCTTCATTCCACTTAATTCTTTCAGAGTGAAGTCAAGGGGGCGTTACCCGCATTACCCCTAACTATTGATGGAACGTCTATGCCCCTAACCACGGGGGTCGACCTCACTCGCGACGCCTTGCCGCTGCGACAAAATAACAAGTGACAGACGAGTGGCGCTGCTCGACGAGTAGGAAATCACAGGGAATTTGACAAATAACGCTTTTAACCAATCAGAAAAACTATAAGAAGAGATTCAAATATGTTATTTGAGGATCAGAATAACAATCGATGGAAGAAGAAGAAAACAAATTACCACAAAATAGTCCATGCGAACAGGGGCGCAGCTAGGAATTAAGGCTTGAGGGGGTTTCATGCCCAAATAATAATGGGGGGGTCTAGGGGTTTGGCATACCTGCTAGGGTAAGCGGGAGGTGCGAGGGCCCTCCGCCAGAAAAAAAAAGATAAATGGAACAAGGGAGTGTAGATTAGATCACTTCCACCATCATCTCTTTATCAATTTAAATAACTTCATGCAGGAAATCATGTCAGTTTCAGCTATTGATTGATTCAGATGACAGTTTCGTCATGATTCTCAACCGAGAAAAAAGAAAAATAGCAATGGACAAAATCATTTTCAATGTCATTCATGAGATAAATTTCAGCTCAAGAGTCAATTATTTATCAGCATAGTGACTTCTGCCCCTGAATATTTGATTAAAAAATCGTCTTTAAAATAACTTTATTTCCACGAATACTACATTCAAATGTGTTACACATTGTATAATTTATTTTGAAAATCGATATTCACAAACAGGAGCTGCTATATATAAAACCCCCCCTCGCTACGTCACTGCATGCAAAGAGAGCTCTCCACAAAAAGAAATATTTACGTTAAGCAGGAAATTTAGGCAGAAATAAAGAAACCATTTATCAGAATTTACATTTGGAGTGTGCCTCTCTACGGAAGTGAGGCATGGGCAATGACAGCAGGGGAAAGATCAAGGGTGAAGGCTTTCGAAATATGGTGCTACAGAAGAATGATGAGGATCAAATGGACCGACGGAGTAAGGCAGTCTTAAAAAGAATAGGAGAGAAAAGAGAAGTCTTGTGAATACCTTAAGAATAAGACGGAACAACCGGTCATAGCTTGAGACATGATGAAGACAAACTTTGAGGGACAAGTGCTTGGCAAGAACAGTATACGAAGACTTTGAATAAAATACGTAAATAGAACAGGTAAAGAAGGATATAAAAGAGAGAAAATACTCAGGCGTGAAATAGAGCTGTGTCGTTCATGAGTGACTCGTTCATTGGTCATGTAGTGTTCCTTTTGATCGCCATTGTTCGTTTGGTTCACGTGATTGTGTTCATTGGGTTCATATTATTCACATGGTTAATAGGGTGGTTTCCTATTTATTTTTTTATTGCCTAAATCGAAAGATTATTACTCCTGGAGTACGTATTTCATGCTTTTAGATTTTTAAATGACGATATCTATTTTTCGCGATTAAATGAAAAGTGAAAAATTTCAAGCACGCGAAAACGCGACGCGTAAGTATGAATGCCGGGAAATCTTTCCGTGTGGCGTATTTCTGGTTCCCGCTGCCGCCCTGTGAGGTGACCTTGAGGCGAGTTGAGCGCTGATACGACGCAAGCTGCTAGCGGGTAGCTGAGTACCCTGCTGGCTGGTAGCGCGTGGCTTAAATAAGGATTATTAATATCTTATCAAATGAAGAAAACTTTCCGACCTTAGCCAGTTTTAATAAGTGATTATTAAGACATGTTTCCCTGAGCTCTGCGCCTCATGCATGCATTGGTAACCTCAGACGATGTATAACTCCTATCTACTCGTATAGAAACTAGGTCCCTGTGACGTCACGTGGAGTGGCATCGCATGGGCGCCAATATGGTCTTTTTCAAATAAGGATAAAAATGGACCATAGCCATTCGTCTAAACCGGTATTTCTAACACGAAATAATTTGTATATTATGAATACAGTAATGGTGGGTAACGAATCGCAATCAATGCCTTTCGTTTTCTTTGATGAAGGAAACTACCCTATTGTTCTTTCGTTCGTTCATCATTCGTTTGGTTCACATGACTACTTAATTGTGCTCATCTGGTTCATGTGTTCATTCATTTAGGGTTGTTGAATGTGTTTTGAATGATTTAAAGATCGAAATATTGGTATAAACAAAAAACATCACATGACCCAAATCGTTGAAATGCCCACCTCGTGAGTGAAAAGATTAGCTGATGGGAGAATTGAGTGAAAAGCTGTGTCAAATCTTAAGGATTATTGACGTATGATTATTATGAACCAATCGTAACGGAGGATCGTTTGCAATGTTACGAGTTGAGCCCAAAGAATGTCTCTAAAGTGCACATTGTCCCATTCATTCAACCAACCTCATGTCTTGTTTGCTTTGTCTGTTTTTCCGTCACATCGATGAAATCTTATAATTGATCCTTAAACCCACTTCCCATAGTCGGATCGGCTTGAAATTTTGTACTCTTGTTTGCTTCTGATGACAATGAAATATGCAATGATCACACGTTTGAAATTCTGTTCCATTGTGGTTTGATTAATTAACTATATTTCAATGTGGAAAAATGGTTAAAGAATTTCCACTTCTAGTTATTTGATTTATTCTATATAGGAACTGAACTTCCTTCAATTCCTATCAAGTAATTAATTACATGTGGTGTGAGTGATAGTTCGTCTGCAGGACGAGACTACAGGGTTGCAGACAAGAAAATTCAATTGAGAACCTCACGAGGTTAACATTTCGATCTTGACAGTGGATGCCAGCTTCAATGCTATAGCTAATGCAACATTCTTAGCAAGGCAGGTACGGGAAGTCATTTACGATGTGCATCTACATAATAACCTGCGAGCCAAATCTAGGGTGTTTGGCAGGGGGTGATCAATCACCAGCATGCAGCAAAGCATGAAACAGGATTCCTACATGCACACCACACGGTACAAAAAACGTTACGTATACTAACAAAGTATACTACCGCATTCATTTACAAGGAAAAATTTACCAAATACTCATTAAGGTTTTCTGCCAATAAAGATAGAACACACAAAACATGCTGTTAGAAATAATAGGAAAATTGCACGAAGGTATACAAAATTAGTATGCTACGATAAAAGTCATCTAATGTATTTGTGAGTTGTAACGCTGCCATTATAGTCTCTTATTCATCGTTGAAAAAAAGAATTCAGAATCTGTCTGAATGATCTGATCTACCGTAGTATGTTGGCGTTCGTAAGATATGGCTAACTTCGTCAGGAAATACACTGCTCTTGAATTAATCTAATAGGTTAAGTCTATTTTTCAGTCTAAGGCCTGACAGAGATTCCCATCCGAGGTCAGAAGACAGAGGTCAGAGGACGAGGACAGAGGTCAGTTACACTATCAAGACTATCATGACGACTTTTCACGTACCTGGCAGCTCTTCTGTGCACGCGTTCTAACTCTGTTTTTAATCCTATTTCATGAGGATCCTAAACACAGGCAGCGTATTCTAAATGGGGTCTAACGAGGGAGAAGTAGACAATTTCTCTCACTTTGTTGTCACACTTTCCTAACATTCTTTTAACAAAACCCAATTTACGATTCAATATAGGTACGCGGACGTTCCCTGAAACCACACGGGTACCGAATGCTATGCAGAAATAACTTTGGTTGATAAAAATTTATTTCCGTCGAGATTAATATATTATCGTTTTTCATGGGAAGCCATCTCATTAAATTATTCATAAAATTTATATTAATCTTCCCCAAAGCCGTAAAAAAAACACGAACACCACGCGCGCTCAAACAGCTTCATCAACATTTTAAAGTTTCGTTTTTAGACCACAAGGTGTCACACTCTTCGTTTGTATTCGCGAATAGTATCTACTATCGGCGCAAAAAAGGTAGAATGCTGAAATGTAAGCATTTGTATGAAATTCTAGGGTCGTGTAATAAATCGTTTTACTAATTTTTTATTCTATTACTACAATGAATCATTAAACAGCGTTTAAACGTAAACATTTAGACTCTACGATCGAAAAAGTGAAGTATAACACGCGAAGAAAAATGAGAACGGCGAAACGGCTGTTTTCTTCATCTCGTCTCGGGCAAAATATTTGGCTGAATCACTTCACTGTTTTGTTATAGAGAGAATGACATCTTCTCATTACAAATAGGTAGCTTTTTAAAATTAAATTTGACTCATTCTTTGATTTTTTCCATTGCCGAAAGGTAGATTTCAATTCCCGAAGTGCCGTTAAGTGCATGAATATCTAAGTTACGTGTGATATATGATCGAAATATTTCCAAAATTTTCATGTGAGGAAATGTTGATGTTGTTCCTCTTACTAAAAAAAATTTCAAAGACGAAAATCGCCATTTTGGTCGTGTGCACTGTTTCGGTGTACATTCATGTTACGTTGAGCTCACGATTAGCGTCAAATTTGGACGAAACGCGCCATCTTTGAGGGAAAATTAGGTCGGGTCAAAAAATTTCAACTTTTTCTTTTATTATTCGGCAATACATAATTCATAATGGTAAATTTTATTACAAGTTTTAAAAGACAGGAATTTTTAAGGGGTGGGGTTATATTTGAAAATCGTGTGGTTCAAATGAATTGGTACGGGTTCCGGTACCAAACATTTTAGAAGTTAAGCACTGGTTGAGCTCCCTTATCGGTTTGGCTAAGACGGAAAATAGCAACCTAGAATTCAGCGTCTTAAACCAGAGTTATCGATAAAATAATTAGACAATTTCTTTGGGTCACTCTTTTTTTGGGTTCATTTTCAATTCCTAGCAGGAAGATGTCAACGTTTTAGTGAAAATTAGTCAATTCTGAATCATCGAGGTATTAATATTTTTTTCGTCAGCGCTCTCATGAAATGAGTACCAATTCTATTAAAATTCTCTACGAACTAGCCCACCTTCCGTCATCACATTTTCATACTAATTGCCGTTTATCTGACAAACTGGTGTTTTACTTCAACTTAATCGTTTCTTCTAACTTATTTTGGCGTAAATTAGGTAACGTTCCATTATTTAAGAAAAAAATCGTAAGTGCTTTTAATTTTATCACTTTTAATATTAATTATTATTTGTACATTGTTTCTTTTGATTATCAATATTTTTATGTTTAATTTAAAACACTACCAAAACTGGTTAATCCATATTTTATGTTTTTATATATATTTATTTCGTTTTATGCAGGGCCGGCCCTAGCAGGTGCGGGGCTAAGGGCGAACTTTCAGTGAGGGGCCCTTCACTTAAAATATTAAACTCTATACCCCATCTACAAACTCGAGCATTTTGAATCCCTACCACTCTCTGGCTAAGTATGTGTTCCCCTCCCAAATTCAGACTTCGTAATGACGCCGTTATGATACCATCACGCAGTTGAGTTCAAAATAGTATAATACAAATAAAATTTATAATTATATTTATTCATAAAATTATAAGTACAATAAAAATTACTGCATTATTACTCCTTTTTCATAATACTATTTTTCGTCTAGCACGGACTTAACAATACAGTAATTGTTGAAATTGCGTTTTCAAAACTATCGTATACTTTTAATTTTTTTTTCACGAACGCGGGGCCCCCCAAAGCGCGGGGCCCGGGGCGGTCGCCCCGCCCTAAGGCCGGCCCTGGTTTTATGTTTGTTAATTAGAATACATAATACTTTTGCCAATATTAAGACAACAAACCTAAGATTAGAAGGGGGTTGAGACGTAGGGCAGACTCATAGAAAAGTGACTTAATGAGGCATTGCGTATGTGTATTCAATATGATATTTGCATTTCAAATCTGCCGCGAAAACGGTGGTGATTGATGCTGAACGCATTAGTTCCCTTGGGGAAAAATGTTTCTAGAACGGAAATGAAACCTTGTGCTTTCCGGGCCACTGCGACAGCCATCACTATCCTAATTCACAGTGGCCCATGGTGTCAGACCATTGTGGTCCATCCAAGATGGCAACGCAAGGGAGAATGGTAATCGACTACTAAGAAGCCACAGTAATTTGAAAACCAACCAAGGAAATAATTCATAGCCATGGCCAGTGGCGGATCTATGGGGGGGGGGGGGGGGGGTCTATAGCCTCTCCCTTGGGTATCCAATTTACACAAGATAGAATGGTGATTTTTTTACGAACCCCACTACTGCTGGAATTATTATTCCCACCTAGGCCCCCCTTGTCTCTATCCTGGATCCGTCACTGGCCACGGCTGTAGCTCTTGCTAATTCTCTTAAAATATTATCCAAGACAGTGAAACCACAAATATCACGATAAAGACTATGACAAGTTGAAGGAATTATTTTATTTTAACTTACAATAGTATTATTCAGGCATTAGTGGTTCTTATTCTTTTCCCGCCTCTCCCTCGTTCACCCGACATTTCATTTTTCTTTTATTGCTTGAGCAATTAAGAATAGATAGGGGAAAACGGGGTAGAAATGGGTACGGGATAGACTAGGGTTCGAGTTTTTTTCGCCTATGAGGGGCTGTTAGCTATCAGAGAGTATTGGGAATAGATTAACCTGTTATTACTCATTTTCTGCAGCCAAGTTGGTTTGGTTAATTGAGTGTTACCTCATGAACTGTGAGTTGTGTGAATTTTTACTGTTGTCTTCTAACTTCAGAAGATTTTGCATCGATGGTAAGTCATATTTAAGTGTCTAACTTGCAGTCATTCTTGGTATATTGAAATACGTCCTATAGCGTAGTTTCCTTCATCAAAGAAAACGAAAGCCATTGATTGCGATTCGTTACCCATCATTAGTGTATTCATAATATACAAATTATTTGGTTTTAGAAATACCGGTTTAGACGAATGACAATGGTAAATGTTTACCCTCATTTGAAAAAGGCCATATTGGCGCCCATGCGATGCCACTCCACGTGACGTCACAGGGACCTAGTTTCTATACGAGTAGATAGAAGTGATACATCGTCTGAGATTACCAATGCATGCATGAGGCACAGAGCTCAGGGAAACATGTCTTAATAATCACCTATTAAAACTGGCTAAGGTCGGAAAGTTTTCTTCGTTCGATAGGGTATTAATAATCCTTATTTAAGCCAAGCGCTACCAGCTAGCAGGGTACTCTGCTACCTGCTAGCATCATGCGTCGTATCAACGCTCAAAGCCTCGCCCCAAGGTCACCTCACTTGCGGCAGCGGGAACCAGAACGACGTCACACGGAGTTTTCCCGGCATTCATACTTAGCCGTCGCGTTTTCGCGCGCTTGAAAAATTTCACTTATCATTTAATTGAGAAAAATAGATATCGTCATTAAAAAATTTGAAAGCGTGAAATACGTACTCCAGGAGTAATAACCTTTCGATTTATGCAATAAAAATAATAGGAAACCACCCTATTATCGTTAGTTTCGTATAATTGAACGTCTGACGAACGTTGTTTTCGGGTGTCAGTTCTTAGGTAAGCGTAAACCTGTTCTTGGGGCGTGACGGGGAAGCAAGCAAAAATTGAAAAAAAGCATGAAGGGATTAAGAAAAAACTCTATGTTTATACCGCGGCGATTTCCATTCAAAATCAGTTGAAGGCTGGGTCGTTTGTTCTATTTGCAAGAAATTGGCTCACAATAGGGTAGTTTCCTTCATCAAAGAAAACGAAAGGCATTGATTGCGATCCGTTACCCACCATTACTGTATTCATAATATACAAATTATTTCGTTTGAGAAATACCGGTTTAGACGAATGGCAATGGTCCATTTTTATCCTCATTTGAAAAGGGCCAGATTGGCGCCCATGCGATGCCACTCCACGTGACGTCACAGGGACCTAGTTTATATACGAGAAGATAGGAGTTATACGTTGTCTGAGGTTACCAATGCATGCATGAGGCGCAGAGCTCAGGGAAACATGTCTTAATAATCACTTATTAAAACTGGCTATGGTCGGAAAGTTTTCTTCGTTCGATAGGGTATTAATAATCCTTATTTAAACCAAGCGCTACCAGCCAGTAGGGTACTCAGCTACCCGCTAGCAGCCTGCGCCGTATCAGCGCTCAACTCGCCTCAAGGTCACCTCACAGTGCGGCAGCGGGTCCCAGAAATACGTCGCACGGAGAGATTTCCCGGCATTCAAACTTACGCATCGCGTTTTCGCGCGCTAGAAAATTTTCACTTTTCATTTAATCGCGAAAAATAGATATCTTCATTTAAAAATCTAAAAGCGTGAAATACGTACTCCAGGAGTAATAATCTTTCGATTTAGGCAATAAAAAAATAATAGGAAACCACCCTATTCGTGCTCAGGAGTGGAAAGCGAAGCAGACCATTCCGTACTTGCGAGTGAATGTTGCGATTAGGCTTCAAAGAAGACGAAGTAAAAGTGTACTGCACCTAAAAGTTCATTGAAATTAAAAGAAAAGAATGTAAAAGATGAGTTTTCCTTTTTTGAAAAATATATTTGATTTGTTTTTGTAAATATTTTTCACACTACCCCATTCCACCCCGTAACTGGAGCAGGACGGAGAAAATGACGGAATTTTTTTCCACTACATTATTGTATTTTTTAAATCGATACATTTCAAAAGGCCTATTAAAAATGTGATGCAATTTTATTGAACCGTTGTGTGCTTGTTTTTTTTTAAATGTTTTAACTCGATGCCCCATTCCGCCCGAGTTCTCCTATGTATCTTTTGGAGCGACACCGACAATATGATCGCAGCATCTCATAATTTTTCTTGGTCCGATAGAAGTGATTAATTAAAAATGAAGAGAGACATTTTGCGGAACGGATTGGTATTGGAAGTGTATTTTCCCCGAACTAGGAAGGACTTTGACTAACCTTTGGTGGGACTCAGTACGCGTATTTCATTTTCGTTTTTTTTGTAGAAGGGCGTTGTTCTAATACTCGCCCCCACACACTTATTGAGGCGGCATGTGGGGCAGTGTCGTAGCCATGGGGGGTAGTTCGGGGGGACCGGACCTTCCCCCCCGAAATATAAAAAAACACCATTATTTTCCTTCATAAAAGAAAACAAAATATTGAAAAATCATGAATTTACAAAACATTTCTTATCAAATGAGGTTTTTTCGATTATGAAAAGTATTAAAATTAGTTTAAAACCCTCTTTTTAGTACCCTATTTTTCAAAAATGTATCCCTGGGTTACGACCTCGCCCGAACGAAATCCATGGCTACGACACTAATGTGGGGGAATAGGTAGATGAAATTACTAGTGTCCATTCATACTTCTCAATTTGCTCATGGTTAATTGATATTTGTGTATTCGCTGTAAAGCTTTTGGTTAATGTATTCGTTCTTCAATCTTCTGTTACTTGGATCTACGCATTCTTCTTGGAGCTAACGCACCCTCCACATTTTCTAATGTCTAGAATTGTTATACATTATATTTTTTAATAACCATGAGACGCTCATGTGTAGTTCCTATTGCATGCTGGTAATTTGCCACCCCGTGCCAAACAAATTTTTGGGTAGATATACGTATATATCTACATAATACCATGCGAGACAAGTCTAGGGTGTCTGGCAGGGAGTGATGAATTACCAGCATGCAGTCAGCAGCAGTCAGTCTGATCTGCAACATGATTCCCTCTTGCACCCCACCAAGGGCGTACTCATGATCAAAACTAGATGGGGGTAAGCCGAGGTCGTTCCAGTGTTAACACAAAAAAGGGTAAGGGAAACAAAATTTCAATAAAATTATAACAGTGCATTATTATTTAAAAAAATTCATTGCTCGAAAAAATATTATTTTAATTATATGTTTTATACTGATGTAAGTCTTCTTGGCGTTAAAGCAAATTTGTTCAAAACTTGCTTTTTGAACTGAATTTACTCTTGATTCTTGGGGAGGGCAGCTGCTGCCCCCCCCGCTGGGTACGCCCGTGCACCCCACAAAAATTATTTGGCGTCACCGAGATTCGAACCCAGATTTCGCGATTGCGGGTCAGGTATGTGTTACTACCAGTTACGACAGTTACTACCAGTTACGCGACCAAGCTACCTTATATCGCGGTAGGTAATGTTTGCGCGGGGTATTGTTGACGACAAAATCGGCAAGTACAGAAGTTGCTGTTGAAGACGCTACTTCGGCGTGATGAAGAGACTGCGTTCCGCGAAGATGACGTCGTTTTGCATTTACCGAGACGCCTCCAATTCGGCATGTATGTAGACTGCAGCTTGCGCCTTCTCCCCGCCCGTGGCGAGGAGTCAAAGGCCTCGCGCCCTCCCGGAGGAATCGTGAGAACAGACCGCCCACGGCAGAGAGCGCCTTCAATCTGGCAACACCGCCTCCAACCCCCCCGCCCCTCCCCCTCTCTAGCTCACTTCACTCGCTCTTTCACTGTGAACGTGTTTTCGCCTCTCCTCCCCCTCCCCCAATTCCTCGTTCCCCCCCGTCCACACTCACCCCCTCCTTTGTGTCTGCACGGGCCAAACATCTCGGCTGCTGACTAACAGTCAGTCGGGCTCTCCGCTTCATCACGGAAAGTGACTCGCACCGAGTTTTTAATACGTGCGTGTGTGTGTGTTTTTTTTGTTCTCTCGCTTTACGTATGTGTTTCAGTGCATTCACGCGTGTTATTTACCCCTCACGGTGACGTCACGCCACGCACTCGCCGTTGGCTCTTCCTTGAGTGGAACTCTCTTACGGATCTGGTTAGTTAAGACCACGCCGTGTCTTTGGACACTCGGGCTTCTTCGGCGCCTTCCACGTTTTGTCCTTCAGTGTGTGTTTGTGTTGGTTAGTGCCTAACGTGTTTGTTCAGCCTCGTTCCTTTTGTTCGTCTCGGCGAAAGTGAACCGTGTTTTTTTCTGTGTGCACCTTTTTGGATTATAACCGGCGTCGGCCTGCCGCCGCCGAACCAGCCTGCGCTTTGACGTTTCCGCGATGCTGAGGTAAGCAATTCACGAACGACTGACAGTGCGTTCGCTTGCAGGCGCTCCTCCATTGCAGCCGATTCTATGTTGTAGTTGTGTTCGCGGTCGCATTTTTCTATAGACTAGCTGACAATAAACTTCAGGTTAGGGCCTCAAGATCAAGAGGGGGCTGCATTCGATTTGATTGTAAAATTAAGATTACACTATCCTGAAAAATTGTGAACTGAACCGGAACTGACCCACTGGAATCACTGAACCGGACACTTGGCGAAATAATGTCCACATGAGTAATAAACAAACATAAAAATGTACTTGTAAAGATATTTTATCATTTCTCATGTAATTAACAAACTTAAGAATGGTAAGTTTATGGCCTAGTATTTGGAATAGCCTTAGGACTCTTTTTATGTAAATCTGGCCTTTGTTTTCATCATTTTTCCGCGATGTTTTACGTCTGACCTGCAGATACTTGCGGAATAGCCGGGGAAAAGTCGTCATCGGAGTTCGAACAGCACGGTTGAATCCCGAAAAAGATGATCACATCTTATAGTCCCCGCGGATTGCTTGGCTAGAACTTGATTGTGTGTTGTAGCCACGTTAATAGGACGCAAAATTCTTTTTCGGCGACGGATAACTCTATTATAACTTACTATGTAATCTTGAAAATTCTTGGGTATGCAAAATAGATACTATTTTACAATTATCTGTATCTCTAATGTTAAAAAAATGACGTCTGCGGAAATAATATATAAGTAAAAGGAAAGTTATCAACTAGAGTTAGAATCAAATGTTGACAACGGTCTCCTTCATGCATCCTGAAAATTTCAAGATGATAGCAGCATAATTTGTGCGCGAATAATCCGTCGCCGAATAATACCGGTCGAGCAAGATGTATGAGCTTTCTTATAAGGAAGAGTTATGCCGCCACGTAAGGTTGTTGGTAAAATTTTCTCGGGTTAACTTCTGGGTCAGTTCCCTCTTCTGCATTTCGACATATGTAATCTTTTGTCGAAAAGATCGCGGATATTATGAACAACTGACACGGGATAATGTCGTAAGGTCCAAGCGAGCAATCTGTAAGCAAATAGACCGGTCGAGCTGGAGGTATTTGTCCTCATTGGTTATAATTCCATTCCTTCGCTTGGACATGAACCGTGCACAAAAATTCATCCGTTGCTCTTTCGAAGGAAACGGCGATACTATCATCTGTTGTTACCAGCTCCCACCTCCTTTTCTGCAAGACTATGCGGAAAAACTCTTGTTTCTCAGAAGATGTGGTGGTGATCTCCTGAATAAGATGGTATTTGTGAATGTCAATGAACTAGGAATACGGAGTCGTTAATTTGTTTAGCGTGGGAGTTCACTCGCCAGCCGTAGTAGACTGCTGCTCCGTGGCGCCCTTCATGTAGTCCCTTGGACGTTCCGCGAATTTCATAGCCTGTCGCAGAAATCGAAAGTTTGGCCAGAGGCGAAGAAGATTTTCCCGCTGACCGATCGTTGGGATGAATTTTTTTTGTTTTCCTGGTCTATCGGTCTGTTTTCTTAGAATCTTTGCCAATCCTTTTACCCGAGGCTTTCATAAACATCGACATATTTAGAATATGCATAAGTGTGTGGATAACTAAGTTAAACAGCTTGATAATATCACAATCTTGCACTATTTATACGTTCAAGTGCATCGTACCATGGTCAAGCATGCATGAAGTTATTACTTGTTACCCATGGCATTTATTTTCTTCACACATATTTCAAATTAGAAGACTACCGGGAAAATTTTCGTGTGACTGACCCAAGCGAATTAATTTATCTGTAACTTCGACCAAAACCCTAGAAAAAAAGTGGAGAATAATGTGAAAACGGCAGTGGCGCCGACTCCATGGGGCTTGAGGGGGCCCGAGCCCCCTCAAAAATTCGTTATGGGTGTGAGGAAAAAATGTGTCAGGCTTGTCGATTTTCCCCGGAGTGTCCAGATATCGAGATTCGAGTTATAAGGTTTATAACGTTGATCATACGACTCTTCTAAAATGCTTAAGAAACTTAAAACTTATAAAATTTCCCGGGGAAAGATCCCCGATTTGGGCCCCCCAATGTTTTTTGTAAGTCGGCGTCGCTGGAAAACGGAAATAATTGGCTGAGTCAAATTTCAATTTGTTTAGATTCGTTGACAATAGGTATCTTGGCCTCCGTTTTCAAACTTGGTACAACGTCTTGTTTCTAAGCGGTGCCGTGTCTTGGCTACTCAGTGCGAATTTTTTTATTCAAATATTGCTACACGCACTACCAGGTTGAGCATACTTCACGTGTGAATGCTTGGTAGTGTTAGCTGATAGAAGCACGTAGACCATAGATTGCATGCTGCTTCATCGTGTTTGGAAGACATCCAAACCTTGATCATGTGCAATGAAGCACGTTGTATATCTTGCCGCCCTTGGCTCTGTGCGTGAATAATGCGTCCCACGTTTCCGCCCTGGCCCATCGTGGAAATCGGCGACACCCGCCGCCGTCTCGGCCAGCTGATACACATCCGGGCGGCGGGCGGTCCGCTGCCCTCGGGAGACGTGGCAACGCCGCACCGGCGATAAGAAAGCGTTGCACAGGTGTGTGCAGGGCATTCTTCTCTTGTTCCGAGTTGTGTTTATCAATGATGTCCTCCCTCGGGTTGTTTAGTGATCACGGCACAGCAGACACACGAGGGACACGAGAAAAGCGCATCATTATGCCTGACATGAGAACTTCCGGCTTTACCTAGCGGAACCAGGTCATGGCTGGTATCAATTTACACGTGTTATTTCCGACATGCTTGACATTTTATGAAATTACCATATTAATTTGTAGGTCGTGTATTCAACATCTACATAATATTCTGCAAGTCTTCCCTAGGGCGTTCGAAGTTATTCGAAGTGAAACCGAGCCGGTGTCTAGCCGGCGACAACCCAGTCATCCAACATAGCGCTGCTCTAAACCGATAACACTGGCAAACAGAAAAGGCAGAGCCGTATGGGAGTACATCTATTTCTTTCTCAAGAAACTTCTCTATTTCCCACGTGTGCCTTTTTCCAAGTATCTTTCGTTTTCCGCCCATTGTCTTCTTTGGTGGCGAAGGGGTAATGTCCTCCTCTGTCCGCCCAAACGGTAGCGGGTTCGAACCCCGCCTTGGTGGACTCAAACAAGACGTAGATATTTGCCAATGTGTGGTTGGTTCCCTGCAAATGCGGTCTTTTTACTCTCCTGGTAGCACGCGTGATTTGATATACGAAATAATTGCTCTTATTATTTTTTATAAATGTCATTTTCTAGCTGTTTTTTTTCCAAATAAAATATTTTTTGATGTAGGCAAGGCTTTGATAACATGGAATGGAATTCGATGCTTAGAATTCTGGAAGAAATTCGAGTTCTCTGCAATGGTCGTAGAATTGTACACAGTTTGTATATAAACCAAGTAGCTGTGCACCCAACGGTGCAGAAGCAAGAAAAAGAAAAGGAGTGAGACAAGGGTGTGCACTGTCCCCCTTAATCTTTAATGTTCATCGAGAAAGCCATCAAGGAGAAGGCCGTGTGTGTCAATATCCACGAAGAAAAAAAATTAGCATAATGCGATTTACTGTTGACAAAGCAGTCATAGTCGACACAGAGAAGGATTTGAAGAAGACTTTGACAAATATGGAAAGGGCAATGGCCAGATATCAGTTGAAAATCAACAAAAAGAAGACTTAGATATTAGTATGCAGCTTTAGAGAGGAGGATAAGACGAACATTAAGCTAGGAAAGCATAAGCTTGAAGAGGCGAAAGAGGTTTCTTACCTTGGACTTACAATACTGAATTAGATTTTAACTGTTAGCTGAATTACCAGCGATGGACGAAGCAAGAAAGAAATAGTCATTAAAATAGCGCAGGGGAAGAGGGCTTTATACAAAAAGTAGAATCTTTTTGCGCCTGATAATACAGGCGTAGAAGTAAGGAAACGATTCATGAGATGTTACATGTGGAGCATGTTTCTAAATGGAAGAGGGGCTTGCACGATGACAGCAGCAGAGAATTCAAGACTGGAAGCATTCGTAATGTGGTGCTCCCGAAGAATGATTAAGATAAAATTGATCGACCGTGTGAGTAACAAGGAGGTGCTAAGAAGAGTGGGAAAAGATGCCTAAGTCTTTTAAAAACCTTGAGCAGAATACGGGACAACTTAGTGGGCCACATTATGAGACATGATGGCCTGATGAAAACAATCGTAGAAGGACAGGTGAAAGGGAAGAAGGGCTAGGGACGTACCCGAATGAGTTACATAGGACAGGTTATAAAGAATGTAAAAGAGAAGAAATACGTCGCTATGAAAAGACTATCGGATATGGGAGAGGAATGGAGAGTTGCGTTGAACCAATCTTAGAAATGTTGACTAACGATGATGATGACGTATTTTTCACCTGTCATTTAGATGAATTGGACTTGGGTGTAATGAAAAAGAGCGCACTTCCTTCAGTGTCTGATTTTTAATGGCTTTGGTATATCCTCTAAATTGAAATGGAAATTTCGAGCACCCACAAATAATTTTATGATATCTGGCACGTTGTGGTGTAAGTTATTAACAGTAATTCATAAAATATATTGTTGCATTTACGCATAGTTTATTTTCGCAAGACTCTATAACTGTTGTTACAAAAACAGTCAAAATGTAGTAGTAACGACGACTTAAATACAGTGAAAATCGTAATTTTTTACAGAGGGAACAATCAAGTATCTCTCTGAAGGAGTTTCCACTTTTCCGGCGAGTGGACTGTGTGAAAAAGCTGTCTGGACTGCCACCAGGTCAGGAGCTGGAATTCCGGTTGTCGGCAGCTCCGACACCTTTTCACGCATATATCTCGCTCATTCAATGACTTCATTATTTATTTGTGTACATATTAATGTGCTATTGGATTTATTCTCTATGAATTCTTTTTATTATCTAATCCCTCAATGGAATGATCTACCTAATTCCCACAATGAACAGGTCTGGTAGTAGGCTTCTGTGAGTGCTCATTGTGGTAATTGAATAAAAAGTGGCCCATTGTACACTCGTTTTTTTTTTATTTATGGAGGACACAATTTAGTCATGAATCCCCAGCGAAATATTGATTTGATGTTTTTTTCATTTTTTCTCGAATTTTATGTTGTGTTTTTTGAATTGAAAATAGCCGTAAAATAGCAACATCGGAGGTTAGTGAGCGGATTGCTGGGCATAATAAACTTTCAGCATTCCCGAACACATTTCATGTTCTGCAAAGCGAAGTTCTGAGACCTAACACGTGAACATTTGCTCCTTATGAAAACGTGCGTGGTGAGCGAGTGCGTTTTTTCGTTTTCTTGTGTCAATTATCTTTTTCCTTCCCTCCTTTTCTCTCCTTTCCTTTGCCAGTAAAAGAGTACGGCCTTGGGGAATTCTCATTGTCCGCGTTAGCAGGAAACAGCGGCGGCAATTGCCGATGGAGTTCGTCGGTTCTTTTGTCATACATAGGAAGCCACTTCATTCTAACCAGGGGCCGTATTCTGTAACTCCAAACCGATCGGTGCGGCACCGATTCGTCGGGTGCGACGTCACACCGACTCCCGGTAAGAAGTCGTGCGATTCTGTACGAACCCGGTCGGTGCGGCACCGACGAGAGGACGGGAGATCGTCGGTAGCCGTACCGACAGCAAAGAGGTGTCGGTACGGCCACCGACTAGTGGGTTTCATGAATTCCCCGGTGCGCATTGTACGTTTTATTTTGTTTTTACCTCATCACCGAGTAAATAATGAGGTTTTCTCCAATGTTATCTTTTTCTGCCCCTTCGAATACGCCTCTATAATTCACTGTGTCATCATCTATATTAATTACCTTGACAGAAATATAAGATAATGGTTAATAAAAATGAGGTTTGCTAACATATAATGACTTTCTCTCATTTATGTTACCGCACTTTCACTCGCTTGTAATAGGCTTTATTTCTCTCTATCATCATTTATTTGCTCCGTTGACATAAAAAAGATATTTTTGATTAAATATGAGTTTTGCCGCAATGTTATCACTTTATATCACTCTGAATAGGCGACTGTTATTTCACTCAATCATCAATTTGGCGTTTCTCTCGGCATAGAAATAATATATTTTTATTTAAGTATGAAGTTTGCCACAACGGTATCAGTTTCTTTCATTTGTAACGGGCAACTATATTTCATTTCATCGTCAGCCATTGATTCCCTTGACGATAAAAGAAGATATTTGTTAATAAGTATGAGGTTTACCGCAATATTATCATTTTCTCTCACTTGGAATGCGCAACTTATACATATGTATTTCACCCAATCACAATTTATTTACTTCCTCGTCATTACACTTCTTTTAATTGCACCCAGCTCCATATTTTTATAACAATTTCCTAACTTGTTCCTCTAATATTACATTTGCATTTGAATCCTACGTTCACGTTCCATGGTATGCTATTTTCGTCTGCTACGGTGCCAATGGCATAACCTTCCGTTGATAACATTTATACGGAACTTACTTAATGACAACTATATTACCAAATCATGAATAAATAGCATTATACGTAACCAATATTTAAAAAAAGAAACTACGATCTCAAGGATAGTTTCAATGTGGTTTCAATAATTCATTCCAGCAACAACAATCTCCATCACATACAAACTTTATTGTGATGTTGTAATATTGTTTCCTTCGATTCTGTAGGTACAGCATTACTACCACACATTATATAAGCATTGTCAACAACTTATCCAATATCGTTTATCTTAATCTAGCAATAAGTCGTAATTTCCGCAAATAAAAAGTTTGAGAATGACGACAACAAACTGTGCCAATGAGTCTTCACTTGTTTTTACCCTTCTCTCATTGGTGGAGACACGTGAAACTTCGGATATATTCGGATTTTCCCTGTTTGGGAAGGAAGGGGAACCGTACCGACTGGTTTGAAACCGACGACCTTACAGAATCGCTGAAAGTGTCGTCGTCGGTGCGGAATCCGTTGTCGGTACGGTTTGATGTCCAGTCGGTGGGCTTGAAAGGGAAACCGACCGGTGCGGCACCGACGAAATACAGAATACGGCCCCAGGCCGAAATTCCCTTCTTTTTGAGAAAAGGAAGTACGATTCCCTCGCGATCTACAATTCTTTGTCTTTTTTGACGAATCATTACTAATTTTTAAACTTATATTAAAATCATGATATTTTCGCAGCAGGACTTTGTCTGTTTCCTTGTATCTCAAATATTTAAAAATACATATCGGGGTAAATTTGGTCATATTCTTGTATTAAAAACGGTCAATATTGACTGTGCTTTACTTTATATAAACAAACTATTTCAATATGACGAAAATAGTTGTAATATCTATAATAAGGACAGATATCCTTTTCCCAAATTACAAAGCCAAATTATTACATTAGGACGTAAATATTTAAAAGGAAAAATATCCTGCATTATAAATTGCGTAATTTTTTAACACATGGTGTAAGAAATTAAAAATATCAGTAGAATTACAATGGTTGATATAGCTTATCTCCCATTATAATAAAATTCTCAAGTAATAGAAACAATTCGTATATCGCATGTAATTCACTGTATCGCATGCATTTTACAATTAATTTTCTTTAGAGAAGACTCGAGGCATTCGAGATGTGGGTGTGGCGAAGAATTGTTAAGGTGGACGGAGAGGAGGAGGAACGATGAAGTACTGGACATGGTGGGTGAGGCGAGGCAGCTTTTAGATGCGATACGGAGGAGACAGAAAGTATGGATGGAGCAAGTACTTAGCGGGGAGGGGATGTTGAAAACACTTTTAGAGGCAGTGGCGCCGACTCCATGGGGCCTGAGGGGGCCCGAGCCCCCTCAAAAATTCGTTATGGGCGTTAGGAAAAAATGTGTCAGCTTGTCGATTTTTTCCGGAGTGTTCAGATATCGAGATTCGAGTTATCAGGGTTCTAATTTTGATCATATGACTCTTCTAAAATGGTTAAAAAAACTTATAACTCACTATATATAAAATTTCCCGGGGCAAGATCCCCGGTTTGCCCCCCCCCCCCAATATTTTTTGTTAGTCGGCATCCCTGGTTATAGGGAAGAATGTTAGGTAAACGAGGGAGAGGTAGGAAAAGAATATCATTTTTTAGGTAGAATGAAAAGGAGTAGGTCTTATTGTGAATTGAAGAGTGAAATGCATGATGAAAGGGGAGGCTCACGGAATTCTCAAGCACTCCATAGAAAACCTACCTTAATCGGTAGAATACTTCAATAAATAATAATTAGAGATAGGTGAAAGTTGCAATTTCATTTTTATTTTATCTTACTTTCAATAACAGTTTATCGCATTTTGTAGCGTCTTTTTTTATTTTCGTAATGAGGTAGATGACGATATAATGTAGTGAAACACAGTTATATGACAAAATATAGAATATTTTAAATAAATATGTTGTAGAACAATAATAAATTAAGGAATAAGACATATAGTGGCGGAAGTGTAGCTTGCCCGCGCCCACTTGTAGTTCGCGGCCGCGTAAAGTCCCAGCCAACTATCAGCTGCCCAGTCGCTCACATGCTTTTAGCGGTTGGTGTCGGCGGAGCATTTCAACTGCGCTCGGCACAAAATGCACGAATTTTGCCGTCGAAAAGGCAAATTTGCGTAAAAATATCATAAAAGTCCAGTCATCGCTTTTATTTCGCATTTATTTGCGCACATCGCATCTATACCGCATTTATCGCATTTGCGATTTTCACGCAAATAATGTAGCAATAGAATGTGAGTGTAATTTTACATAAGTAATTGTTACGTGAAGTAAGTGATTGGAGGAGTTTTAAGTGGCGCAGAAAAGACCTCTTAATGATACTCTCTCATCGTCCGGAAGAATGCGTGGGCCAAGTGTTTTCCATGCCTTCTCTCGTCGTGAGATTTTCCGGGCTGGGAGAGTCACGTGACTGGTGTGGCCCTTTCTATTTCCGTGGCGACGGGGTTATTTATTTCCGAGCGAGAGGTGAACTGGGCCGTGTCAAGTGTGCCACGCCAATGTCGCGTGGGTTAAGTTTAGACGGAGAGTTCTAAAAGAATGGGCCACGATTCAAAATTCTCATCGGCCGCAATCCGCGATTCCAAACTGAAGTGTCTAAACCTGGCGACCAAAAATGGAAGCTTTGGCTGTTTTAGCGGAGGTAGTTTTCGTCTTTTTTTTACGGTTTCTGGGAATATGACTATTAGCGTTATGAATGTTTTATATTACGGCTTCCAAGAAAAACCATCTGAAAAATAAATCTTGACTGAAATAAATTTTTTCGACGAAATTTATGTCTGGATAGCATTCCGTACGCGTACACTTTCAAGACCTGTTTACACGATGCATATTATCACGTGCGAGTTAATTTATGATTTCATGAACTATTTTGTTTGACCGGAACGGAACATGTGCGAATGCATGAATCAAAGTAGAACAGTTTCTATTTTCTGTTCATGCATTCATACTAGTTGGGTGGCTACACTGTGCATTTTGGCATTCATTCTCTCGTTTATACATTTATTGTTATGCATTAACTTTTTTCAGCTAATGCATAGTATTAACAGACCTTACAAGATGACTTCCAAAAAATTTGCTCTCATAAATTAATATTGTTGCGATCGGGTTGGAATAAAATAAATAGTGACGAGGTGCCTTTTAGGGGTAAATTATTCATGTGAAAAAACAGAAAGTGGTGAGATTTACAGCAAAACAATAAAAGCAAGAATTCGGACAACGGCTGTTCAAAACTCTCTATTCTAAATAAGCTTGGAGTGAGTTTAAATATAGATCACTTCTTCCTACAAATGTTGACTGAAATAAATTCTTATCCACCGAACAACGCTTTAATAGCATTCATTCGACTCTAGGGGTCCGTCCGGGGAAATCTTGTTATTATGATGTGGATGGATTTTTTATTTATGGCCGGGGGGATTGTATTTCTTATCTTGTACTCCCTGTTTTTTTTGGCCAAGACTGATGGTGTTCTTCTCGACGTACTTTGGTATCTGGTTTTCGTGATATTTTTGACGGTATCCGTGAGGAAAGCGGTCAATGCCATCAATATTTGGTGAGATGACGTTCAAGAAATATGCTTCTATAAATTAATATTGACTGAAATAAATTTTTATCAACCAAATAACGTTTAAATAGCATTCGGTAGGCTTGTACTCAAGGTGTTAGTCCGGAGACTCCACGCGGGTGTTCTATATTATTTATTTATGGCCGAGAGGATTGTATTGCGTCCCTTGTACCCCCTGCTTTTTGAACGGGGATGATGATGTTCTTCTCGATGTACTGGGGTATCTTTCCTAATAAGCGCCTGTAGGAGATAGTTTTGTATAGTTATCTTCTCTGTATTTTGAATACGTTCTGCAGGAGTTATATCGATTACGTATGTCTCATTCATTCGCAATTGGGTGGTCATTGCGACAATACTCACCTTAGGATCATAGCTATCATTTCACTCGTTTCTGCTTCATTTTTCTTTTCGATTTCTTTCCTCGTGGGAGCGTTTCTTGTGTTTTAATCTTCCTTACTTGATGTGTTTAGAAAATAAAGCGAATTTTTGTTAATTGAGAATTAGGGTGCGTCGCCGGCTTTTGCGCCACTACCCAATCATTTAAATCAAATTATGTAATGGTAATAGAATGATGAGATGGGTATCGATCTGAGTAATTTTAGTTGTTTGAAAACGATATTTATTATTTTGTGTAAATTAATGTTTTTCGCCTTCAAAATAGTCCCCATCAGATACTATGAATTTGTGCCAGCGCTTCTTCCCATCCTCGCAACACTCCTCAAATTCGATCTTTGGGATAGACTTTAGCTCTGTCAGGGATTTCTTTTAATTTCATCCGTGCTTGTAAAACGGCCCTTAAAGGTTCTCTTTATTTTTGGCAATATAGCCGAGACAGAGAAGGATTTGAAGAAGACGTTGACAAACATGGAAAGGACAATGGCCAGATATCAGCTGAAAATCAACAAAAAGAAGACTAAGATATTAGTTTGCAGCAAAAGAGAGGAGGCTAAAAAACATCAACCTAGGACAGCATAAGCTTGAAGAGGTGAACGAGTTCTCTTACCTGGGAAGCCGAATTACCGGCGATGGACGGAGCAAGAAAGAAATACACAGTAGAATAGCGCAGGCGAAGAGGGCTTTCTACAAAAAGAAGAATTTTCTTACAGCTGAAAATACCAATATAGAAGTAAGGAAACAATTCATCAGATGCTTCATATGGAGTATGTTTCTCTATGGAAGCGAGGCTTGGACGTTGACAGCAGCAGAGAAGTCAAGAGTGGAAGCATTCGAAATGTGGTGCTACCGAAGAATGATGAAGATAAAATGGATTGACCGCGTGAGTAACCAGGAAGTGCTAAGGAGAGTAGGAGAAAAGAGAAACCTCCTAAAAACATTAAGCAGAAGAAGGGACAACTTAGTTGGCCACATTTTGAGGCACGATGGTCTGATGAAGACAATCGTTGAAGGACAAGTGGAAGGGAAAAAGGGCAAGGGACGGCCCCGAATGAGTTATATAGGACAGGTTATAAAGGATGTAAAAGAGAATAAATATGTAGCTATGAAGAGATTAGCGGATAGGAGAGAGAAATGGAGAGCTGCGTCAAACCAATCTTAAGGCCTGGTTACACGGTACATTAACACGTACAAGTTAATGTACGTTTGCGTGAATGCTTTTGGTGGACCGGAACGGAACATGTACGAATGCATGAACCAAATTAGAACAGGTTCTATTTTCCGTTCATGCATTCGCACAAGTTGGGTGGTTACACGGTGCATTTTGGCGTTCATTCTCGCGTTCATACATTTAGACATTAACCCGTACGTGTTAATGTATCGTGTAACCAGGCCTTTAGGATTGTTGACTAATGATGATGATGAAGAAAAACACACACGGAGCCATGTCCGACGAATTTGGAGACTGGGTTATCCTTACAGTGTTGTTTTCAGCAAAAATTCACGAACAAGCAATGATGTGCGACTTGAAAATCGCCGAGATCATAAAAACGCGTTTAACCTCAGCGGCTTCCACGGATAAAGTAAAAAAAATAATACAGCTGAAAATTTGGTATCGGGCTCGGGGAGAGTGAAGGTCACTTTAGACTGAGGGTCACATGAGGTTGTTGTGACCTTTGACCCCTCGCTGCAGGAAAGGTTACCATGTACTGGTGTCCATAAACGTCCGATGAAGATTTGAAGTGCTCGATCGCTTAATTCCGCGACGCACAGTGGTCCAAAATCGGAAAAAGCCAGAAAAAAGTCCAAAATGGCTTTTTTGTGAGACAGACTTAAAAGTTAGCGTGCTTACTCATACATGCTTGCCAATTATAGATTGATTTGCCATTTTTCATACATTTGAATCGTTGCTGTGATACAGTAGCCCAAACATGGTCAATTTTTCAAAAACGCGCGTGATCTCGTTTTTCTCTGAAAATCTTTGAATTTGTCCAGGTCGTGTAGCGGAGGCATGGTATTTATGGAATAAAAAACACAATGTTCCTTTGACCGAATGCTTAGGCTTTGTTATCCATGTTTTTTTGAAGATTTTGGTTTACATACGCTTGGCTTTACAAGGCAAAGTGGTGTACCCATTTTTCGCGTGAAATTTGAAGTAAAGTTTCCATAGGTCGTGACGCAAGAAAACTAGGGCCATATTCCAGAGCCTGACTCAATCTTCCTCCGTGGGTCAGTCTTCGATAAAATTCTCTTCAGCTAGAGTTATTTTGGTGACATTTAGTTGCAACATTATCAAAAATATTCGTTTATCATATCTTGTTATGCTCTTGTTAGTCACAGTCTCCCGCTCATCCAAAACTACCACTGTTGAAGTACACTATCACGTGTAGAAGTAATTTTTTTGAGAGGGATGTTTCATTAATTAAACATGAGGCTACGGCAGTGGTTAACCTCCCGATGACATTTACGAAAAAAATTCATTCGCCAAGGCTGTTGTTACTCATGGTCTACCGCTCGTCGGACAATATCATTATTACTGTAATATAGCATCACTCGCAGTAGAAGTATTTCGTGGATGGAAATTTCATAAAAAAACTTGAGGCTACAGCAGCGGTCATCTTGGAATTTACAGATTCAGTTGGAAGGCCTCAAGTTGATAGGTTTGGAGTTTATTCTGAGAGATCTTTGGGACCGGAGTGAGGTCTCGCAATGCCAACATTGCAACGGGGTCGAGGTTGAGTCAGGATCAAGACTTGAGTAACGATCTGGAATACGGCCGTAGAGGACTAGACTGCAGAAGACTGGGACTGGAGACTAGTATGCGCTTCATTGGCAATGATGAAGGTAAATCCCAACCATATGGTGTCCGGATCAAGGAAAGGCGTGTCATAAACGTTTTGTGTGGGAATGCGCTCCTATGTGAGAGGAGGAAGAAATGGTCAATTATTGTGGAAGGTCGCACGAATAACGCCGTAGAGGTTTGCCTTGACGTATCATTGCTAACGCCGAACTAAATAATTTATACGTACGATTAATAAACATAAATTTAGTTCACCGCCGTTAGAATAGTACTAGTAACAGTTAATATTATAGATTTTCCCATTTCTTTGTTTTGTCTATTCAGCTGGGAATCGTCGTCACTCATAACATTGAATTGAATATGGTATGACATTTGAAGGAGACTACCAGGGGAGGATCCAGAATTTTTTTCTGGGGCGCGGGGGACAATGGTATGGCGGGTTTCTCACATTTGAGGTTAAAAACAAAAACAAAATGCAACAATTACTGTAGAAAACATTCTCTTTATTTTGATATGAAAGTTATTAATATTAAGTTAAATGATTGAGGCTACGTAATATACAAAATAAAATGTACGTAATGATAGCCGTATTAACATTTTTGTCTATTTTCTAAGCATCTGGGAGAGGGGGCGTGTCCTCCTAAATCTGCCTATGGAGGCTACAGATAGCTAAGATCTTTTGCGTCACTAAAAAATGGAAGGGGAGGAAGGGTGGAGAGAAATCCGACGTCAGCGTTAGCCTGCTCTTAACAAAAGGCGTCAACGGTACCACGGCTTTACATGCCATCCATGGGACGGACTGCTGTGCTTGAAGTGCCCTCCACAAAGCTCTCATGTTGTGATCGGGCATTCAATGAAAAATCTCCCTCGGGGATTAGACCACGGACCCCTGATGGTGAGAAGCCAACAATCTAGCTTTTGCACTTACCCTTTTCCCTGACTGGGTTATCCTGATGGACATCTATCTATCTTATCGCTCGAAAAAATGCAATCGTCACGCCAATTACTTCAGGAGTATCGTAGAATACCATTTTGCGGCGGAGGTTGTACCAAATGTGAATGGTATTGAATACTGTTTCGTTGTAGGCTATCCAATAGAAAAAAAAATCATCAGTGTTGTCTTAAGGCGTGTTAACGCGATATATTTAACCGCGCGGGTAGATGTGTAAACACATTCTCCATCAAAAATAGCTCATAGTGAACACCAAAAATTGAGAAAATGCACGGTGCATGTCGAGGAAAGAGCCCCTGTTCTGATTTATTATATCTATCCGGGAATACTTCCAGCCGGACTCAGGCGCACAGCTGATAAAGCGCCCGAGGAAACGAAAAATGAATGAAATTCCACTTGAATTTGACCCCTGAACTCCCAATTGCCGGTCTGATATATTTACAAAAATTGTGATTGTAACTAGTAACTAAGTCCAAACGGCAATCTGTAGTTCTGGATTCGAATCCAGTGAGGTAGCCAGGAATTTCGTTCGGGGGGAGGGGGTCCAAAACCAGAGTGGAAAAAAAAATAGGTTACTAAGTACAGGGTTTTAAACAAATTTTAACACTTTCATGATCGAAAATACTTCATTTGTTAAAGAAATCTTATGTAAAATCATGATTTTTCAACATTTTAATTTATTTTATGAAGAGCAGAAATTGTGTTTTTATATTTCGGGTGGGGTCCGGACCCCCCGGACCTACCCCTCGCTACTCCATTGCTCGAATCTCGGCGAATTTCACGCAGAAACGATTTTCTTATCCCTTTCCTCCTCGGTCGTGAATTTACCAGTTTTTACCACTAGCGGGAACTCTCACTCAGAATTATTGCCGCTCTAACCGATAGAAGACTAGTGTGGGTTTTGATTTAGTAGTTTGGCTAATTAATACTTTAAGGCAAATAGCCTTTTGAATTATGTTAGTATTGAAAACTTAATAAACATAGGTTTTAGCTAATGAAATTTTGGTGTTACTGACCCACCTTCACTGCGTTTCTGGATTTAGAATAGTTTTTTAAATACCGTAGATTCGAAGTCACTACTTGGAATTCTGAAAGAAATATGTGTGCTTACTATTTTGAAGTAGGTATGATTTAAAGCTAGCTCTTCTCATTTTTAATTTTGGCACCATAAGTGTTCGCAAAAACTGTTTGTAAGTAGGTGATGTTGTGTCGAGGCGTTTCCCCTCATTCAATGGCTTTACGGGGAGGAGGTAGGGGGGTCAGGAAGTTTAAAAACACAATTATTTTACTTCATAAAAGAAAACTAAATATTGAAAAATCGTGAATTTACAAAAGATTTCTTAGACAAATGAGGTTTTTTCGGTTTTGAAAAGTGTTAAAATCAGCTTAAAATCCTCTACTTGGTACCCTGTTTTTAAAATAAATTTTCCCCCAGGTTTCGGACCCCCTCCCCCCGAACGAAATTCCTGGATACCCCACTGACCTCATGTATGGGAAGCTATTTCATTCCATCCTGACTTCGACTCTCAACGGTTCAACTGGTTCAGTAGGAAAAAAACCTGTTCAGGATTTCCTGAACCGCAAAGCCCGACTCATAGTCATCGGAATGAATGAGGTGTTAGGATGTGTCGTAATGATGTTGGGCGTGTCTCAATCCAGGAACCAATTACTTCACTCGTGTTGCAATTAAACGAGACGAGAATATTTTGTTTGAATCCTCTCTGATCCTCGTGTTCCTCTAATCTTTTCCGAACTATGAGTGGATGTTCCCTTGAATAATTTTAGGCTTTGCTTCTCTGCATCTTCTTTGCCATTTTCAGATAATTTCCGAGAACGTGAAATCCTTTCTCTTCTCTTATGCGACGAATTTCCAAATATTAGTCGTAAATTTTTGATTGATATTGCATTATGCGAAGGTGGGGTTCGGGTTTGTGTAGTGTGTTGGCCTTCCTCTGGGCCTGGGTTCAGATCCCGGCGGAGGCAGAGATTTTTGAGAGACTTTCCGATTCCTGCTTGGTTGCCTTGAGGGGGAGGGGCAATTGAAGTACAACACTCTGTCCGTCGGATGGGACGTTGAACCTTGGTCCCCTAGGCGCCTTTCATTAAAAGTGGAGGCTAATGCCGACGTCGGGTTTCTCTCCACCCTTCCTTCCTTATTCTTCTCTCATGGCACAAATGACCTTAGCTATCGATTGCCTCCTCCAAATGCCATCTGAAGGTTTGGTTTTATTGTGAGCGATACGTCTGCACTGAGGCTTATGCCGGAATATCTTCCACTCGGCTTCGTACTAGCGCCTCGGATGACGTCACAGATTGAGCCAAATACGGATATTGTTTGTAATTTCAATAAGTGACCGTCTACGGCGCGCCGTTAACGACTCACTTACGGGACTCACTTCCATGGAAACAGTTCATTTCATCCGCGTCATCGTTGTATCCACGAGAGTGAATGACTCATTGAAAGATTCACTTTAAGATCCAACAGCTCTACGAATGGGGTCATTTCATTCGAAGAAACAGAAATACCCCGCCTGCAGGCGGTCTGAACTCCATATGCATCTGAGTTACGCAGAAGAATAGCCGTGACCTGGTCGCTGGCGTTCCAGCAGGACGACCGCCTCGCATTCATTCAAAAATATTCAATCTCTGTGATGTCGTGATCCTTCATATAATTTGAACTTCCTTGAAATCTCAATTTGCCATTGCCCTCTTTATTAAAGATCTTCTCTCTTAAACTTTCTTTTTAACCATCCCCTTCTTTTTTTATCAACAATACGTGTCTACCTTCTTTAAACAAACAGTAAATAAACAAAAGATAGCCAAATTCGCGAAAAAATCATTAACATATAAATTATTGCAATCAAAAAGCTAAATAACGAACGAAATCAAACAAATGAAGTCGAATAAAATAAAAAAAAATGGATTTTCCACGAGAATGAATGACTCATCGAAAGATACATTTGAAGATCCAACTGCTATACGAATGTGGTGCGGCGGCCTGAATATGAATAGCTGTACCTGGTAGTGATGAGCGGTACATCGCTGTGTTTTAATCACCGTTACTGAAAAGTGGCAGTCACTGTCGGTGACTTAGTACTCGAAATCACTGTGATTGGATCACTGGATTCGGTGAAGATAGCCCTGGCTGCTACCAAGTGATATGCGATATATCGCTACGTGTGATTGAAGAGAAGTAGCCGATCACTGCAGGTGACTAAATCACTAAATACTCGAAATCACTGCGACTGTGAATACAGTGAAGATAGCTCGGGCTGCTACCACTGCTACTAACTATCTACAGTATAATAAAGGATGTCTTATTTTATCTTTTATGATGAATAAGACATTCTGTACGTAATATACAGCTAACGGTTTGAGTATGATGGTTCGAATATTAAATATGTAAAAAAATGCCGACGGGATTTTAATGATTGCCAGTTATCAATTCCATTGCCATATCAAATTTAATTAATTATCGTTATGTAAACTCAGAATTAAAACTATTCCCTCATAAAAATATTTTGCCTAACTTTCCAATTTTCAAGTTTATTCGTTCATTTTGCGGAGAGCTCATTCGTTGGGATTGGACTAAGTAGCAGGAATAGCTGCGCCACAAATCACGGCTGACTTTTATGATTGATTCTCATCGGTGATCGTAATCACAGTTATTGATGAGTAGCAGTCACAGGTAACCAAGTGATTGGAAAATCACAGTTCCACTCATCAATAGTACCCGGTATTTGGGGTTCCAGCAGAAAGACCGCCTTGCACGGAAAAGCCTGAATCGCTCCAGTAGCCGGCGAGAAAAGGTTTAGGTTGTCGCTACGGTGGGTGAGGACTCAATCCTGGGGCGGTGGTGTTGAGCGAATAAAATCTCTCATTCTCCGCTGTAGCATCCTATATCTCTCTTTTGAAGCCGTAGGTCGCGGGTTCGAGTCCCGCCTGGGTAGATTGTCTAGTATTCAGGGCATGGTTATTTGTGAACGTCCTTCTTTGTTATTCGTTAGATTCCACAGCTGAAAATTTCTTAAATGCGCCTTTTTCCGGACTAAGGAAATTAATCAAAATTTAAAAAAATACCTCTGAAGCTCGGGAGAAATGGCTTCCCCTTTTTCCCTATGCGATTTTATTGGTGATCTATGGAAGATAAGAATATATATCTTTGTGTTAACAGGCTTTAGTTGGAGTTTTGGCTTTATGCGACGAACGATACCATGTAATGTTTCTGATATCAGGCTGCGTATTTTGTGAATATGCTGATTTTGGGGCGTGTTACTTCTACAGATTGCTTCTCTTGGCCACGGAGTTGGCGGATGCTGAGGTAGGTTCCACAAGCCAAAGAAGATTTTTAAGATAATGATGGACCGGAAAATTATTTCCGAAAGCAATGATTTTGACTCCCGACTGCCTATTTAATGCGTTTTGCCTGTTTTTGTAGCGTATGGGACGATATGCTCTAATTCGTAGAGTTGCCGTCACGCGTGGTAGAGGGGCGCTTGCACCCAATGTATAGCGACCTTTCTTGCACCCGCTGATACAGATGCCCTCTATTCACGACGCTATCCTGTTTTACCACTGCTCCCGTTACTTTTCCGATGGACACGTGCAGCCGTTAAAGTCTCCGTCGGGACGATAGACTGAGGTCGATGAAACATAAACTTGAGCGCTTTACATGCTATCCATAATTTTGTGATGACATATTATTGTGGTTACTAGGTAAAAATATAAAATGGAAGACTTAAAAGTAGTTTGATTCGTATCCTAGCATTTCTTTTTCACCGCAATAATCTTTAATTATTTTGGTATTCATTTTATTTAGGAAAAATCGAAAATACTACTGCAATGCTCTGTTTCAACTGTCTTCTTCCCGGCGAGAGTTTTAGAGGGGGGAAGTAGGACTGCGTGATCTCACTCTCGATTTCAGGACCCATGAAAAATCTCTTCAACCCAACTGCGAGATTTATTACGGCACGTTTTATCGCCATTGCCAACACGTAACTGATCATTTATTTATCCTGTTTCAATTCCCCTTTGATTTATTCCGTTCAAAAGTAATGGAATTGTATTCGGCGATAGGGCTATTGAAGTTAATATGTGATATAATTCTCTAATTTGGGGATAATAACACGATAAGCGTTGAATTTAAAAAAATGATGAATTTCCCAATACCTTTTCCTTAGTCGTTCACACACAATTACCATGTTTGGATTGAGTACTCTCTTGGCCTTATATATGAACTTCCCTATCCCCATTTTAAAACATGCACATGAACTGAAAGCACGGTCGTCTCTGTTTAGTTACTGATTCGATTCCGGGCAAAACAGACGGGCATAAAAAAGTGGGGGTGTACAATGTCTCTTGTGAATCGATGTGTGTGGGACAAACGATTTGTAGTTACACCATCAGGGTAAACGAACACAAACGCTACTTTAATGAAGGGGAAGATCGAATAATGGTGGCCAAGAATCTCATGGAAACAGGACGTGATTGTTAGTTCGAACTAGATTTCCTCCACTTTGAAACGAACGGCAGAAAATGAGACACTCTGGGAAGTAAGGTAACACAGGAACCCAAAAATCGGAACACGCTCATGACGACTGAAAATCTATTTCATTCTTCGTCACCATTACAAAGAATATATTTTCGTGGACCAAGGTGTACACAAAGCGACAGTTTTATCCATTTAGAAGGGTATCCATGAAGGGAGACGAGTCTGCCATAGTTATCCATAAATATCCATTTCGTGTAAGGAGAGGCAGCTTCTACATAAGCACGGGTTGTCTGGCCAGGACGGCTGGTCCGCGATCGGCGAGGGCCCGGAGGTTAGGGGGCCACCTCAACGCTCGCGTCCATAGTGAAACCTATATGGAAAGTGTAATGAAAAGACACGAGAGTACTCGAGCCAAAGTTTTTTTCGCCGTTTTAAAATTTTACATGTTCATTGTTTACTTTATAAACGACGTACTCTGTTCAATAAGATTATATAAAAAGAAGTTGTCAGAAGATAAAATAGAACTAGATGCTTTTTGAAAGGGTTATTCGAAAAGGTTATTTTATGAATGAATATTTTTTTTTAGATTTCAGCGCGGTTTCAATTAAAATACATCAAATAATAGATAATAGAACCATCATGCATTATTAAATTTTATAAGCTGTGAAGTTATCACTTTTCATCATATTTTATCTTAAGAAATGGCAAATTTTTTTGTTAACTTTTATCTGGCTTTTAGTGCCAGTATAGCGTCAAAACCCATTTTCGGGCGTACGATTTCGTAAAACTTTTCCGGGGGAGGACCCCCCTCGAGTCCTTCCCAGGGTAAAGGGGGCCCCGTTATGATCCCCAGCCGAGGGCCCCCAATCACCCAAAACCGTTCCTGTAGATGAGGTTCGGAGGAGACCAAGAATATGGATGGAGCGAGCACTGAACGGAGACGGCATGTTAAAAAATAGTGTTAGAGGGTAGAATTTTGGGTAAGCGAGGGATAGGAAGGAAGAGAATAGGATATTTTTAGATAGAATGGAAGGGAATTGGCCTTGTGAATTGAAGAGAGAAGCCGATGAAGGGAGGAGAGACTGCCATAGAATTTATTAAATACTCCATGGAAACCTACTTTGATCTGTAGAATACCTTAGTAATAATCCCGGTTTAATTTGCTCCATGCCCTCGAGATGGTCGGATGTTTTGGGCCCTCTTATGAAGTAGAGGGAATCAGTCAGGTCGTAATACGGGTAGAAGCTTGATTTCTTGGATGGTGATGTATAATGAAAAGGGGTTAATTGGGGAGGCAAAGGGAGGGGATCTGGAGGATAGAGAAGGCGTGTGCCCCGACCGTTCATTAGTCGCTTCACCCCCTTTTTCTCCCCCCTCCCCCTTCAACTTAACCACCAATCCCTCTAAAACAACAGCGGCAGTTCCTGTTTCCCCCTCCTACTAAGCTATTGAGCTCTTTGGTTAGAGGAAGCTAACGTAGACACACCCACACACAATATTATTTTTATGTGCGTTGTAATGAAGGTAGCATTTGAGAATATATTCACTCGTAGTTCTCCGTGGCATTCTGGACTCGTGAATACCTCCATCTGCCAAGTTTTCGCTACGTTGGTTGTCAGAGGTTGACGAAAATTTAGCCACTACACTGTTGCGAACCTCTGACAGCTATCTAAACGTGGAAACCTTGTAGATGGAGAGATCCACGAAGAATTGAGAACATATTTCATTACTATTAGAGCTTTGGGAACACTAATTTTTCAACTTGAGTCGGGTTGAAGTAGGGTTGGCCTTAATAATTAGTTATGTTGAATTCTGGATTAACTTTTTAATTTTCATCTATGTAAATTTAAGACTGAACTAATATAAAGTGCATGAAATTAAAACACCTTTTCTAATTTTTTTCGGAGTCCCTTTTAAATATGTTGGATCCAATTTCCCTTTTGCCGACGTTAAAAGGAGGATTTTAAATTTAAGGAAGCAAGATGTGTAACAGAGGTACAATTATATGGAAGAGGCTTCATTAAAAATGATGGTCGCATTTACTCACGAAAAACGGTATTAGTTGGTAGTATATTGTGTATAATATCAGATTTTTCTGCTCTTGTTAACTCCTGTAAGTAGCGCCATCCCCAATTTTTGGAGCTTTATTTTTTTAATCCCAGATATGTAGTTTTTCTCTAATTAATTAAGGATTTAGTCTCAAGTTTACGAGTGTATTGTAAAGATGTTAAATGTGATGTGTTAAAGTAGATGTTGCTTCTGCATTCCATTTATCGTTGATTATGTATGATTTTTTATTTTGTCTCTTTTTCTTATTTTTCACCCCCTTTTCTAGGCGTAACTTAAAGAGGAGATACCGTGCTTAGTTGTCATCATTAAAAAAACTTGAAATAATTACTTCTTTGTCATATATAAATGTTATATTCGAAATCGATTGGAGAAAAAAGCACCCATTATTCGATACCTATACCTACCGTTATTTCATTGTTGACTGCCTTAACTAATTGTAGTACAGAAATATGCGTGAACGTAATATCATAATTATGTTTATATCGATTTTTGACCATTTTCATGTATGTAATTCCAATAACTTCGACTAAACGCGAGTTGTTGCCAATGTCATTCCGTGGCTTTTTCCCGGCAACGGGTAATTAAATGTCACTGTTGTCGCAGTTTGTGACGGGGTTCGTGATTGAATTTGTTTAAAAAAATAGCGATTTTTACAAATAGTATGATTCCAACTCGACCGAATAATTTAATTTGAATATCGGAGCAGTTTTTGTCTTCTTTGTTTCCGTGAGTGTTCTTTTACTCCTGCGTGAGTAAACTGGCGAATAAAATCTGCAGTACTTCTAAGTAACATAAAACTCTTTTAAACACCGTTGTCACTGTTTTCTTGTAATAGTACCGAAGTGGAAGAGTATGTCATCGCGATAGGACGTACATTGTGCATAGGTAATTCATGATATACATATTTGCATTTTTGGTCCCTACCAAAATACCTCGAAACATGCGATTATGTCGACGCGAATTCTATTAATTCATTGCGGTGTTATACTTTGACATTGAACTTTTTACTGTACCTCTTGACTTTGAAATAGTCTCATCGGACCTAAACAGCATAAATGAGTGAAACCAATAGTGAGGACTAGATATAAATTTCAGAAAATCCCCGAACTGTTAACCTATTTTGAGCAACACACGTAAGGTAGATATATGTAAGAGCCCTGACGAAGCTAGGATTCGTCGAACGCTTAGTTAAAGCTGGTGGAGGATTTTTGGACGAAAAATTAAAATATAGTTGCTACTTCGCACTAGTTAGGCCGCACCTCGAATACCCAGCTAGCATATGGAATCGGTCGTCGAAAAATTTAATCCTTGAACTAAAAAAGAATATCGAGGAAAACCACGCGATTCATCGGAAACTACTACGAGCGAAATGAGAGCGAACATTTTTACATTTTGATGGGAGGAAGTGATAGAAAACTGATATTTGGTGGCAATTTGGGATCAGGATTGCGAAAATATATTTTATATTTTTAATAATATATTTTGCAAAATATATTATTTTATATATTATTCGCAGCGAGCATATCAACATGTACATTTCAAACTACCCAGTAAACCGCCTTAAAAGGCGTGTGGCAGGGGGTGTTAGTACACCAGCCGTTTACATATAAAAAGCAAATGCTCAAACAAAATTACGACAGGCATTTATTAATGGTTCCTTAATGGTTCTTAAGTCCTTAATGGTTTGGGGGAAAAACGAATTCCCATATCTATCCCTCAAAAACATATCTCTCTTAATTTATCGCTTTTGTCGGACCTGGAAATATAGTGGGGCTCTAAGATGATGTTCTCCTTATCTCTCATAAAGATATCTATTCTCAATTGTTTAAGTAATCTAAGCCTGGCGCGCAGCTTCCTAGTTTCCGGCTCCCAGCGCAATTCGCTTAACATCTGGTATCCTTGAATGTGTAGCGAGCATATAGGATCCGACAGAGAAAATACTAAGGAATGCTGCGTGATTCACCAAAAATTGCTCCGGGCGAACAGAAAACGTTACACAGATGTGAAAAGAATTAGGCAGCGAGTCGCCAGAGATTCTGAGGGTACGTGCGAGGCTTGGATTGCTTGAGCTATTAAGAACAGATATCTTTCATGGCTACTCGGAGAACTCGGTCCGTCTACAGTGCGTCTATCCCGAAGTGCCTGCGGGCAAACCTCCAGAGTGCAGCTATTTTGTCCGGCTACCGTATGCACCGTTTGAGGTCCGTCGGATCCGCCTGGGAACTTCCTAACGGAGCGTCCCTCGCCTCGGTGCCATTGAAAATAACCGCCGGTGATTCACCGCCTCCACTCCCGTCACGATTGCCGGGAATTCCCGCGGCGACGGCCGGCCGAGGAAGAAGCATGCCTGTGCGTAACCGTTTCGGGAAATTCTGGCGGCGAGCCAGTGTCAATTGAGAGTCTGGTGGTGACGTCTCTGCGCGTTGCAAAAATACCTTGGCGGCAGAGGGACGATGGACGCTGATGCCATCTATTGCACTCGTTCGGCGAAGTTCGTGTATAATCGGGGAACTGGAAATATATAATCCAATCCACAGAGTTCTTCTTTGGTGTACAGTTATCCGCGGTGTTATTTCTTTTCCTATTCTTCCATAAACAGTGCAACTTGTTTATTACATTCTCGGCCGGTACGCCGACGCGGGTATGACGTCATTTGTTCCCAAGTAACACCAAACTTGGAGGTTTAAGTATAGATAAAACCTCGGATTTATCGTCGATAGATTCGATAACCTCGCATGTACCGTAAAAAAACCGGCTCCAAGCAGCATAGTAACCTTCGTGAAAATAGCTAAAATGGGCTACGTTCTTGACATAGGGCAACGCACACGTATTCATCAGTCACACCTCATTTTGATGTCTTTTTTTTACACAAAATTTAAATAGCGCAACAGTTTTATGTCAAATAAAAACTTTTGGGCTATGTCGCCGCGTCAAAAGTTTTTATTTAACATGACGAGTTCCCGCGAAAATTTTAATTAAGAATTAGTATAACACTTTTACAGTTATGTAGTTAGTATATAGTTTGTTGTATTTACATCAATAATCTCATTAATGCATGTATTTCATGAAAAATCTTAACTTTTTATTTCTCTTGTGTCATTGATTAATTAGTTAAATAACCCTTTTAGAGTGTCACTCTTATATAGAGCCAATAATTGTGTGGTACATTAAATGACGTTATAACTACATTATACTGTACCTTCTCTGTGGCGTAGCCAGGAATTTCGTTCGGGGGGGGTCCAAAACTAGGGGAAAATATTTGAAAATCGGAGTACTAACAATGAGTAATGGGTTTGAAACTAATTTTAACTCTCTTAATAATCGAAGAAAAACTTCCTTTGTTAAAGAAATATTTTGTAAATTCATGATTTTTCTGTATTTTGTTTTCTTTTATAAAGGAAAATAATTGTATTTTTATATTTCGGGGGGGGGGGGGTCTGGACCCCCCGGATACCCTCCTGGCTACGCCACTGTACCTCCTCACTTCTTTACCTTTCCCTCCATTTTATCGTCATCATCCTGTTATAGCTTCAGGTGCTGAATGTGTGGTAAATTCGATTTTTAATTAAGTTCATAATTTCAGCGATGAGAAATCTAAAGCAATTCGATAGAGGCAGGCACGAGGTTATGCTCCGGGACCGATGCAGAAGGCTATGGAAATCATTGAACGAAGGGTGAAAAGGCTAATCCAAAAGCTAAAACAACGAGGGGGACCCTAATTAACTTCTTCCTTAAAGACGGATAGGCATGATATGGTGCTTGTAATTACGTAAGGAGTCGCTGATAAATGTAATTCTTCTACGCACACGTCTTTTGATCACAGAGCTCTAGCCTTACGTTTTTCTCCACTGCAGCTTATTTGTGTGGTTATTCAGCTTTCGTGAAGATCGTCGCCATCGCCTGACGTGAGGACCGCCTCACAATTGTTTGCCAGGTTACGCAATGTTGAATGAAAGAGACTTATAATGAGTAGCCACTGATCGTTTAACTTCCTGGGGCATGCTTGATTTTGTTCGGGATTTTCCGATGGTATATGATTTTGTTCTTACTATCGAAACGTCGGCCAGTAAGTAACTCACCCGGTGGAAAACCCGGGATGATTCCACCAGTATTCTGATGGGTTCCTTTGTTCTGGTTGTGTGCAAGTTTGCTCTGGGGTGCTTCAAGGATCGGTGTTAGGTCATATACTAGCCTTATGTACATTATTGATCTGTGTAATGTAAATTGTAGTGGTGAACTAAATGCTTTGCGGCTGACCTAGTTGTGTCTTACTCAGGTCGAACTGTTTCTCACTGGAACAAGTTGAGGAATACTAATAACTTTGAATAACAATTGATGAGCATCTAAAATGGGAGAATAATTTTAAAAATATTACAAATAATATGAAAATTTGCATGAATAAACTCTTCTTCATTCATAATTAGTGTTATTTACGAAGCTTTCTTTGCTTGCGGCCAAAACTTTACAACTGTTTGCCCTAAACAATACAAGAGAGTAACAGCATACACGTTCCTGAGGCATGTGAAACTCTGGCTATTTACCAGATACAATATCATAGGGAAGAACTCTGAGAAGTATTTTCAAACCATATTCCTTTTTGAGCTTTTTTTAGTTTAATTTCTATTCCATTTTTTCTCTTTACTGACAATGAGTCATTACTGTTTATTACTCGTAAGTCAAAATTTCATCTAGAAGCCATTTTTGTCATTCAATAATCTACATTGTATTACAATTATTATATGAAGTCGTTCCCACCGACAGGCAAGAGCCTCTGGGGTCACCTAAACTTCTAATCTGTCTTTGTATCTACTTCATTTTAGAAAATTTCAATGGGCAATAAATATTATTGCCATTTCCGAACGGTTTATTACGATTGATTCCTTGGCCATCGGACGTTTTTCCAGCCTTTATATCAACTCACCAACCTGTCTGTTTGTTTGTCTGTTTGTCTGGTACAAATCTTGTAACTCAAATTTGACTCACTTCCTGTGAAGCAAAAACGCTGAAATTTTGCACACTTCTTCATTTCCGATGACAATACATGAAAATATAACTTTTTCTCTCCAACCCCCCTTTAACCACCCCCCAGTCAACCTATAGCCCCCCAAAACATGTTTTTGATCTAAGAAGTTCCAAATGGTCGATTTTCGTGTTTTGCGACCACAGTAAAAGTTATCCACTTTAGGCATATCCACATAGTAGGCATTTAAAAGCATAGGGGTGGCATTTTGAAACATAGGGGGCTTACCATTCACTGAAAATTTAATAAATATAGTGACTTTTTTAATACGTCACTTTTGGTTTTTCGGGGTCACTGAGTTTTTTTGCTTTGTGTCATATATAAACGTTGCTCATCCCCTGTAATCTAAATATAAAGGCTGGTTTTAAAAAAATGTTTTTTATAAGAGCTTATTTTGTTGTAAGTTTCCACTCTTATGACTCACTAGCAGGTCTCATATCGTCTTCGGAACGTAAGGTTTCAACCACAGGAAATTCCGATCGCGTTCCGAATTCCGTTCTCTGTCAAGCACACTCCCCCTCAGTAAATGACAGCTGCAGTATTCCTGCAGCTCTTATCAGCGCTCCGCATTCGCAGTATTCAATCTGTATTCTTAGTGGTGTTAATGAGGACAGCTACCCGTTTGTCTGTTTATATATTCGTCATCAATGTTGACTTGAAGGCTCTTATCAGACACTGGCCTAATTTTCTAGTTCCGCCGAGCTCATAATCGACCACTCTTGTTTATTGGCCCTCATTCCAATTCCTTCTAGACCTTCTGACGCGAAAAGCCTTATCAAGACCTCCATGGACATTACAGTGCCTGAAGAAGTTGACTTGCGTTGGATATAAGTAATAGTAGTCAGCGTGACTCGGTGGAAATCCTTTATCGCAGGAGTTGAAGGAATAAAAACTTCGCTTTTTCCATGTGGTGATTTATTTTGTCCGGCACGGTTTCATTACATCGTAGCATTTTCAAGGTTTTAAACTTTTTCACAACTTTTTGTTTCACCTAAGAGACCGAGGATGTTATCGTCATGGTGATATTCTTACATGGGCGGATAGCGTTGTTTTATTTTTGTGGAAAGTATACTTGAAATTTTGCTCCGCGGACGCTTCCGGAGATGCGAGACGAGTGTTTAAGATAACGGTAAAAGAAATAAAATTCTCAATTCCAGATCCCCTCTTCCTCTCTTCTAATGTGCAGCAAATAGCATTATTAAAGTTACCGTTAGTCATGCCTCTTTCTCTTAGCGTGTTCAGTCTGGAAGGTTCATGGCAGTACTATCTTATGCACTGGCTTGTCTACTGGGCTTCCTTTGAGCATTTCTTAGCCAGTTTAGCTGTTTGAATGGTATTGAAATTTATGAAAATCTTCATGAAGCGACAGGAAAGGTGTTGCCGAAAATTTCAAATGCCCCCGGAATTAATGCACCACCGATTAGTGTCTCATAATTTGGGCTGTACGGGCTGTATTTTCAGGTTATATCGCTTCTTCAAAAGCCGAAAATTCCTTTTAATCCTCATGTCTAAATTGAGCAACTAAAAATTAAGCTAGTATATATAGAAATGATTGTTATTTTGACAAAAATTTAAACCGAGCCACTAGGCTAAGTATAATTGTTTGTTAAAAAATAGTGCTTCATTCACTTCCCCAGGCCTTTCTATTTAACTTCTTGCCATGGAGTAAGCTACCTACAGTGTAACGCAAATGAATAAAATATTTTTGGGCGTAAAATTTTGGAATCTCGCTATGAATGAAGGTATTATCGCTGATTTATTCCTAAAATTCCGTGGTTAGCATAAAGTTTGTTATCTTATTCATGCTAATCCGTTATTTTGCATGTAAGCCCAGCTGGGCTCAATCCGTGGAAACATTTTTTATTGAAAATACTAAATTATGGGAATTCAACTTATGAGTGTTGTCATCGCTTGTCAACAATCTGAAGATTGATTTTCAGCGGCTCACTACTCAGCTCTATTATCAGCTGATCTTATCGTGCCTCCCAATTTTTTCTTTCGCATTCTTCTTTACCCATTCCGCATATTTCATTCGATGCTTTCCTTTTCCGTTCTTGCCGTCCACTTTTCCATCGAAGATTGTCTTCATCAGGCCTATATGCTTCAATATATAAATAAATAAATGATATATAAATTCATTCATTCATTCATTCATTCATATATTTCCTGTTAGGGTGTTCCGCGTTCTCCATAAGGTTTTCATGTGACTCCTCTCCAACTCTTCTTCCTCGTCGTTCACACTGTGAATCTGTCTTCTATTCCACCAGATTGCGAATGCTTCAACCCCTGATTTCACTTCTTATTATAAGTTCAATGAAACATTTCAATGTTTCCACTGGATTTATTGGAACTCGACGCGTTTCGTTATAACTACAACATTATCAAAAGCATTGTGTATATGACGCTGCTATCCCGGAAACCATGGAGAAAAATATGGACTACATCTAAGCAATCCAGCCATGGCGCGAGGGAAAGATAATAAGGGGATAAAAATAAATTCACTTTCTAAGGAAATGATAAGCGGCTATCTTCCTCCTCAATCATTCGATATTCACTACGTCAAGTGTGTTGTGGTTGTAATAACGAAAATAGTTGTGTTCCGATAAATCCTGCGAAAATATTGCTGTTTCATTTAACTTATGTTTTGATCTTCCACCACATCGAGCCGCATATCGTACTCGAGCAGAGCCGGCCTTAGGGCGGGGCGACCGGGGCGACTGCCCCGGGCCCCGCGCTTTGGGGGGGCCCGCGTTCGTGAAAAAAATTAAAATATACGATAGTTTGAAAACGCAATTTCAACTATTACTGTATTGTTAAGTCCGTGTAAGACAAAAAATAATATTATGAAAAAGGAATAATAGTGCAGTAATGTAAAGTAAAAAGAGCGCGTTTTATGTTTATTTTACGTTATAATTTTATGAATAAATATAATTATAAATTTAATTTGTATTATACTATTTTGAACTCAAAGGCGTGATGGTGTCATAACGGCGTAATTACGAAGTCTGGATTTGGAAGGGGAACACATACTTAGCCAGAGAGTGGTAGGGATTCAAAATGCTCGAGTTTGTAGATGGGGTATAGAGTTTAATATTTTAAGTGAAGGGCCCCGCACTGAAGGTTCGCCCCTAGCCCCGCACCTGCTAGCGCCGTCACTGTACTCGAGATATCTCTACTTATTAGTGATGCAGTGTAAATTGATACGAAGAAAAGTGTGGTGACCTATGTCGTCAATAAAACAGTAATAATTGACACTTGCTTGATAAATCGCGACAAATGTGGAGAATTGTTTTGTTATTAACGCTCAACTCCTACGATTTGTCGCTTCGTATATTTTTTCAAACATAATCCTTAGGCAGGAATCCTAGAGAACGTGAAAAAAAAATGCTGGAACTAAAAGGCTCCTCTGAATTCTCGTCGTAACTGCTTCAATTGGCATTTTAGATGTGTGAGTTGTTTGTCTCATGGCGCCATGGATGAGTGGTGGGGAATGCGGAAGCTGCGTCGTCCGCCTGCCTCGACCCCGAAACATCACTGGACGGCAGTGTTATCGAATGATTTAGGAGCAAGATAGCCGCTCGTCATTTGCTTGGAAAGTGAATTTATTTTTATCTCCACTTTATCTTTCCCTCGCGCCATGGGTGATTTATTTAGATGCAGTTTGTAGTTCTCTCCATGGTTTCCGGGTTTGCTGGTCTATTAGCTGGTATTAGATCTGAGTGTGTCAATCAGACCCGATTTGAAGATGTGGCCATCATAGACCACGGAACGTCATCTTAAAAAAACTAGACGCAGAAGACCAGGAAACCATAGATTGAACTGCAATCCAATGCTTTTAAAGGTTCAAGCTGAAACTTAGATGGAGTCTCTTCGCGCGCGGGTAGTCAGTGAGACAAAATCATCAAAAAAGATTTTTGAATTGATAGAGTGTAATGGAATGATGGGTCTGAGGAGGACTGGTGTTAGGGCGGGTGCTAAGATGGAGGATATTTCACTTTATTTGATGATCATTCTTTGCTTGGCAATAATTATTTGATCCTTTTATTTTAAAAACGAAAATAGCAAAGCTCATAAAACCACGTCTAACCTTAGCGGCTGCCACAAACAAAGTAAAAAATGAATTATTGTCATTCGTCAACAATCCTAAGATTGGTTTGACGCAGCTCTCCTATTTGCTAACCTTTTCATTGCGACGTATTTCTTCTACATCCCTTATGACCTGTCCTATGTAACTAATTCGGAGACGTCCCGTGCCCTTCTTCCCTTCAACTTGTTCTCCTACTATTGTTTTCGTCAAGCCATCATGCCTAAGAGTGTGGCCAACTAGGTTGTCTCGTCTTCTGCTTAAGGTTTTTAGGAGGCTTCTCTTTTCTCCCACTCTTCTTAGCACTTCCTCGTTGCTTACACGGTCAATCAATTTTATCTTGCTCATTCTTCGGAAGCACCACATTTCGAATGCTTCCACTCTTGAATTCTCTGCTGCTATCATCGTCCAAGCCTCGCTTCCATAGAGGAACATACTCCATATGTAGCATCTGATGAATTGTTTCCTTACTTCTATGCTTGTATTCTCAGCTGTAAGAAGATTCTTTTTGTAGAAAGCCCTCTTTGCCTGCGCTATTCTGACTACATCTTTCTTGATTCGCCCATTGCTGGTAATTTGGCTTCCCAGGTAAGAAAACTCTTTCACCTCTTCAAGCTTATGCTTTCCTAGAATAATGTTTGTCTTATCCTCCTCTCTTTAGCTGCATACTAATATCGTAGTCTTTTTTTGTTGGTTTTTAGGAGATTTCTCTTTCCTCCCACTCTTCATAGCACTTACTCATTACTTACACGGTCTACTCGTTTTATCTTCATCATTTTTCGGTAGTACTACACTGCTGAAAATTATATCATACTTCATGGACATGTATGCCGTAATAATGAAAAAAACATTATCGGAATCTGTAAGCCCGCAGAATTTAAAAATTCCCATTATTTTCAGAACATGCCTCCTATACTCTTAAGCAATGATTCCCTCGCCAGCTCCTTCGTCATCCATTCCTTATCATAAGCTTCTCCCTCTCTTCTTGTTATCCTTTTCTGCTTAGTCTATTTTCCCTTTATACGCCGCTCAAATAAAGTTGTCGATATTTTTACAGAAACATACTCTGGTTACCCTCTGGGGTATTGACTTGTAAGTATTGAGGAGCCTGAGGATAATTCAGAAAACTATACCGTGGGAAAATCTGAATTTCTACGTCATGTCATTATTTGCTTGCTATGAGTCTTAGGACGAACTCAGATGGTCTCAAGTGGTACTTACCCCGTCGTGGAAAAGTATCTGTGGCTCATATTTTTCCAAATGCGCTTCTCTACATGCAGTTTTAGGTATTTGTGTTGGGTATGTTAGGTATTTGTTTTAGGTATCTGTGTATGGGGTAAGATGTTAAGTATTTGAGAAACATGCATTTTTCAAATACTTAACATCTTACCCCATTCTAGGAAAATAAATGTGGATAATATTTTTTTCCGAATGCGTTTCTACATAACACACACATTTATTTTAAAATATGCGTTTCTATTTGGAATGCATTTCTTACCCACCGTAACACCGTACTCCACGCTGGAAAAATAACTGGTTAAAAATTTTCCGAATGCATTTCTGTAAATTTGAAATGCATTTTTCGAATACTTAACGGGAGAGTTTCGGAGATGAGATGAATACATGCAGAAACATCCCTATACTAAATGAATTCATTTGCAACTGGTTTTCCCGTTCGAAATGGGAGGAACGGAATAAATTGTGGACGGCAGCGATCTCCCATTCCAATTCCCCCCCCCCCTCTCTCTCTCTGCGTTCCCTGCGTTCTTCTCGATGCACTGTGACCACTTCCGTCGTGGCCTCTGCCTTTTACTCATGGGTTACCAATCTCTTACGGTCGTGACTATTCAGAATGTTGCAATGTCGTTCTTTTGTTTGTGCTTCGGAAATAGCCAGCCAGATATGAAAAGGCATTCAAGAAACATTACACGAAAGTGAATGCGGTTTATGAATGTATCGAAGGCGCTTACTTAGCCCTTAACTCTTAACAATGGATTGCTGATGGCTAAATGCGAGATATTGCGCATATAGCCATCTTTAGAAGGGCCTCCAGAGTTGCTATTCATTTAAATGCATGGGAAATGCACCTGTGAATTTTTTTTCGACATTTTGGAGGAGGTATACACCTGGGTGATATTTTACTTCATTAACCCCTCGAAAAGTTTTTCACCTCATGTTTAATTAATTTTTTAATAATATTTTGAGAATTTTTCCATATTAAATACATGGGAGTCGGCTATATTTAGGGGGCCCGGACGGGCTAAAGCTTGGCTTCCTTTCGCGGTGTATAGCGACAGCGATTTGAAGTTTAGTGTTATTTGGAAAACGGTTATGTCGCCATGAAATTTCGGACGGAAAAAGATGTACTAGCTGGCGGCGATTGAAATTATTTTATTTTAACCTCAAATATTGGGATGTGGTCAATTGTAATTTTTCTTGTCGTTTGATCAAAACTCTATTGGTGTGCTAACACATTATCTCTTATAGTGCTTCGCGGTCTCATTAGTTCTTTGATGGTCATTTGTCGGTAAGCACGCGTAGTTTGCGCTTCCACATTCCTCCGCGCGTGTCGCTGCTGCTCTATCCCACTCTCGCATCGCCTTTACTTCTCGATGATGCGCAATGATTTGAAATTACTCAGCCGCGATTCTTCGATTATTCCCCTAAACTGACCGTGCGTCGCTCAAATCCATTTGAATTGGTTTTTGAACCGCTTTATCAGTTTAGAGATTTCAACAATTGAAGGCGGTAGTTATGTCTCTGCAAAACAAAATTATGAATTCAAAATTTTCGGAAATTCAGTCAGACAACTACTGTAATAAAGCTTTGAAAAGTACAATTTGTACTTCCACGTACTACGTCGAAACCTAGGTCGTCCTTCAATATATTTATCTTGAATTAAAAGTTTTACTTTTCTTTATTTTAGGTAGATTACATGATTCTCGAGACAACGAATTAAAAAATACTACTTTCTCTTTGCCAAATTACATCAAAATACAAAGTTTGGCTGCGTAGCTATGAGATTTGGCTATGTCTATGGATTTTTTTCTCGGTCACTGCTTCATCCCACATTTTAAATCTACTCAACTCTGCTATCCGATTGCCATTGCATCGGTCATTTGATTATATCTCCTGGATATAGACAGTTACTTATACCACTTATTTTATAAGAGCGCGACCCGGGTTTCAATGAGTAATCATCATCATCAGGCGCTAATTATAATTTGTGTATCTTGTTGTTACCTAGTTACTAAATGAGCTTTGCGAGATTCCAAATGCCTTATTTTTTATGGCTGTCATATTTTCAAATCACCATATACGTTACTCTTTCTGTCCAAACCTCTATTGTTTTTCGTACTATACAATTTCCTTCTACTTATAGACATGTATCGCCCTGTAGGAGCCTGAAGAACTCAGCAGATTCATGAATACCATTACCAGTGCTATGTATGTAGAGACGTACGCTCTGTTAGAGCAATTCAACTTTTTTGGATGCACAAAACGGATGCAAAAGTAAGGACTTAAGGAAGAGAATTTCGTAATATATGGAGGCGTTCATGAATAGGAAAGAAAGAGAGGATAATTATGTAAGATAATAAGAATAGGCTTGTGAAGAGTATGATCAGGAGTGTAGCGCTTTACATTGAGGAAACATGGACGCATAGGAAGAAGAACGGGAAAAGACTGGAGACGTTCGAAATGTAGGTGTGGAAAAGAATGGAAATGGTGGAGCGGACGGAGAGGTGGGGGAACGACGAAGTGCTGGACATGGTGGGTGAGGAGAGAGGGTTTCTTGATTAGATACGAAGGAGACAGAAGGTATGGATGGGTCGAGTACTTAGCGGGGGGAGCATGTTGAAAACAGTATTTGAGGGTAGAATGTTGAGTAAACGAGGGAGGGGAAGTAAGAGAATAGGATTTTTAGATGGAACTAAAGGAAGTAGATCTTATCGTGAAATGAAGAGGGAAGTCCATGAAAGGAGTGTATACTGCCAGAATACTTCGTAATATCTCCATGAAAACCAACCGTAATCGGTGAACCACTTTGATAGAGTAATTGTAAAAGCCCCTTTGCCCATGTTGGTGTGAAATGAATAAAAATCCGCTGTAATTATTTCAATGAGCTCTATTTCCTTCCTTTTTCATTTCCCATAGTATCTGTTTTATTGCGTAATCATACATGACCAACTACATATTTCAACATAAGTTTAGTTAACACGGTTGTAACCTGCTAACTTTCGTTACATAAAATGGAGCTTTTATATTGCCGGCCTTTCTTAAATTGTTTTGCACCTGGTGATAACTCTGTAGGTTGAAACACGCTGTGTTTTGAAATAAAGATTGTGGAATTGTTCACCAGTTAATTAATTTATCTTACACTTCCACAAGCCCGAATCCAACGATATTTAAATTTTATTTTATTTAACGGATTTTTGGATGTTACAATCGTATTAACTAAACATGTTTCTGAAGTACTTGGCCTTGCATAGTCGCGAGGTCCTCCGACAAATATAAAAGTTCCATTTTATTTATCGAAAGTCAGCAGGTTACAATCGTATTAACTAAACTTATGTTGAAGTATGTACTGGGTCATGTACCGTCATGTATCGAAGGTCCCTCAGTTTGGAGATTGGAGAGCGGAGGATCGCCTCGTGTGCCCCGCCGTCCCCCCTCTCCCGGAAATAAACCCACCCTATTTATGGCCTCCACTCTCTGTTTATTTAATTTTTCAGGCCGTCTCTACATTCCTCCCCCTTCGAGGGTGTTCGCTCGTGGTTCCTCGGGAACGAAGCGTGTCCGCTATACAATGTATCTGGAGACTTGCTCCCCACACACCGTAGCTGCAATCAAAATTGATTGGTAACCATACATTGTACTAGCTTAGTAACCATAAACAAACATGGCTGGAACGTATGTGTCAAAATTATTGTTTCCATTTTGTTAATTTACCAATTTATGAAACTGAATTTGATCCTTTTTTATTACATTGTCTATTACATATTTTGTCTTTTACTGTAAATTATTGTACTTTTGTATATTTTATGGCCCTATATTTTGTTTATATCTCAATATCTTGTCAATTTTCATTTCAAGCCCTGATGAAGGTTCAAAAATAAATCGAAAAGTTGGCAAAAATTGAATTTTAATTTTTCATCTCAAGACCTGCACTCCAAGAAACTCATTTAGTATTAAATAAGAGGTCAAGAAAAGAAAAAATACTCATTTTATTGTACCTGCAATCATCATGCATGACAGCTAACGGTCTCCTCCACAGCCTATTTCATGGGCTTATTTGTTTTGTGCAGATTAAATACATAGACGTAGGTGTACATGCAATGTTTTCGATTTAATCGTATTCTTTATATTTCGGGATTCCCTCGAGCGCTATAATGTGCTATTCGAAAATTCATCCATGCCTCAATATTAGGAATGTCTATTCGTGTCAATTTTTTTCCAGTCCAGTTCAATTCCAGTCCTATTCTATATCCTGTACCTTTCCATGCCCGCTGAAGAGTACAGCCTTCGCGGAATTATTTTTATTCAATTACTTTACGGTAATAAAACGTTCAATAATTGATATTAGCGTTGTCTCAGAAGTGTGGTGGTCCAGGATAATTGTTAGTACCTGAATATTCGATGCCACGATGAATGTGGAGGCAAGAAGCTTTTAGTGGGAAATCGTCTTTCCTTATGAATATTGGAATAAAAGGTAATTGTATTATTCAACTATTATAATTAATGCGTATGACATGTTTCGGCTAACAGAGCCATCATCTAGTATACAAGACCTTGTTTTTTGTCTCCAAATAATAGTTTTGTGACCCGAAACGCGTCGCTTGCTTTAAATAATTGTGGAGAAGTATAACTACCTTTTATTTCAATATACAAAACTTCCACTCTTTCACGCTTGCATCGGTTGAACTCATTGCCTTATGAATGCTAACTAATACTAATACGAATCACTGATGAGTTTACATGGGCGAACTGAAAGCCACGTTATTATTTTTCAACTTCAACACACCGAAAAGAGCACAGTGAGACCTCTTCATCGAGAGACCTACAAAAAATAACCACCGACGACGTCAAACATCCATGCTCTATATAGGGGCCTACCTACCTAGCAGGCGTGATTCGAAGCCGCTATTTTCGGTACGGTAGAACCAGGGACACATGCAAACAACTTTCACCCTGAGCTCATGCAAATCGTTTAGAAATTCCCAAAAATGACAATCATAGAAATGAGAGGAAATCAAAAGTATACCTGCCGTTTTATGGGTATTCCGAGAAATATGGACTAGTTGTTTAGGTATCATTTTTCGACCGATATTAAGTATTAAAGCCATCGGCGTGCCCTAACTTCAAATTGAGGTTTATTCTAAATGATGAAACCATTTAAAAAAATATGTAAATTAAATTATTTAAAAAAAGTGCTAAATTTATTAAATTAAATTGATATCGCACATTATAAAAAACTTTTAAACTTCCTCTTTTGGTTGGTATAATGATTGTTCATCATGGATTTGTACTTGAATAAATACGAAGTTCTGAAAATGGGTCCATCATAGAGAATTACCTTGTGAAAATGAATTTTTTAAACGTTTTTCGGCGATTGATTATGAGTAGAAACCTCTGCATGTGACTAAAAACACCTCTCTTATTGAGTTCTTGTGGATCATGTTTGAGAACGGAATTGTAGTCTTCGAGAGTGAGGTGGTGCGACTTTTTCCGTCGGAATTTTATCCTCCGTTGTTACGAGTGGCAAGGTCTCGCATAATAAAGGGCTGTTCCCTCTCTCTTTTTTTATTGCCCCCGTTTCCCTTCCCCGGCGGGAATTATTTAGGCGGCCGAATGCTATTAGGGGCCGACCCTGGCCGTAAACATTCGGACCTGACGTCTTTCTTCCTTCGCTTCTAGTTGTATTGCCTTACGCCGCGTTCCTGTCGTGGTTCTACCAAAAATATCTCTATTTTGTTTGAAGTCTTTAAATGGAAATTGGAAGAGGTGGTGAATTCTGTTATTTTAGGGGAGGAGGATAACTAGTGATGGAAGAAGCAAGAAAGAAGTTATTAGCAGTATAGCTGAAGTGAAGAGAGCATTCCATTGAAAGAAAGATCTACGTACGGCGGAAAATTTGGGCACGAAATAAAGGAAACAGTTTCACAGAACTTATATTTGGAGTATGCTTCACTAAGGAAGTGAGGCATGGACAATGACAGCAGCGGAGAAATTTAAGGTAAAAACCTTCGAAATGCGGTGCTACAGAAAAATGAAGAGGATCAAATGAATCGACCGAGTTAGTTGTCAGGACTTCCTAAGAGCAGTAGGAGAGAAGAGAAGCGTCATGAAAACCTTGCTAAGAAGACGGAAAAGAGGCCATCATGTCACAAGATATGCCATGTATGATATGATACCTTGTGACATGATGGCCTGATGAAGACAATCGACGAGGGAAAGTACATGACAAGGACGGATAAGGAAGACCTCGAATTAAATATATGGACCAGGTAAAGAAGTATGTGAAAGAGAAGAGATACGTAGGAGTGAAAAGATTAGCTGATGGGAGAATTAAGTGGAGAGCTGCCTGAAACCAATCTTAGGATTGTTGACCAATGATGATGATGATAATTAAGGCAGGTGTGTATTTTTTTGGAGTAGTTTCAATGGTAAAGTAACCATGGAAAAAAATAGCTTGATCGCCCACTATTTGACCCAGCCGTACCGAGTTTTTTTGTTTTACAGCTCCTTTTCATCTACAAATTCCTTAAAAAAATAAGATAGTCCCTGGCGTAACTATTGCCAGATGATACTGAGTGTTCGACGAAATCAAGGCCGTGCAATAAATCACCCCTTGGAAGTTTGCATTGTTTTTTCTTGCTGGTTCAACATCAAATTGCCTGCTATACGTTGGTGATTCCTAGTTTTTTAAAGGGTTTTTACGGCAGACATTGTGGTTAATCTGAAATAAGATCAACCTTTGCTAGGAAAAGTTATTTTCCCAATTAAATTATCAATAATTATTAAATTATAGATGTGTTAAAAGCCTATATATTATAGTGAACTTTAAGGCTTCCCGCAATTGCTTTAAGTTATGCAATAGTGAATCACCTTAAACTCAGTATTCCAATTTTCAAATAATAGACAGGTAGTATTGGTCTCTCCCCGAGTAAGGTTGGCCATCTTAATTGTCCTCGAAGCCTGCATAGATGCCGTGACTTGGCGGAGCGCGTGTACGTTGTTACCAATAAATTTGTGAGCAGTCGGGAACACTCACAAGAAAACGAAGCATATCCTAGTGTTGGAGTGTGTCGCGAAATTTGCGTGTGCGCGTGTACTGCGGCCCAACGTGCATGCGCGGCCAAACCTATTCGCCAAGTCTCGTCGCGTCGTGCCTTGCTTACGATCAGCTGTGAGTGCTCCGCCAGCAGTCGCCTGGCTGTATCGCTGTACCCTATTTTCTTGTTCGAATTGCAGAAATTTCGCTGTCTACTTCAGCCGTCCTACATTAGCCTTGCCGTCTAAATCAATCTTTCTTGCAGTTGCCTTCTTATTTCGTTGCGTTGAAGTATTTACTTATAAAAAATATTAAAGTTCTATCAAAGATAAGACAGGAAGTTTCCATCTATTTATTCCTGCACTCAAAACCTGATGCGATCCACGCTCCGCACAGGACGATAACCATGCGAAAATTGAAACAAAAACGTGAGTTGCGAGTGAAGGAATCCAGTTTGCCATTGGTGAGATGTACCTACTGGGGTTAGTGGTTGCTTCGCGAGCAACTGCGGTTAGTCTTGGGGCGATGCTTTACGAGTTAATGGACGTAATCTTTGGCGTTGGCCGTCGCGGAAGGGGGGCGCCTGCGTCGAAGAAGGAGAGGTTTTCATGGAAGAAAAACCCAATGGAGTGATCTGGAAAGGACGAAGGTAATGGTGCCTGCCGGTCTCATCAACGCGAAGGGCGAAATTATGATCACCTGAGGGCGAAATGAGGGAAAGGGGATGGAATAACTGTGGGAACGTCCTCAGCTGCTGGCCTTTTAAAAGAGAGAGTGGGAATGACGCGCATTACTCTCCCGAGATGGCGCAGATATCCTCGTGGGGTGGCAGTTTGTATGTGTGGAAATGAGTTCCCTCCCCGGTTCATTTCCTTCTTTCGACGCTTCATAGAGCGAGTGGTTAATAAATCATTTCCGTCCACAATATGGTTGCAGGGAAGTAGGAGATGCGATGCCATTACATTTTAAATTATGGACAGAGGCAACCGGGTGAGTTGGTTGAAGGAATTGAGGGTCGTGTATGGATGTGATGGTATCTGGGAGGTTATTCTGTATCTCCGAAGTTGGGCTCCAATTCGGATGACGTCTCAGATTTTACCAGACGCTGGCATTGTTTGGAGGTTCAATGAGTGACCAGCTACGGCGCGTGTGCAATGGTTCACATATAGATCGTACTCTCCCGTGAACGTTTCTTTTCCATCGTGTCATCTCCAGTGCCTCGAGAAATGAATGACTCATTGAACGATTGATTTTAAGATACAACGGCTCTCCAACAGTGGCAATTTTTATTGGAAAATACATAACAACCCTCGAGAGGTTACTCAAACCTCAATCGTTATGCACGCTCCAAAGGCATCGTTCACCAATTTTTTATTTATTCATGATCTCTATAGGTCTGCTGTTTCCATTTGGGGTACCTCTTGGTGTTATATATGGCTCTCTCATATTTTGAACAATGGAAGAGACTTCTTTTTAAGCAAATACTAGTGTGTCCGCCATGGTATTTTTTGTGATGATTAGGACTGGGTTATAATGCCTGTGCTGTATTTTTCCTCGTGTGTTAACGTGGTTGCCGAAGTTTTATGGAATATTTAGATATTTTAACGAGCCTCATCTAATTGGGACGACTAGCTTGTTAGATAAGGGTCCATTATCGCAAGATGCTGCACAGTGCACACGGCTTTAAAATGGCTTGACAACTATGTATTACTGTGGTCAGTTTTTCTATTCCACGGCGAATTTAACCTTAAAAATGATAACGTGTAAGACCGACTCTTACCCTGGAAAACAAATCAATCACTGGGAAAACATAGAAATCTAAGGGTTTTTATTTAGATAAGCAACCCTTTCAGGAAACCTTTTTCATTTTTAAGCAACGTACAACTGGAGTGTTGATTTCGGCCGTGATCACCGTAGCGTGAATAATCCGTTCCACTGGATAGATATTTATCTAAGGTGACTCGTGTGATATAACTGAGAGGATTCATCAGATGGCTACTGAATGTGTTGTCCACAACTACGCATTTTAAGAGGTTTGAACAAGTCGTCACTGGTGACGCTGACGGTTGTACCATCCGAATCTGACCCGTAAATATAGTTACAATTAGGGTTGCTACCCGAAATTTGTATTCGAAATGATATAATATATCGAATTCATTACTTTTCAATGTTTTACTTCGCGAGTGAAAATGTTCAAATATTGAGAATGGATGGCAGAGAAACTTGGCATTAATAGTGTAGACCTGAAGTCATCGCGGAACTGCGGAAGTTTTTGAGAACCGATAAAAATGCCCATCTGCTGGCGACATGAATCAGGCATCAACGGGAGGAGGGATGGTCCACCTGTAAGTATTCCTTGAAGCATCGCGCGTCGAAATCACTACAAACAAAAGACGGGAGAGAGCCTCGCCTCCTCCCCTACCCTCTTCAACATCTCTCTCCGCGCATGTCACTTCCTCGCTCTCGTTCCTACCTCCACCGCCCGATGGCTCCACGGTCGCCGTCTACTAGTTTTCTTCCATCCCCCTTCTCTCACGTAACGGATGAGTCGCAATCATCTTTCCACCTTGATTGGCGCTTCGCTTCTCTCGGCACCTCTGCAGCAACGACTACGAGATCACGTACGCCTCTGTCCATTCCACGAGTGTTGGAATGGATCTTGGAAAGGATTTCAAATGCTTCTTGTATCTATAGAAGAATGTGTGAACTTGGTATTTTTCCACGCTTCAAGCAATAAAAAGGAAACGGTATTTAAAAAATTTTTATGCTGAAGTTGTCGTTTGCACGTAAGAATGGCGTCGGTTGAAGTATCTATGGGGCTATGAAGAGGAGGGTGAATGGGAAGTTTGAAGGTGAAGGCAAGGTGAAGGGTGGTCGTGTCACGTCATCGAAATGGAAAACGATATTGGTGTGATAAATAATTTTGAAAAGAGCTCGAAAACTTTTTAATTGTCGTGGAAAGTATCTCAGTAAATATGCGGACGTTTTACCTTCTGCAGTTTTTTATTTCCACCTCAAAAAAATTACGACAGAAGGAGTTGTTGCACATAGGTGGGGATTAAGTGGGGGATTGCCCTTCCACTGAAGATCCCGTTGTCCAAGTAGTGGTATTATTATTATTACATATTGCTACAACTGGAAAACCGACACAGTAGCAAGGACATCAGGAAGCGAATTGAACTAGCAAAGGAGGCGTTCATGAACAGGAAGGAGCTTCTGAGAGGATCGTTATGTAAGAGTTCAAAGAAAAGGTTAGTTAAGAGTTTGATATAGAGTGTAGCTCTCTACGGTGCGGAAACGTGGACATTGAGGAAAGAAGACGAGAGAAGATTGGGGGCATTCGACATGTGGGTATGGAGAAGAATGGAGAAGGTGAAATGGACGGAGAGGAAAAGGAACGACGAAGTGCTGGATATGGTTGGCGAAGAGAGGCAGCTTTTAGATGAGAGACGGAGGAGACAGAAGGTATGGATGGGAGGTGTACTTAGCGAGGGGAGGGGTTGTTGAAAATGATGTTAGAGGGTAGAATGTTTGGGAAATAAGGGGGGGAAGGAAAAGAATAGGATTTTTAGATAGTGTAGTGGCAGTGCTGGAAGGAAAGGGAGGCTCCCTGATCACTTCTTTAGTACTCCATGGAAACCTACCTTAATCGGTAGAATACTAAAATAATAATTGCTACAACTAGGCTATTGCCTGGCGGCAGCATTAGTTTACACACATGTATAACAAGTAGACTACCCCTCTATTAATAAAGTAAGAAACGGAGAAGACGCCTGTAGTAAAAAATAATACATTAATTCTAATATCATACAACTAATAAAAGAACATTGACCCAAATGACCAATTTTAAACACTCCAGAATAAGCCCCTATGTCATCAACCAAGAAATGATGAACGCTTATTCCTAAAAATTTTGGTATTTGCGGGGAAGATCTTAAAAGTATCTTTAGGTAGGTCGTTCCATTCCTTTATTCCTCTAGGTAGGAAGGATTTTTTCAAAATATCTCTTTTCTGCTTCATGAGGTTAATTTGGTATTTATAATCTTTACTTCTAGTGAGTCTAGCTTTAGACCTATTTACTTCCAACCTCACTCTTTGGAAAAGGCTTTATAGACCCCACATAATCTATTTATGGTTCTTCTCACTTTTAGAGGTGCCATTCCTAAACACCCTAGCATAGCTGAACCCTCTCTCCCCCATCTATGTTTCCCTAGAGTATAGCTGGCTGCCTTTCTTTGAACTTGTTCAGGCTTTTAAGATTCATTTTTACACTCGGAATCCCACACCGAAGTAGCGTATTCTGGTACAGGTCGAACCATAGTCATGTAGGCAATTTATTTGGTTTCCTTTTTTACTCTCCTTATTATTTCTCATGACCCAAGGCAGAGTTATAAATGACTCTCCCACCACCTGATCAATAAGCATTCCCCAATCAATTATGGATGTGAAATTAACCCAAAAGTATTTAAATTCGCTGAAGTATGAAATATTATCCCCGAGCAAGATTTACAACCGATTATCCTTGGCGTAGTGTCCGAATTCAATTGCACTTAAGATTATAGTAGCCATTTTCTTTTCCTCCCGTCAGTATTATCGTATTTTTTTTTAAACATTTAAGTCGCAATAAATTACTAATAAAGAATTGCTTTGTTGCAACTTTTTAATGTTCTGATCTTAGGGCATGTATTTGTTTGAGATGACGTTGGAAAAGTTAGTGTCTCCTGAGCAACTCGGTGCGTGATGTCGCAGGAGTCGGAAATGTCGAGTGTGTTCTCATAGACAATTCTCGTTTTCAATTAAATGTAACTATTCAAGCGGTTAATACTTTTTTCCATCCCCATACCCGCGGTGTCCCCACCCTTCCAATTTCTATACCTCCCATTTACTAACCCCCTCGTATCCTCGCCCTCTTTATGTCTCCACCCTCATGTCTAACCCCTACATATTTAACCTCATAATGTCCTCATCCCCTGCATGTCTAACACCCTCATATCCTCACCCTCTCCATGTCTCCACCACAACCATGGCCCCTGCCCTTACTCGTCCATATCCTTAAACCCGACATGCCCACAATCTCTATGTTTTCACTCATTCCATGTCCTCACCACCTCCATTATCTCACCCCATCCATGTTCTAACACCCCTTCCATGTCCTCACATCCTCCATGTTCTCACCCCCTCCATGTCCTCATCCCCTCCGTGTCCCCACTCCCTCCATGTTCTCACCCCCTCCATGTTCTCACCCCTTCCATGTCCCCACCCACGCTATGTCATCACCCTCTCCATGTCCATAGCCTCCATGTCCTCACCCCTCCATGTTCTCACCCCCTCCATGTTCTCATCCCCTCCATGTCCCCACTCCCTCCATGTTCTAACCCCTTCCATTTCCTCACCCCCCCATGTACACCCCCCTCCATGTTCACACCCCCTCCATGTTCTCATCTCCTCCATGTCCCCACTCCTTCCACGTTCTCCCTCTCTCCATGTTCTCACCCGTCCATGTTCTCACCCCCTCCATGTCCTCACTCCCTCCATGTTCTCACCCCTTTAATATCCTCACCTCCTCCATGTCCCCACCCACGCTATGTCCTCAAATCCACCATGTTCACAACCTCCTTGTTATCACCCCCTTCATGTCCTCTACTCATCCATGTCCCTACACCCTCTATGCCCTCCCCTTCTACATTTTCCCACTTTCAAGTACCCACCTGTACTTTCTCCTCGCCTCCTCGTGCTCATCCACTCCATACCTTTACCCCCTCAATGTCCCCACGCCCTCTGTGACGATCCCGACTCAAGGGACTTCTACCCTGTCGAATTAATCCGAAATTCTTCGTGACTCTTCTATCGCCCCCGCGGCGTTTCGTATTTTTTCCGGATCTCCTCATGATCCCTCCTTCATTGAGCGGGGCGAAAGCTCTTGCTCCGTAAATTAGATTTTTCAGCCGACTCCCTCGGTTGTCTGAATAAGTTATCCTTCTCCTCACATTATCTTGTCAAAGCAATCTTTCGCAATACCATCATTTCAAACATCCCTATCTTTTGATTCCATTCTTTCTTTCTTTGTAACCAATTCGGCCGTCTTGTATGGAAACCAATTCTATCTCCTTTCTTCGGAATGCGTGATGTGCGGTGTGTCCGTTCATGATAAAATTTATTGGCGATATAATTCCGGTACCGAGCATCGTAAATTGATCATTTTTAATTCATCTCTTTTTTTCAGTAATTTTGTATGGCTTGCCTCAGGAATCAGTCATCATCCTCTCTACATTAATTGTTTATTTTTTGACTCTCAAGTTTTGGCTTTTTTTATTTTCAAATTTATACTGCCGTGACACGAAAATGTGGAGCATTGCTTTTCCTGGACTCAAAAACGTCTCTTTTGCTGTATGTGCTTAGTCATTTCCGTGTTTCGGGAAGGATATTTAAATATCTCCATATGTTATATATCCTTGAGGAAAGCTCTTCATTTTCATGATTATGCGATCTACTGATAATAAGGAAATGATTATGATCATAAGAACAGAATTTTGCGCATATCGTAGGGATAAATTGAATTTGGATCATCCACAATACATTTTAAAACTAATCGCTCGTGAGATTCATGTTAAGCCATGGTGATTAGAGAAATTTTGTAAGCTGGCAGTTACTTCATAAGCTTGCAATGCCGAATTTATTGAAGGAGCTGATGTTCTTTGGCGTACAGTTATCCAGGGGCTCAGCTAGGAATTAAGGCTGGGGGTGTTTAGGTGCAACTAATACCGGGGTGTGTGGGGGTGTGGAATACCCACCAGGATAAGCGGTATGTGCGAGATTAATAAATTGCGGAATTTTAAGATAAATGGCTCAAAATGGTGAGCTTTACGGATTTTTGAGGGATATTTTATTAATCATTACACTTTTCTATTAGTAATATCCATCCAATTTAGTAAAATGGATTAAAATAAAAAATTTCTCTGATATTTGGGGGGTTTTATCCTCCAAATCCCCTCCCCCCTCGCTGCGCCACTGCAGTTATCGATAGTTTTCTTTCATCTCCCATAATCCTTTATAACTCGTCGTTTCATACCCTTTCAATTCCAATTTCATCATCCTCTTCAAGCACCAGGTCTTTAAGGCCTCTCTTTGTGTGTTTCGTTTGTTACTGCATGTTGAGACTCTACCTCACTTCTGGGTCCACTTAATCGCCTAGATGGCATGGCCTATGAATCATTTTCAACATGATGGATTTGTTTGCCTGAAGAAGGGAGAATGGTCTGTCGTTTGAGAGAGATGGCGTTTACGTCGTGCGAAGTGATTTGTGCCGAGGGGACAAGGCAATCGCCCCAAGGAAGGAAGGTGGCGCCAAGGGGATTCGAGTGGTCAAGAGGGAAACGATGCAGACGCTATTTGACCACTGGATGTCCCTGCATTCCACTCACCATTCCGTTTTCCAAGGTGACGACGTAGACGAGACTCCAGCCAGTCCCATAGAATCTTGATTTATGTTGCCACTGCGTGGACATTTTAATTAGTATTATTATTAAAAGTATTGTATCGATTAAGGTTAGTTCCCATGGAGTATTGAAGAAGCATTCTGGCAGCCTCCCCTTCCTTCATGTATTTCCATCTTCAATTCATAAAGCCTGAAGCACCCTTATTCAATTTATCTAAAAAATACTATTCGGTTTTCAAAAATCTCCGGAGCGTGGCGGCGGGTGTAGAGCCATCTATTTGTTCTCATTATTTACTTTACGGCATTTAAAATCGTGAGGCATGGCTTTAAAAACTTTGAATTTGATAGACCACACAATCGTGAATATAAATTTCGGTTTATGGACTGTCCGTATTACACCTTCTTTCTCCGTGAATGTAGGATCTGTCTGCTTGTTAGCGGCACGAGTGGTGGCTATAGAAAACTCATTTAAAATCGCGGTGAGTATCAACGCTCACAACGGCTGACTGCAGAATCCTCTGTTGCAATATATGAGCCATTTTCTTCAGCGCGCTGTGCGACGACCTGAAATGACAATGTGTGTGGCGAATCCATTCTATCTGCATTTCTCTCATCGCAATTTTGAGTGAATGCATTTCCATTTTGGAAGTGCATCACCGTTGAATGAAATTTATATCACGGAAATGAAAATGCATCGGCTATCTGGGGATGCTTCGGTTAAGATGCGTTTTCTGGGGCCATGTCACATGTGGATCCGAGTTGGGCGTGGTACACCCTCCGGAGGGTCGCTTATCCGGAACTCTTTCCTCGAGTTACTCACCTTCGGTAGCCTCTCTCTTCGACCCTCCGAGCGGGGGTCTCCTTAAACGAAAACTGACCGCTATGATTTCTATTTTAACTTTTACAACTGCTAAATGGATCTGGAAATTATTGTTTTCATCGTATTCTCACCAACTGTACGACGAAGTACGTCTTTCAACCGTGTTTCTACGATAAAAATTAACGATTTTGTTAACTGCACTAAAAAAGTGCCTGTTGACCGCCGGAAAATGGCAACAGCGCTTTGGAAAGGGTAAGTTAGTGGGCTATTTGAGTGAGTGCCGAGCATGATTTGGCCGTCTCGTCCTGTTCATTTCCACGCCGAGGCATCAGGTTACTTTACCGGAGAAGCTGAGTGACAAGCGTAGATTTGAAATGAACGCTCTTGTCTCCATTGAGTGATGAATTAGTGCCGATAAAACAGACATCTCTTAAAATTGGCGTAATTACGTTTTTTTGTCAAATACGTTATAAACCATAGTGTATGCATATGTTTGCTGGCGGTGTGATCTCCCGTCAAGCATGCATCGCTCTAAGCAACATAAACTGCTCGAGTAATAGATGTTCCAAGGAAGCTAAAGATACTTCTGATCTCAGTATCGCCCCGATACAACCGTTCACTTTCTCTGGGAAGGCTACTCGGGTTTCTCACCATGTAGATGTTTACATGGCTGCCGACGTTTCGGCAACCGGGTCGGTTCCCATCTTCTGGGTTGATGTGAAGACGCTATTCACCGTGAAACGTCCAGTGAATACTTCGCCCCGTATTCATTTTTTGGGAAATGATGAGGCATTACCTCCTGGATTAATAGTCCCCTGCGTTTTATTTCTTTCCCATCATGCCTCTTTTCAGCGCTTATTTCACACATCACGCATAGTTAATGAAACGTCATGCTTTCTGGCTATTGATATCGGAAATTTGCTCTGTATAGCCTGAATTTGTTTGTGCCTGCTTGTCCTCGAATAAGTTTCTCGCGATTTTGGATCGAAGATCTACTTTTGGATACCGGCGCATAAAATCTCCGAAATTGGTATGAAAATTGGTTTCTCCACGTATCACGTGGTCTAGATTCGAAAAATGACATATTTGAGAAATCGATTTTTTAACTCCTAATTGCACCCATAAAGTAGAGGCACAGAGGCACTGGGCCACACCGTAATATATACACAATTAAGTGTTTCGACAATTTTTAATAGGGTTTCAGACGATTTTAGAGGGGGTTGATTATATGACCTTTTGCCTATCTCGTCTCGTTCACCACAAACATTTTTAGGAATCATTCAGTTAGTTAGTGGTCGCAAGTAAATTTTATTATGCATTGACATCCTTTTTGGAGAAGAGTGGCAGAATTTTTAAAAATTTTCTTCCGTATTTGTGTCAAGTTATTGTCAGAGACACTTAACCTATTTTCCCATTTATCTCCTGAAGTGATTAATTCGATGGTCACCTCCGAAGAGAATTTAAGTGGGTGAGAGATCGGGTCCACGCAAAGGGACCGCATCTATCGCGAATAATCTTTATTTATGTTGCCATTTGATGCTCTTTTTAATCGGTTTTCAAAAATGCTCGCAGAACGAATGTTGAGTGTACAGCGATGCATGTATCCTAAATATTTACATTAGATTATTTCCCACTCCCGGGGAATGGCATTGAAAAGTTGTGTAAAGGGTCAGTTTGAAAAATGAAAGTGACAAAGGTAATTCTTCTTTCTATTATATTCCACTCACTCTATAACATATTGTGGGAGCCAGCCAGCTGAGAGTCACATGTGCACATACTAGGTAACAAGCAACAATCACTGAGATGTAAATAAACAACTCGGAGACAGCAATCACCTACAATAGTCCAATAGCACGGTCTTAGAATATGAGAAGGTCTGGACACTCTCCGTTCAGGCATGGTCATTTAATGAAGCCGTTTCCCGTTGAGGCCGGTAGGGGCGCCACCTATCCTGAAGGGCAAGTTTCCCACGTATCTGTATACGATACTTCAGTAATTATGAACTAATTTATGGAAAAAATGAATATAAACACATCGACAGTGGTTACTAGTTAACAAGTTGATATGCACTTAACATCTTATAGCGAAAAATACCGAGAAATCGTTCTCATACGTGAGTATTAATCAAATGGAAGGCGTTGGATTTCAGCTTCGTCTGCTTCCATACCTTTGTAAAATCAGTTACAGCCATAACGAAAGATTGTCAGCAGTTAAAACCTTATGTAGAGAGGAAAGGTATTTTTAAGGAAATAATTATTTATAGCTATCTTGTGGTAAACGATAATATAAGTTGTCATAGAAGCTACGTACGCACCATTGCCTCTGAGCCCATCGGCATGTTTCCACGGCCTTATAAGAATATAGATGTTATTCCTTGCTTTCAAACACTATTAACAAATATAATATCAGAAACGCAAACGGCTTCTTACCAAGGCCGAAGTGAAACACTTCTTATGAAGTGACGTATGTTAATGTTTTTAATCTCCTGAGTCTCGATCAAGTGATAATAATAATGGCAGGGCACAGCAAACCTAAAAAAATGATTCTATCCTAGGGACGTTTTGCGGGTATAGAATAGGCATATTTAATCGTTCAACAGGGTGAATAATTTCCGGAAGTACCATTATTACCGTTAAAGGCTATTTTATAACGATGCTTACTCACCAAAGGAATAATTTGAGATTTAAGGAAGTAAAATACCATATGAAAGATAAGAACGAAAGAGATTTTGCAAATAATTTCCGAATAAACTTCCACGAAAACAGTGCAATGCATATAATCCGAGGGATTTGCGGATGTCTGATCACTTTCAGGTGCTGGCAAATCTGAAATATTATCCCTCGCCCAAAAATAAGATGAGTAGTACGACAGAAACCACAGGCTAATACTGCTAATACGCGGTAAATGTACTTTTCATGAGAGTTGCACGCACCATCGATAAAAGCTGCATTAAAAGAAATCATGGGAATAGGTATTAAGAATGAAAACGATTCACATTTTTCCAACTTATATAATGTACACACACATCAAATCTACATTTCCAGAATGACTACACAATGCTATTGAAACTGAGATTATTTATACAATCAATGCAAGGTAATGTCATGAAAAATAAATTTTAAGTACTCACAATTTAACATTTCTATTAATTCTTTCTATTACTAATTTCTATTTCTAATTACTAATCATTCTAAGAGATTCAATTTAGTAGGAGAGAATGATGAATAGTTAATGAAAGCCGTCGCACATCTTGCATTTTCTCAGTGTTACTTCATTCCTCCACTGTGAATGACATTGACCACTGGAACAGCAGAACCTGTAATTTAAAATATGTATAAATTTTGGAGCTTTAGCACACCAAAAAAAGGAATCGTACAGCTATTTCATCGCTTCTCAGGGTCCTTGGGGACTCTAAAAAGCGAAATCCCCGAAGTCTTGTGGCCATAACCAGTGGTGCAACGCGGTACCACACACGTCCACGGCATTTTCCTTTTTTCAGTAAATCCGCGAGATATAGCCACGAAATATTAATGTAGAACAATAAGGAAATAATGCAGGAGACTAACATTCGAAAATAAATGAAAACTAAATCTTAATTAATTACAAAAATGACTATTTCCACTCACCTGTAGTATGCGCTCAACAATACGGAAATTAACTTACCCGCTAATTCTTGCCCTCCAGAATACGTGGCGCCGCCCCGACAAACGTGCGGCAGGTTGAGGAAACGGCTTCAATAAAAGACCATGGGTTCCCAATGGAGTGGGATAGGAAGTGTCATGGGGCTGTCCAATAGTCACATCAGCTACCTATAAAGCACATTACTTAACAACAGCATATTATCACAGTGTTCATATGAGAAATCGGTCTCTCAAATCTTCCATAACAACAAAAAAATATAAAAAATCGATTTTATAATCACCGACACAAATTTTGTTTAACGGCCATAATAATAGCTTATTTACCTGTGAAACTCGGGTTGCTATGCCATCAGCGACGCGAGTGGCGACTTTTGCAAACCCATTCAAATGCGCCGTAGGCACGGTCTTAGAATATGAGAAGGTCTGGACACTCTCCGTTCAGGCATGGTCATTTAATGAAGCCGTTTCCCGTTGAGGCCGGTAGGGGCGCCACCTATCCTGAAGGGCAAGTTTCCTACGTATCTGTATACGATACTTCAGTAATTATGAACTAATTTATGGCAAAAATGAATATAAACACATCGACAGTGGTTACTAGTTAACAAGTTCATATGCACTTAACATCTTATAGCGAAAAATACCTAGAAATCGTTCTCATACGTGAGTATTAATCAAATGGAAGGCGTTGGATTTCAGCTACGTCTGCTTCCATACCTTTGTAAAATCAGTTACAGCCATAACGAGAGATTGTCAGCAGTTAAAACCTTATGTAGTGAGGAAAGGTATTTTTAAGGAAATAATTATTTATAGCTATCTTGTGGTAAACGTTAATATAAGTTGTCATAGAAGCTACGTACGCACCATTGCCTCCGAGCCCATCGGCATGTTTCCACGGCCTTATAAGAATACTGATGTTATTCCTTACTTTCAAACACTATTAACAAATATAATATCAGAAACACAAACGGCTTCTTACCAAGGCCGAAGTGAAATACTTCTTATGAAGTGACGTATGTTAATGTTTTTAATCTCCTGAGTCTCGATCAAGTGATAATAATAATGGCAGGGCACAGCAAACCTAAAAAATGATTCTATCCTAGGGACGTTTTGCGGGTATAGAATAGGCATATTTAATCGTTGAACGGGGTGAATAATTTCCGGAAGTACCATTATTACCGTTAAAGGCTATTTTATAACGATGCTTGCCTACTCACCAAAGGAATAATTTGAGATTTAAGGAAGTAAAATACCTTATGAAAGATAAGAACGAAAGAGATTTTGCAAATAATTTCCGAATAAACTTCCACGAAAACAGTGCAATGGATATAATCCGAGGGATTTGCGGATGTCTGATCACTTTCAGGTGCTGGCAAATCTGAAATATTATCCCTCGCCCAAAAATAAGATGAGTAGTACGACAGAAACCACAGGCTAATACTGCTAATACGCGGTAAATGTACTTTTCATGAGAGTTGCACGCACCATCAATAACAGCTGCATTAAAAGAAATCATCGAAAGAGGTATTAAGAATGAAAACGATTCACATTTTTCCAACTTATATAATGTACACACACATCAAATCTACATTTCCAGAATGATTACACAATGCTATTGAAACTGAGATTATTTATACAGTCAATGCAAGGTAATGTCATGAAAAATAAATTTTAAGTACTCACAATTTAACATTTCTATTAATTCTTTCTATTACTAATTTCTATTTCTAATTACTAATCATTCTAAGAGATTCAATTTAGTAGGAGAGAATGATGAATAGTTTATGAAAGCCGTCGCACATCTTGCATTTTCTCAGTGTTACTTCATTCCTCTACTGTGAATGACATTGACCACTGGAACAGCAGAACCTGTAATTTAAAATATGTATGAATTTTGGAGCTTTAGCACACCAAAAAAGGAATCGTACAGCTATTTCATCGCTTCTCAGGGTCCTTGGGGACTCTAAAAAGCGAAATCCCCGAAGTCTTGTGGCCATAACCAGTGGTGCAACGCGGTACCACACACGTCCACGGCATTTTCCTTTTTTCAGTAAATCCGCGATATATATCCACGAAATATTAATGTAGAACAATAAGGAAATAATGCAGAAGACTAACATTTGAAAATAAATGAAAACTAAATCTTAATTAATTACAAAAATGACTATTTCCACTCACCTGTAGTATGCGCTCAACAATACGGAAATTAACTTACCCGCTAATTCTTGCCCTCCAGAATACGTGGCGCCGCCCCGGCAAACGTGCGGCAGGTTGAGGAAACGACTTCAATAAAAGACCATGGGTTCCCAATGGTGTGGGATAGGAAGTGTCATGGGGCTGGCCGTAGGTGACAATACATCTAATAGCTGACCGGGTTACATATGAATTTGTTGATAGTTTGAAACTTAGATACTTAGGAAATTATTCGTTTACATTTATTATCAGATGCGAATAATCTGACTGGCGGAAAAGCCGTTCACAATGGGTGATGAACATTACTTCGTTCATATTCTTTTTATCTGACCGGAGAGAATGATAAATTCTTCTCTCTTGTGTAATATCCGTTTGCCGAAGATTCAATTTATGCGCCGTCATGCTGCTTTCTTCCTCAAGAAGGTTGCGAAGTGCCGATTGTTTGTCGAGTCGGCCACTGGCGGCGCTGTAGGGGACGAAGTGGCGACCGTGGTGGTCGCTAACTCAAACACAAAGGGAATTTCCAAAGTGGGGCGATGTGTTGGTCGAATAATCGGCTCGGATGACATGAGGGCGTTCACGGAAGAATGACACGTTTTATTGCTCTCTTCGGAATGCCTCCGTTTTATGTTCATCCCGAAAGCCGAGATATCATCTCATCCTTATTCTTCTGTTCGTTGGTCATGTGGAATTGGGGTCCGGCTTGTAGGAGGAAGAAAACTCCAAGGTTCGAATACCGTGTAAGCATTTTGTTGGCGCAGTGAACTTGGCAGTGTGCTGGAATTGCTAATATAAAAAGTGCCCCTGATGCATTTACGTACGCTGAGTAGAATAGCACGTAATCAATATTTTCTGACGTTACTTGATGTAATTGCTTCATGTTCATGACAACAAAAAGCACTGCCCAGGAATAGGCAAGCAGTTTTTACTTCACAACTACAGACACAAAGAAAACTCATTATTACACAATGCAACAGCGAAAAATATTTTTTCACGAAAAATGTGTTCTTCTTATAATTCTGCCTCTGAACTGGAAAATGATGCTAAAAAAGTCATATTATTCACAGTTTGTCCTAAACTGTGAGTTTTAATTTAAAAAACTTTCTAAATTTTACATGCATCATATTTGTACGACACCACATTTGAAAAGTTTCGTAGCAGTGTGACATCATCTGGGCCAGACCGGTAGTTCAAATTAGATATATCTGTGAAATTTACAAAGTTTTATTGTAGGTATTAAATACACAGTTTAGGCCAAAAATATGGTTGATACGATAATTTTTTAGTATCATTTCGAATTCAGGAGGCAGAATATTTTGAAGAACGCCTTTTTCGTGAAAAAGTTTTTTTTTTCTCTATTGCATGGAATAATTAATGATTTTTCTTTAAAAAACTGGTGGGTGTTAAGCAAAAATTGCCGGCCGAGACTTCGGCGGTGAGCTAGGTGGCGAATTGTTCCCCGAAAATTGAAATAATTTATCTTCGTGGCCACTTGTATGCGTATTAGAATCGAGCCGTAGAGTAATCCGAGGGATTGCTGGGTCACTGCTTGTTCCATATTCCCCTCGTACGAAAGGGAAACCATCGCTTACGTAATAACATTGCGGGTCCCTTTCTGGGTGTAATGTCCTCGCTTCGGACGCCACTGACTTCTTACCCTAACGCTGACCCTGGCCGTTAATTGCCAGAGGAAGGGTTCGAGGGAGGGCGAGGATTTGCGCCACCACCTGCAGCCCCCTGGGTGAGAAAAGGGAATTGGAGTCCAGTTTTGACCCTTTCCCATTACTATCGTCCGGATCAATGTCCCGGCGGTTATCCGTACGATCGTAAACGGAAGTCGATGCGTTTGCATCTCCGGGCAGTCGTAATACATACGTATTTCAGAGCGCTGCCACCTGAGCTCTGAATTGCGGTGATATGGCGCCGTGGCGCCGGAATAGGAAGGGAAAAGTGAAATTTGGCCTAAGCTGCGATTTGAGAGAAAGAGCCCCTGCAGAATATTTTTTAGAAATTTTCAGATTCTTTTTTTTAGACTTAGATTGCTTGAGCAATTGAGATTGGATATAGGCGAACATCATATTAGAACCCCACCACATTTCCGACAGAAACGATAAATTAAGAGAGATATTTTGCGGAACGGATAAGTATAGGAATTCGTTTTCCCCCGCAGGATTAAAGATTTAAATAATTTCTGAGAGTATTTTCGTTAGAGCATTTCTTTTTTATGATTATTCGGCAGGCGTCCTAACATCCCCATACGCCTCACGCCTTTTTGGCAGCTTGCGGGGTAATATTTAGATGTTTACAGTAAATTCCACCAATAAAAAGCAATGAAAATATTCGGTTTTGACGCCATTTTGAAATATGCTGTTTCCCATTATCCTAGGAATTAAGCCGTTGGGTGTATGCCTTGCATCGCGGTTTGAATACGTTCAACTTTTCTTCTATCGTGTCTACGGTAATAGGGAAAGAGGCACTTCTGTTTCCTTCGAAGTCTTTGCTGCTGCCTTGGAATGTTAGTTTCAACAATGTTGCCATCTTCCTAACGCCTGAAGGCGTTGCGGCCGGAATCTTAATATTGGTGTTATGTTAATCAACGCCTCCTCATGAAGGAAAGGCAAGGTTGTACTGGCTAGGTGAACAGGCAAAACTTATTAGTGTAGTCATCCATAGATTATATATTTACCTGCCTTACGATCAGAACTTCGCTGGGTCATCTGTGATGAGAAATTTGCATGTAAATAAATATCGCATTTAAAAATTAATTCCATAAAATGACAGCGAAAATGCTACTTATACAGCCAATTTTTTATTATTTATTTAATATTATTTTGAGAAGTTTCTGTATTTATTTCATTCCTGTTTGGGTCAGTGTGAAACTCTACAGTAAAATAAAATTTTTAGCTATTGGTTTGTGTACTGTTCTTATAAAAAAATAATCAGGTATGCATTGATACGCACTTCAAGGATTTAAGTGAAGGGGTTGTGAACCCAGAATTTGAAACCGTGACCTTTTTTGAAAGTTTTAATAATGGCTGTTTTGAGATATTTCCTCTTTTGTTTAGGCTAACTTTTTATTTTTTCACAATTCAAAGTCTTAATTAACATAAAGGCAACGAAAGTGCCTTTATATTAATTAAGAAGTCGCAAAAATACTTTACTACTGACATGTGTAAAACCAAGTATTAAGTTGATATGTACATATGTCACGCTAAATGGATGTGTATAAAGCATCAAAAGTTGACACAATTTTATGAATTTGAAACAATTTATGGGAAATTTTTATTACGCTTTCTATTAAACTCAAAACTTTTTTGTTACCAATAATTGAAAATAATAAAAAATCACTTCCAAATAAAGACATTTACAAGATTATAGCCGTGATATTGTCCAAAATATGGACGTTTGAAAATTTACTGTATCCGACTAGCTCGCCAGAATGGTAATTTTTGGTGCTTTTTTTAATGGCTGAAACTATAAAAAATTACTTGTAAAATTAAAAGTGGCCAATTTTAAAGTTAGTAATACAGTCTACAATATATATATTTCTTAGAGAGATAACCACAATGGTGACTCCGCGCTTGGCATAGGGGCCTATGTGAGTTTGAGTGAAAAATGCTGGAAAAAAAATTTGACCCCAGACTGACCATTATGGTACACCTATATTTATTTTACCTCTGAACGCATCATCAACTCGAACACGTCGCATGGCCAGATCAATTTTGAACTAACTCAGTATTACTCTTGGTTAATTCGCTTTCCTTCTTTCTTTGCAGAATTGGAAAACATTGATCTCCAGAAATGAGCTGGGACGAACCTTCGCCGACTAATTCGGAGACCTCACCTTATCTTTTGGTAAGTCCACTCCTCTGCAATGGCAAGCATGGAGGAAGATTGGGCGTATTTTATCTTTTTCCTTAAAAAAAGTCTGTCATTTTGGATTCAATGATGTGTATTTCTCATTGATACTTTCGTTGTATTATATATCAAGTGAGGGTTTCTTTGACGAAGTCTATTTTGTTAACTTTTTGCTGAAAAGTTTCTTTTGTCCGAGCTTTAGATCATCAAACCTAGCAAACTAATATTTCATAGCCATGCCACCCGTACCTCTCTCCTTCAATGTAAAGTCGACCCCAACCCCAATGTTTGTCTACACAACGAAACAGAAAGGAAATGTTCCACCTTCCCGTGAGATTCCACCTCACGCTCCCCTGCCCAAGAGTCCTCTGGATTGCCTTATAAGAACTATGTTAAGGAAGTACTGTTCTGAGTGCAATCTGGACTCCGCCTTGCCTGAGCTAAGTACCTCTCAAATTAATGCCCTTGTGTCGAATTTTCCATTTGTTATCCCTAATCTTGTTGCATGTTTACTGCGCTGTATTAACTGTAACTACATTGTCCACGCGATTTCAAATATTACAGCAAATACTGGGAATAATGTGTTTGATAATCCGTATATATTTTTTCAGTATTTCTTACGCCGAACTTGCCTAATATTTAATAATACGGAATAAAACGGAATACGGAATAAAATACGGAATACGGAACACGAAATTACGTAGTTACGATTTTGTAAACTGCAAGTTGTACTTCATAATTACGTCATAATTAGCAAAACATTCGAAAAATAATTTTTTATACTCATAAAAAGATCAGTTGGCAATGGCTATTTTTAATGATAATGGATCATTGAAGGCTTCATTCTTTCCGTCCGCAGTCCGGAACTTGAGGGAACTAGATATTCCCCGGATGTACACGATTAGAAAAGAGTGGACTGTAAAAATATATGAGAGCAAAGAGCGACTTACCCCCAGGGTTTCTTCTTCAACTCTGGTCGAATGGTTTGAGGATTGGATGTTGACCGTTAGCACGGTGTAACAGCGACTGAGAGCGGGTTTGTTGCCTTATAAACCTAGGAAAACATTTGCAAACAAAAAAATAACGGAATTGTATCGGAAAATGGCGCAAATATCTCACTGCCCTCTTTCGGCCATTGAAATAAAGTCCATCAGTGGTGCGAATACTCAACACAAGGTTTGTAGATCAGTCAATCTTATTATCTATTTCAAAAGTAATTTATAGTCGTTCTGTTCTAAACTTAAGTTTCTTAGATGGATATCTATTACTTTTTTTAAAGAAAGCGACCCTGGTTTCGAGAAATTATGATTAACACCAGGCGGAAATTATTAACTATAAATCTTATTGTAGTAACTTGGGTTACGTAACGGAAGAATGGATTGATGGGGAAGAGTTACCGGGGAAATGGATTCCTTAGGGTCAGTGGGTTGACGTGTTGAATCGAGGAGAGCTAAATAAGCTCGCAAATGGTATATACCTTTAAAAATGACAAAGTATACATTTGAAGCGTGGGTCGGTCTCTTTAACTTTTGTGGAACGTACAATTCAGTATATCTTTTATTATGTTTTCTAACTGCTCTCTATAGTCTAACTCGCGGCGGTTTTAAAATCACATAAATTACTATTACATATTAAGTAAATAATAAATAAGTAATAAATAATAAATAAGTAATACATACTTAGCAAAATTACTTTTATCATCTTTGCTGTGTCTGCAAGCACGTAAATGTTATTTCTTCCTCACATATAGATAAATAGATTGATAGATAGATAATAATTTACGGCTGATGATGAAGATTATTTATTGAAACCCAGGTCGCTTTATTCAGAGTAAGAACTATTTTAAGTAATATTTATCCATCCAGGAAACTTCAAAATGGAATACCACACAGTTAAAACTGAGTTAGTGAATCCTGTACTAAACTGTTTAACAGATACGTAAACTTAGTGACATATGGATCGCTCTTGCCTCATCGCCACACTGTGGACTTTTCGAAAAGGTAATTAAAATGCTCCCAAAGTGGCCACAACAATCAAGCTTCTAAGGGAAGGACTGTGGCCACCTCCATGTAGAAGTCCCCTTTGGTTTGCCTTCGAATGCAAGAAGAAGTCTTTGTCTTCGTGGACATTACAGTCGAATTCACGGCCGGAAAGAGGCGGAGAATGCCGTCCGCCAGTGGTTAGTTGGCCCTTTTCCCTGTTGGCGGCACCCTTTTGGCTCTCTGTGCGTAATAGGCCTCCCGAAGAAGGGCTCTAATAGTGGACCCTTCCCCTAAATGTGCGCCTCGCACCCCGTATGCGAACCCCTCATCGTTCCCGCTCTTTCCCTCCTTTGCACGAAATGGCATAGGAGGAACGTCCACCCTCGTTGCATCACCGTTTTAAAGTGTCGGGAGTGGATGCTTGAGGGGACGGAAGGAACGAAGGGAATTTCCGCGGATATTACTGTATAGGATCGTCCGTTCAGCCACTGAATGTGCTGTCAGTCGCCGCGCATTTAAAAGATTTTACAAAACGATACCTCCACTGCACAAACACTCAACAATCGCCCACCGAATCAAATCCACTCATCTAGTACTATGATAGTCCGTCAAGAACTCTTTTATTCTAGTACTATACTAGTCCGTCAATTTTAATAGACGGAATTAGTTCTGATGTAGTAAAAGTTACATCACGTGTTCCACAAGGAAGCGTAATCGGCCCCTTTTTTCATTTTATACATTAATGATCTCTGCTCCCGCATTAGCAGTAAAATACGTTTATTTGCTGACGACGCTGTCATCTATCGCAAATTAGTGATCACTCTGACTATGAAATTCTATCATCGGACTTAAACAACGTTCATTTGTGGAGCCAAGAGTGGGGTCTCGAACTTAATCTGAGCAAATGCATGACGGTACATTTCTTGCGGAATACGTCCAACTATAACCATATATATGCAGTGGATGGTATTAACGTAAAGGTAACAGATGAATTGAAGCACCTGGGAGTTGCGATAACCTCGAACCTCTCGTGGGGAACAAATATAAGGAATATTTGCGGCATAGCCCTGAAGAAATTAGGATTCGTCAAGCGTATTGTGGGAAGATTTTCGGATGAGAAAGTAAAAGAAAGGTGCTATTTCACACTCGTCCGACCGCACCTTGAATATGGAGCATCTATTCTCAGAGACGTTAATATCATTAAATAATCGAGGTCAAGATGAAGAAATTGATACAATGGAAAATTATGCTATAATTAAGGCCGTTTGCCTCAATTTTATTTATATAATCGAGGCTTAGAGGCCGACAGGAGTAGAATCGTCAATGGTGGAAGGATTCTAAATGTGGTCATACCGAAGGAAAACAAGATAAATTGGATCGATCGAGTAAGAAATGAGGAAGTGCTGAGAAGAGTGGGAGAAAAGAGAACTCTTCTGAAAACCTTAAGGAGAATACAGGACATCTTATTCGGCAACATTATGGGACAAGATGGCCCAATGAATACAATCGCAGAAAGACAGGTGGGAAGGAAGAAGGATAAGGGACGGCCCCGAATGAGTTACATAGGACAGGTTATAAAGGATATAAATTAAAAGAAATACGTCGCTATGAAAAGGCTAGCGGATAGGAGAGAGGAATGCAGAACTTCCTCAAACCAATCTTAGGATTGTTGGCTAATGATGATGATGAACACTAAGTGGCAACACCGATCTAGCTTCTACGGGACGCACTGGGCCTTATCCATCTAATCGTCGTGGGAATAGCATGTCGGAAAATATCAAAATTATAACTCCACTCCATTGACAGTAAAATAAAAAAAAACAGATAATGGAAAATTCAAATAATTCACTCACCAGTAAAATACTGTTAAACCTAATGCACATAAAGTCACCACTTATATGTTGCCGTTGTAGTTTTAAATTTCATGTAAAAAATCGGAGAATTTATTGAAATCAGACAACGCTGTAACTGCATTAAAATTGTTCTTTTTCGTGAATTTTTTTGTGACGGATTTTTATGTAATTTTGTATCGCAGGAAAGCCATCATTTTTAAACGTAGACTTGACATATTCAATTATTTTTATTATTTTAACGATCAATCCTGTGGAGGTCAGCCATAGAAAAAGTTTAAAAAGGAAAAAATTTCGCGTACAATGTAGATCGTCAAAATTTGGCAAAATGTGCATGACATCGTGCGGGGTGTTTTTTTATATAATGATTCACACTAAATAAAATTTAAAAAATGGACAAATTTATTGCTTTTTGCAACATACACAAAATGTTAGCATGATTACAATTAAGAAATGAGAAATCTGAGTGGCCTCCAAGAGAAATCTTTGCTGAAGCGACCTTAAAGATTTTGTATGCACTGCCAACGCTTCAAAGTTTTTTATGCAAATGTGAAAGGGTTAACAATAAACAAATCAATACTATTAATATGTGAAGTATTTATTATACCTTCATTTACACGGAATACAGATTACATTTTCTTAAAGTTAAAAAAATCTGATTGCATCAAAAATATATAAGAACTTTATCCTCAGCCAATGTCAATGACTTGGTTAATTTGGGAAATCCTTCACAACTTTCAACATTTTTATTTTCTCGGGTAACAAAATTCCTTCCATTGGGCATGTACATCTGTGGGAGAAAATTAATCTGTGCCAATACATCTCATTTGCTATTATCGATTATTTTACTGTGGAAATTTTAGTATCACACAATATTGGGTCTCAGTGTGCGTTAGTACCTCGTAGAAAACCTTAACTGTGTGTCATTTGATATTTTTGCTGTCAAACTCATTTTATTGGTGGCCAAAATTGGCGTTGTGACGTGGTAAAAATTTTGGACTACCACGTGGACTTAGTATTTGATGGAACCTTAAAAACTTTTTTGTAGTTTTACATTTTACCTGTTATGTGCATTCGTGGAAGGCCTTGTACGCATTTTTTGGTGTTGGAAAACAGTGGAATAAGACCTGGGCTATCGATGCAAGGGATAGTTTGACCAGAGTTAGTCCAACTATTGGGACATTTCCCTTTCTGAAATTAAACTTAAACATGCTTCCAGGTATAATGTTGGTGAAGAATTACCACGCATAGCGTAAAGTATTTCACTTTTTTAACCCATTACAGCCCAGTGTTGCTTCTAACCAGCGTCTAAAATGTATTAATTTCCTAATATATTAAGGAAATATCTAAACTACCCATTATTTTGTGGTGTAAAATGTAATGACGAGATATAGCGGCCACGATAATTATGGTTGAGTGCAAAATTTTCAAGTTTTCAAAATGAAAAATCTTGAAATTTGAGATCTCCCGGAAGCAGCTCTGGGTCAGAAAGGGTTAAATACATTATGAGCAACATCGTAGTTCTGAAATACACCGTAATGCTGCTGTAGAAGACATGTAGATGGAAGTATCCGAGGGATAGCAATATTGTAAAATAACCCTTGTATCCAGTGCGTCGTAGAAATGCTGTGGGGTGGAAAAGTATCTTAGGGGAGCATTTTTTGGGGCGGGGATGTGAGCTGGGGGGGCTGACAAGAGGCCCATCTTGAGATAACGAGGGCCTCTGGCGGGAGGGGGCGGAAGGCGTTCGCCGTGTGTTCTCCGGACCTGCTGCTTCTGCTCCTCCCTTCCGGTCAATCGATCCGCGATGGGTCGTCAAATCTCCTCTGCTATTTCGTATTATGTATGTGCCTCGGACTCGCTGTCTCTTTAAGGAAAGATTCAAATGATCGGCCGAAATATTGTGCTTGAACCACACCGCTTCGAAAAATCTGGAAACGTCCTTTTCAGCATTGGCGTCTCTGAACCATTTAGGAGCTCTAGTCACTGACACCTCATTGTTGTGAACCAAATTTATTTATTCTTACAAGGGTAGATATCCAAGTGTTACCACAGATCACGTTTAAACTTAGCACTTTGATAGAAAATGAAATTTATGGATATAAATGGTTTTGGTTTGACGTGTGCCTTAGTTTTCGAAATATTTTCGACAGAAAGTACTCGTAAGATAATATTAATACAACCTGCTGTACAACAATACCGCAATATAATGGCAATGTAGCCATGTATGTAAATTTTTTGTCGGATGAACGAAAGAGTATAACTTTTTTCCTTTTTAAGAACCCTTGTGCTCGGATTGAACAAACCACTTATTGACTGGTGGTGGACTGGGTGATTATCAAAACTTTCCGCTACGAATTGGAACAGATTTGACGAATTCTGTTAAAAAAAGCAATCCGGGTTTCTGTTAATTTTTCTTGAAAATTGAAATTATTCGTTCTGATTTTTTTCCTTTCCAACACGTGCCTTAAGGTGGCTTTTCAGTAGTACTGACCTACTGATGGACTTCATCCATTGCTCTAGCTATTGATTTTGGACCCCCAATTCCCATGGTATTTCATGACCTCCGTCAATAGTTTTTCCTTCTTGATGATTATGTCTCGCAAAATCTGAGTCAATATATTTCATTTGGTATTATTGAAAATTTTACTTTGGAAATTTTACTATCGCACAATTTTTGTCTTAATGTGCGTTCATAACCCGAAGAAAGGTATTTGTTTTATTATTTGAGCTTACATTTGTAGTAATTAGTTGTTAATGAGTTTAAAATAATAGTAATTAGTTGTTAATAAGATAAAAATTATAGTAATTCATTTATTTGTATTCGCATCGTGAGAAAATTTCCAATCAGTTCGTTAGCGTTTCAAAGATTATGTTTTAAATGATATTACATATTTCTGAGGTCAAAATTTTCACTTCAATATTTTAATCCTAATTTTATTGCGTGCAATTCCTTCATCCCCACTCTTCAAGCGCCTTCATCTACCCTCAGTCGTCTGCGCTAGAGCGAATACTTTTACTCATTATTCTCTATGTTCAGGAATTTTTCCTTGAATTTGACTTTCATCCAATATTTTACAAAAATTCAAAATACCAATATAGACAATGATTTAATATCCTCTAGCGAAATTTTAGGCTTTCATGTGGATTTAAATCAGTACTTTAATTGAAAATAGTTTTTTTGCTAGTGTATGCTATGCAGCGTATCTGAGCTTTTCCAGGTGTTACTCAGTTGACCAATGATTTTCTTGCATTCCTTCTAGACCATAAATTAGAAGAATGCGTTGGTACCGTTTTCTTGGCTGCCTCTGCCATCGTTTTGAGGGATAATGACTGTTCCTGGAGACTTTGGCGAAACTAGCCGTCGAAACGATGGCAGGAGCCACGTTTCTTACTCGGTGGGAAAACAGAGGGCAGCACATTGGACGCTTGCTTCTTTTTTTCCCACTCGATTTGAACATCTGTCTGTCACTTGTTTTTACTCCTCCGGAAGAAGTGGCAAAGGGGCGTATCTGGGGGGAGTGGGTGGGTTCTCCCCCATCTCCCTCCCCTTTTGCTCCATTCTCTTGACTACTCCACGCACCGCGTTCGTCTTTTTTTTTCCTCCTCCGGCTTCCCAATCTCGCCAAGTGGGTGCGCCTCCTCCTCTCCTTCCAGGCGGCCGCAGAAGGGCGCGCGGGGGGTGAAGGGGGGGCGTGGGGGGGATGGGGGAAGCCGTGTCTTTCATTCGGGCCTCAATTGGGTGTGCCAGCGGAGGACGAGGGTGCGGCCCGCCTGCCGTACCTGGGCCGCTCGTCCGACCATTCAAGAGGTCTAATTAATTTATCGCTTCCTTTTATAATGTGTCCGATACCCGAATGCGCCCTCGTAAATTCAATTCCACCCCCCTTTGCCCCCCCGCCCCCTTCCCTGCTCAAACGAATCTCTCGTCAAAGCGGCGCTCACTCTGAATAGTCTCACGTCCATCTTTATGTGTAAGGCTCCCTGATTTTCGCGAATGCGAATTTTCGCGATCTCATTGTTGCTTGCAAGTATCTATAGAAACATCTTTGGAATGTTCTTATTTATTGAATATCCTTCCGTTTCTAGAGGAATAGCAAAGCGTGGTATCGCTAGCGTCGCCTTTATGACGGCGTCGATATTCTCCAATCCTCTACCCCTCCATTCCTTTCCCTATCCTGGAGTGGATGGCAAGAATAAAAATGAAAGACCACGAAAAAATATATAGAAAAGGTAATGAAGGATGTGAAAGAGAAGAGATACGTAGGTGTGAAAAGATAAGTTGATAGGAGAATTGAGTAAAGAGCTGCGTCAAACCAATCTTAGCATTGTTGACCAGCGGTGATATGCCGTGACTATGATGATATTCTCCCGACCCATACCGTTCCATTCCTATCCTTATTTAGGAGGCGTCGTCTTGCCCTCATCGTAGTGGCGTCTCCTTTCCCTTTTTCCTTCCTCTGTCATCCATTCTCTCGACATTCTCTCAAACCTTACCCTCTCCGGTTACATGGGCATAAAAGTTTTTGACTTGGTTCCCAGATCGGAGAGGTGTATCCTCGCGGACCCATCCTGGGTTCCCGTTACCAGTGGTTGCAGAATTTAGATATGGCGGTAAGATACGAACACCTTATTAATCGTGTAAAAATCGTAAATAACGCCGTGACTATGAAAAAATACGTGTGAAAAAATGCTAAATGAAAATCTAATTGCCCTAATTTTACGTGCCCAATGTTTTGGAGCCTATGTCTATGAAATTATGTGATGACCAATGGAAAAGATTTTTAAAATACTTCCTTCGCGTGAGATTTCTCACGTTATAAATTCTTATAATATTACCTATATTTATTTACAATCTCTTTTAATAATAATTTTTGAGAATACAGCTGCTTAATATTTATTCAACTCAATACAAGCATCCGATAGTCTATTATTTAGACCAAACCTCAAGAAATATCTGCTATAATTAAACAATAATTACCGTTAGTATTTAAATTTAACTCGATATTTTCCAAGGTTGAACTCACCATGAGCAAAGAGGTGATACCCTTATGTGGTATATCTTCTTTTCAAAGTACGGTTTTAAGACAGTAAACACACATTGGAATGAAATTCTTAATTTGTCGAAGTTTGCGAGGTAATGAATGCATTAAGTCGAATGTGTCTTTATTAGTATATTTACTCTCTGCTTTAAAAGCTCTTTATTATGCATGAAAGTGATCTGAAGGGTTTATCTGCACAATATGCCTGGTAAAGGAAGTAGTTTTATGATATCGAAGCTCTCTGTCGACGTTGCCGACTTGAAACGGGGAGAAGGAGTTCATCCTTGAGCATATGCAACTCACAACACGCGGACGGATTGCAGTTGTGCGTTCAACATACCTTCAGGCGTTGCTTCTTTGCTCACCGGGTCGTTACCCTGGGCCGAGGTTAGGCCGGTTTATGAAAAATACTATCGGAAAATTAAATTGAGTACTTAACGAACAATTCACTTAATTGGTCTGGGGTTTTTATCTCAAAATTTAGCTTGCGCTCCGCGTCATCTATCATTCTTCGTTGTAACTAACTTGGTGGTATTCTCCGAAATGAATATTGGTATAATTGGGATAAAGGAATTTTGTGCCGGAGAACAAGATGATGGTAAAAGTTTTGCCAAGTTGAAGTGACCCGAAAGAAATCGTGTCAAAATGAAAGTACATGTCCTCTTAAAACAGGTGTCCCATTAAAAACATTTTCAGTGGATGAAAAATAAATTTCTTACCTATGATTTAGTTTTATCATCAATGCAAATTTCCATGAAGTTCCTTCAGGGAGTGTTAACTTTATAATGGTTAAGGCAAAGCTCGGGGAGCGTGGTAGCCTAGTGGGTAGAGAGCGTGGATGCTGAGCAAGAGGTCCCAGGTTCAAATCTCGGGTGAATCACTAGGACATCCCTAATAAAATCCTCGGAGTGCGACATGGCCCATGGAAAGGTGCTAGCCCTCCCACCCTGAATGTTCACACGCCTGTGGCTTAGTTAGGGGTGAGCTCTATTCTTCCTTAACCAAACTAACCTTCGGGTTTAGTCAATGAGTGAGTGAATGTAGAGTTCATCCAGACTAGCATACCTTAAGATGGTAACTTTTGCGCGGTAGCTTTTGCCCACTCACTAAAAAGAGATTTTGTATTTGCAAACATTTTTTTGCACTTAACATATTGTCATAGTGGGTACCGTTACCATTAGGTGGCAGAAGTCATTGAAGATTCCTAGTTTTCATGGTTCACGTTTGGAAAAAGTATGTAAGTGTAATGTGATGGGTAGACTTCCTTTTTGGGGTAATATTGACCTATCTTTATTATTAAAATAAGACATTGCAATATTTCCACTGAGTTTCCACAACTTAATATTAAGAACTTCCACCATATCGTGGCCAACATCATACAAGGTATTGACCTACCAGTAAAAAAAAGCATCTTAACGATGAAATTTCGTGCGTGGAACAAAATAACCCCAGGTTAGGGCATCACTGGCCCAACTTAAAAAAAAAACAATCACAAGGGAATTTATGCGTCACTGCTGCATCAGAAATTCATGTAAAATATAGTCAGAACTCCAAAAAGTAATGTGGTAACTATTTAACATCACATGGAATCAAATTCGCTGATTTAAACATATTTTTGTTCGTACAAGTAGAGAAGAGGGCTAAAATAACCCCATCTAACGGTAGGCTATAGGTATGAAAATTTCACGCATTCAGGAAGAGGAGTTTCTTGCCTGGTTCACATTGCCTTGATCCACTTTTGTTTGAGGCGTACCGTAATGCTATTCCCTATTGAATTTCGAGTTCAGGTTGTTTTTTTGTCTCAATAAGGCCTTTATTTGCTCTTGAGAGAGAAATTGTGCTCGGGATATATTTAATTTGTCCATTCCGTTTCTCCTAGACCCTATATCATTTACACGTTTAGTCTCAATTTAATACGTACTGAGCTATTTTCGTCGTGATTTACTTTTCAGATTCACTTATCTTGGCCATCCGCTAATTTCATTTGTCAAGTGCATGTAAATAAATACGTGTCATTTTCAGAAAAGATTTTGCTATTTAAAGCGTGTTGCAATAGCCGTGAAAAATGCTGACATTGAATTCATTTTTGATATTTTTAGTTTTTTTTTAATATTTAGACTGATGACCCGAAAACAACCTTATATACCTCCAGCATTATATACCTCCTTTTGGCGAATCTTGGGCTGGTAAAGAATACCTAACTAACGAGGTTCGGTTATTCCGGAGTCTTGTCAGCAGTTTCCCCTTTGGCTTCGTTGCCATGGGAGCGCACTTGGGGGACAGCGACTAGGCCACTAGTGCCCCTTCCTTACAATTCCTTTGCCGAAGACTTGATTTCATTTGGCGATCACTTCCCCGGGCGTATTCCCTCTGGTCCTGTCTTTCTTTGTATAGAGCCGATGAAAGGGATACTTTTCTCGAGATGTGAATTTTTTTCTCTTGTCATCCTATTCGGAGAACGCGTACCACTTACTCGAACGGTCTTTTTCGATTACGGATCACTCGCTTGAAATTAGTGGTATCTATAAGATAAAAACAGCCGTAGTAATTTCCCACAGTAATGTATTTACTCAACCATTTTCAAAATTTACAGCTCATTTTCCAGAGCAATCTGAATTAAAAATATTACAATGAATTCCAAGTAGTGAACTCGTCGACGGTTTATCAAACTAATAGTATCAAATTTAAAATGTCAGGGTAATTGAAATATACCGTTTTTGACATTTGGCTGTATCTCAAATTTGATATTTTCCTTTTCAACTTTTAATGTTTTACATCCATGTATTTTTTTAATGCTTGAGATACAGGAAAATGTGGAGCAAAGTTCATTATATTTTCAGGGTTTCACGGTTCATTTTCTCTATTGCTCTTTCACCCTTTCTCTGCGCTTCCATAGGGGTTATTCTGTATTTCACAAAGTGAATGACTGCTTTCCTAGAACTCTTCGATCTTAAAATGAATCGCTCAGTGAATCATACATTTTCCAGATCTGGCGTGGATTTTAATACATTGTCTTCAAGATTTTTCTTTTTGTAATATTTTTTATTCCTTTCCTCCTATAAATGCTCCTACTTATCACATCAATGAATTGCTTTCGCTGTACATTTTGCTAACGTATGTATTTTCCAACTCACTTCACTTTATCCTGCTACGCCCTAATATCATTTCCTTTGTGTCTTCCGGACCTGTGTCTCACTAATCAGATATTTCTTCTCAGCGACCTTAGTCTCCTTCACTTCACCGAGTACGCCTAAAATGTTTACGCTTCATTCATAGCTGTGGAAACCCTATTACCAACAATCATATTAAGGAAAAATTTCCAGATGTATATTTTGAAATAACTTGTCTTCGGTTTTTCTTTTCTATTTGTAGTTCAACCTGAGAGGTTATCAGCGTTGAAGAATCGGAAAAGACTGGAATATAAAAAAAACAGTGAATTCCTGTACTAGCAGAAGGTAAAGGAAGAAATCGTGTGCTGGTGAAAATAATCTCATTTGCTGACAAATTAACATTTAATGGCATGAGTTTCATAGTGAGTAATTAATTTTTCGTGGCTCACTTTTTTCGTCTTATGACTGTTGAGAGAGGATTCTAACGTGTGCTTTTTCACATTTACAATATTAACCTTCCAGAATTCCAAAAAGACAGTGTTTGAGACGTATTTTTAACATTCCATGTCATAAAGAGAATATGGTCTTAGGCGTCAGTATAGTGGAGTTTTAAGGTTTTATTGTAGGGATGTTTTATCACTATGGCGACTCGTTGGAATAAAGTACACATTTTTTTAGTCAGGAGACATAACTTATGATTATGCATTTTGAGCTGTGCTTTAAAATAACTCTGGAGAGTTACTGAAGTCTATATGGAAAGTACATCTTTTTGATAAAATTATACCATCACCCAAGCTGTGATAGCCTCATCTGATACATTGAGATTTTCCACGCGTCATTCAGTTTGATACCATTGGGTTTTTTCTTACGATGCTACCATGCTGATTTTATTGATCTCATGCAGCCTTAAACGTGATAGATGTCTTTTGCCGTGTGGTTTTGGATGGAAATGGTACTTTTTAAAACTCCCCCACATTAAATGCTTAAGGTATTGTGATTTTTACGGCGCATACACCCTTGGTGTCTCTAGCTATCCGGGTGAATTTTCTAGGTGCAATTTTCTCTGGTGTTTATACTGGTGAGATGGGCCATCGTAGCGATTCAACTCTGCACTCTTGCTTGATATCAGCGTAAGCAATACTACAATACATGCTTCAATCACCAATATTGCCTTGATGACGAGGGAAATCAATCGCGATGTCATTCGCTTCGAAACACGTGAAAATTCTTGCCTACAGCATCTCTTTGCCGCTAGGCTCGGGTGGATATTCGGCCGCAATGGTCTTGGCGCGTCTTGGGGGGGTGCTTTGAACTCAACGGATCATAAGTTGACGTCGGAAGGGTGAGTGCTCCCCCCATTAGTCCCTGAGGGGAGGGATGCTCGCGAAGGATGGGTGCAGAAGGGGTGGATCCCCCCACCCCTCCATGCCGACCAGCGCCAGAGTGGACTGGATGATGTGCAGGGGTTGTTAAAGCTGTCGCTGCTAACCTAGCTGCGCTGTATCTGCTACTGATGGCGTTGCGGACGAAACCATTGTTGACTTTTCTTTCCATTAATATTATAATCGAGATCTCCATAGTCGGTCTCTAGATATTTTGCAATCCGCTGAACTTATAAATGGCTTTACATATGTAAAAACTCTTCTCGGGATACCGCACAGGTAAGGCCATATAAGAGCGCCAAATTAAATAATGTATATAGAGCGGGTTTACAAATATCGCCACGCGCGTCACTGACGGGGTAGTGATCTGAATTTTACGGAGAAGTAGTTATCGCTGGTTAAATTTAATATATATTCGTGATTAAATTCAGCGTGAATGACACGATCATTTTTTTCGTTATTTTCGCGTGATCACTCCAGCAATCACTCGTGTGATCACTCGCAATTGATCGTCGCCGGCATTGTTTTTCGCTATCATTCCAATGATGAGGATTCCCATCACTTTTTTCGTCCCCCGTCTGGTCGCTTTTTCCGTCGCTGGAACCGTCACTGAAACCCCGTATCAGCCAATCAGAACGCATGCCCGTATGGAGCGATTGCAACGCAACAATTGACAATCGTTGGGAACGACATAGGTAACGGCGTAAGACTGTGATATCGGCGATATGATGCGAGAAGCGACGGCGGGAGGGACCGTGTGATTAAAAAAATGATCACTGGAGCGATCATTTTTCCGGGCCCTAAGAGGGGCGAAACAAATGATCGTGTAATTCAGGCTTCATCTTCCTATTTGATAACTTTTGAACGCTATTCCTTGTGATTGTTAATATTATGCAGTAAATATTGATAATAAATATATTGGATGAAATCTTCTCGGGTTTCCAACCGGGTCAGGGCCTACACCATGCAGATCCTGACCCGTTTCGGAACCCGAAAAGCTTTCATCTATGCTATTCACCGGGAAAAAGCTCAAATTCTTCATCAATAAATATATTGCTCTCCCGTCAGCGCCGCGCTGCGGACGTATTTGAAAATGGATTGAAATGCGTCCACATCGGCAATGAAAACCTTCCCCGGGACGGACTAGAAATTTGTCTGTGTACTCCCCTTGTATCTTTCAGTCGAGGTTGGAAGACTTGCTTCAAAGAATTCAATATCCCGCCGTGCGCAGCGCTGCAGTCGGGTGCGTACTCTTCCCATCTGTCAAATTTGCCACTATAGTGTGGCCATGTTCACTGCAGTGGCGTGACCAAATGAAAAGTTTCCATCGAAAGGAACTTCATTTCACTACGCCAGCGATTCTAATTCGGGCGCATTTTGACTGCCCAATAGTATGCGTAGTCAGCACTTTACTTTCCGTAAAGATTGTGATTGCTAGCCTAATTCGTTCCTTGGACCTGGCCTGTATATCTTGCGCTGGAAGGTAAGGGTTCAGAAACTTGAGAAGCAATAGTATTGCAATAACAAACAGTAGAATATACAACAGTAGCTGGCTGGTCAGAAGTCGTCTGATCCGTTCTGATGCGATGGATGCAGCAATAGCAAAGCGCCTCACGTTTCGACTGCCAGAAACAGTTCAACCAGCCGGAAACGGTTAGAAATATTCATTCTTTTGAAAGTTTCATTGTGCAATCGAACGGAATTAATTCTAGTAGATTTTGTTAATGGTTGATGTCGCCTAATGGATATCCGAATATCACGAAGAAATAGTTATCATTGGGGCTGATATGTGAAATGTATATTCATGACGTTATCATCACGTTAATAAATATTCAATGCTATACTTTGCGATTTTTAATAAATAAATAGTAAATATTGAGAATGAATCGATCCTTCTCGATCGATAGAATGAATAGATAATATTAACAGCACGTTAAATTGAGAACCCTCGAAGCCAAGGGGTACAAGTGCAAAAATATAATTTTACATTAACTTTTCGTGAGGCTCAAAGATGTGAAGCGAATTTGTCGCTTTTCAACTGATATATTGGCTCCTCTTCAAGGAGTTCACTTGATGAGGATCACCCTGTGGCAGGGGTGGCCCTCAAATCTCCCCTCCCTAATCCCCCCATTCGTGTTGTACGTTCACCTTGCGCGCATCAGTGGTCTTTCGCGTGACAGATATCAGGGGGTGGGGGCTTAGAGTGAAAAGGGGGGGACGGACACCCCTGCTAATGCCACTGACGTGCCCTCCCCCCCGCTCATCCTGACCCTCTGCTGGCAATTTTAAAAGGCACCCGCGGTGAATGCTAAGTAGACCCTCGACGCTAATGCCTGACAGTTCCCTTTCCCGACAGGGCAGGGGGAGAGGGAGAAAAATTCTTTTACAGAGGTTAATTATCTATTGGCCCGCTTGGTGGCTCCACTGACGCTTTTATGGCCCTCTTTACTTTTTATGTGCGGTCGTCGAAAGTTAAGGGAAATTTGGTGATTGAAAAAAATTTTTTTTTTTACTCGTCCTGATTTACGTCGATCGGGGAGATCCCCCACATGTATGATCGATATTTTTATTATGGTGATGATTTTTTTATTTCTCTGAGGTACCCAGGTGTACGTAACGCTTTTTGGAATCGCAAGCGATTGGAGGGGGGTCGGGTATTTCTTCCCTTAATATCCTTGCTGTAAGCATTTGATACCCACTCTCTTGGAAATATTTATGGTACTTCAAATTTTTTATGCTTATCGTCGTATAAGGAGAATTGCCATAAAGAGAAATTAATGTTTATGAGATTTGGAGGGCTCATGCTTATCCTACTTGGTATTAATTCCGTGGGGTTATCGTTACTGACTGGCGCGCGGCACCATGTTCCAAGGCTTTTGAGGGTGTTTGGCTGCTTATGATATGCGCGCAAATAATTAAGAATGTTATTTATAGAGGAAATGCACAATTTTTTTGGCCGAAATTTCAGAGGGGCAGAATAAATTACTTTAGTTTTCAAATCTGGCCTTCGTATTAGAACCGGTATATCGACCGCCTCGTCGTCATTAGGAATCTTCTGTGTATCCAAATCCACGTGAAGCCTTGTATTAGTTCTCCGGTAGGGTGTTTGGCAGGGGGTGATTATTTCTACCCATTGTCCACCACGGTGCGCGTTTAGTACTTTTAAGCCCTACCACTGCTGCACAAGTGGCGGGGGTTAGCTCTCAACTATCATGCATCGTCCATTTCCCTTCGAAAGCAGTTACACCCAATCACAGCCATCAAGTAACAAAGGGAGCTCAATAAAGTGTCATTGTTTATATATCGACCCGTCAGTGATACTGGTCTCAATATTCATTCGCATACTACCCCGCAAAGCTGACTCATTAGACTGTGGCCGGGAGTACCGGGACTCCAGCCGTTAAAAACAGCGGAAAAAAAGGAGTAGTGACAATAAGTGCCACGTACATTTATTGAAGTTCTTTTTTTGTTAGGGGCCAAAACGAAATAATATACCTATCCGTTCGGCAAAATACATTTTATGATTCGTCATTTCTGTCGGACGTAGACAGACGGACGTAGCCAGGGGGGTGGGGTCCTGGGGGTCCGGACCCCCCACGAAATATAAAAACGCAATTATTTTCATTCGTAAAATAAAACAAAGTATTGAAAAATCACGAATTTAAAAAATGTTTCTTTAACATATGAAGTTTTTTCGATTATAAAAAGTGTTAAAATTAGTTAAAAACCTCCCTCATTTTGGACCCCCCAAACAAAATTCCTGGCTACGCCACTGGACTTCGAAGTATACTTAAGTAGGTATATATGTTCTCCTTGTCGTTGTGAAAGATATCTATTCTTTTTAGGTAACAATTGAGCAGGAAAAATAGAAATTATCTAAATACCGGGGAAAATGATCAGGTTTTGGATCGCACTGACTTTTGTTGGGATGAAAAAATTCACCCATCCCTAACACATGCGTTTTTATCTTCGATCCGCAACTTCATGACCTCCCATGGATAAACCAAAACAAACCCTCCTAGCAACGTAAATAACTACGTAATTAAGTATACATATATTTAATATTTACGAAGCTACAGTGGAGGGAAACATTTTGATTCGAATTACGCTGTAATATATTGAGTGGAATTTGCTAAGTTTTATCACTTTAAAAATAAATGGTGTTCTACATAATTTTCTCCCAACATAGTAACTTAATACATGACGTGTATAATATATGATTTTTATTGTGATGATTTATTATAAGTTCGAAGGAAAAGTAAGTTTTTGGGGCTCTCCGTTCCATTTCTCTAGTCATCTCCCAACCTTCCGGAGGGTTCTCGAAGCGTCACGTGATAGTATTTCAGCTGACACAAATTCTCGGTCTGTAATTCGTGGTCTAGACCCTCGTCGGGTGCGAGACAGCTGTGGGAAGGGTGCAGGGAGAGGGTTAGAGTGCTGGCGCTCCTTAGGGTCCGGGGTATTTTTTTATTTTATTTATTTTTTATTATTTTGCTCTGGCTCCTTCACTGATTGGGCTTCGATGTTCGGCGGGAGAGATAGCTGTTGGGGTGCGCGCCGGAAGTGCGTAGCGGGGGGATTTGGAAGCTGCGGTGGAACGCGGGGCGTGGTGTGAATTTGGAATAGGTCAGAGGGGATGGATGTATTGGTTTGGCGTGCCATAGTGTTCCAGGTGGACCAAGTGCACTTCAAAGGGGCGTCAAGGATTAATACTATTGCTGTGTAGTTCAGGAAATCCTGGTTTTTTACTGGACTAGTTTTTCTATGATTCACCGGTTCAGTGTTTTTTAAACCATTTTTTTCTATTGAATCGATTTTTTAATGGAACAATTATTCTTCTCGCCCGGTTTTTCTACGATTCACCGGTTTAGTGGACTGAATCAGTTTTTTCCCATCGAATCATTTTTTTTTACTGGACCAGTTTTTCTACTTATCTGGTTTTTCTGTTCCGTTGTTTTCTCAGTGAACTTATTTTTTGATGCACCTTTATTTTGTAAATTTGATTCTTGAGATACATTTTCCGACAAGAGGTACGTAAGTAATACAGTAACTCTTTTTGATGCAACATTGAAAATTTTAATTTATAATGTGATGAAGAGGCATCTTCAGGTGGATTCTGACGAGAAACATTCTTCTACGATGAGATGGTTATTACCTTTCCATAGTTTAGCAGTACTGAATACGGGAATGCCAAACTACTGGGTATGTGGGAAGGAAACTTTCGATACACATGCCAATGTGCAGTTCTGAATTTTTTCCGGAAAATTCGATGGGGTGAATTAGAACCTTTTTAATTTTTTTCTTCTCCAAATTTTGTCCAATTTATGTTAAATTTGGTTTAATTTTGCCTAGCACTTAATGGAACTGGACATCATGGTAATTTTTCTCCAAAGATACTCATAAATGAGAAATGATTTAAACTTGATGTTTAGAAAATTTATAAATCGCGACTATACCATGTGTGCGTGATGGAGGAACTTTAATCGATTTTACGGATTTAAAATGACTTTCATTCCCTTCTGTTGTACAAAGTAAAAAGATTTCACATTTAGGAGAGTCTATTTAATGATGAAAATTGGTATTTCAACGTAGTCTATACCTCTGAGTCATGATGAAAAATGTTTCATTGCTTTAGATTTAAAGATTCGCTACGTTCATAATGATTTAGCTTTTAAATCGTCACTTTTGATTTCAAACGATTGCACCATGACCCATTTCCCACTTTCTGTTGCACTTTTTAACTTTGGGTCGCATTGAATTTTCTTCTTCCTCCGCGCCATCCCACGCCATAAAACCTTTTCTGCACCTTGGATCCTGCCTTAAAATACGTTTCACATCCCAGATGTGTTTTCCCTTTCCTTCCATACGTGGAAGCACATTTGCGCTGCAACACAATTCATTCAAGCCTCGCGACTGCCACGTGTGTTTAATTGCTACCTTTCTTTGTCAAAAGATAGCGCCGCTGTCGACATGTTATCAATATTTTTGATTCATGTATTATGGTAGAATTGGCTTGTAATACAAAGCCTGTGATCCAAATACCTTCAATTAATTCTCGTTATTCATTAAATATCGCACTTTGTGGCTTTTGGGGGCGTAGTCGAAAGCACGAGACTATTGTAATGATTATGTATACTGTGTACCTCATTAACTATGTTGTATTTTGCATGTAACGTGACGTTAGTTTTAACTAAGTAGGTTTTCTCAGATTTTTCACGCCCCATTCTTGTGTGGACGTTTTCCTGCAGTGGGTTTTTTCGCTGAAGGACACTACTCTCTCATCCTCATGTTTTTCCCAGAAACAGAAATTTGTTTTACGCGAAATTTCCACGCATGCTTGTTTATCTTGTTTGACATTTTACGAATAGAGAATATTATATATTTTTGTTTTGTAAACGTTTATTTACCGGTTGAGGCTTTCCATGGCCGACGTTTCGAGGCTCGACTCGAGCACCGTCATCAGGGCAGTTGAATGTCGGGCGGGGCAACGTGAACGGATGGCAAGCATCTTGGCCATCCTTTTCGACTGCTCAAAAAGGATGGCCAAGATGCTGGCCATCTGTTCACGTTGCCCCGCCCGACATTCAACTGCCCTGATGACGGTGCTCGAGTCGAGCCTCGAAACGTCGGCCATGGAAAGCCTCAACCTGTGGAAAACCCGAGAAGAATTCCTTCAACTTGTTCGCCGGGAAAAACTTGTATCCTATTTCGTTTATTTACCGTTTAAAATATGTTGTCAATGACGCTAACGAGGGGTTAGGTGGAAGAGGAGACCAATTAGTCTCAACCACACCCGAATAAAGACATGTTATTATTATTATGATTATTATTATTCAGCTGAAATCCCTCCACCTTCTTTCTTTTATCCCTCACCACTCGTATTAATGTGACACCTACTCGCAAAACCTTGAGTAGTACCTGTGGTGATATCGCATTAAGTGCCGAAATCGGTTGGATTACATACACTTGTAAGTTAAAAATTAGAAGTTGTTATTACTCACATTTGATTTCGGCTTTAAACACGAGTCGCCTCACCCAACTATCGCCTAGCCCTCTTTTGAAGACTTTTAATAGACAGTGGATCATGTCTAGCAACGGAAAAATTTCGGTCGAAATGGATCTTTGATCGAAATAAAAATCTTCACCATTCAACAAAAATCGAAATTTGAACCAGAAGATCGATTATTCGAAACAATCGTCGGTTATTTTAAATAAAACAGATCGTAAAAAAACATGTTCATTATTTATTCGAAAGGCATTCAAAATACACATATTAGTATGTATTAGAAAAAATCTAATTAGAATAATAGCCTGAATTGCTTGCAGTAGGAATTCAGAGTATCACGCACATTAAAATTTTGGAATCACCGCTCTGGAACTGTTCGGCTTCTCTCAATTTTTTAAGAAAGATCCACTGATTACGATGCTTTATTGATGATCATGGGAGTTACTTTCCAATTTTACCGGCTTCAGAGAAAAGTCTTTCACTTGGAACGGATGACATGGTCATAGGCTGATAGTGAGGCTGCTGAGATCAACCGAAATGGTCAAGGTCGAAGTTGAAAATTCGAGTTTTGGATCAAAAATCGAAGATCATGGCTCGATATCGATTTCCTCGATCTTTGACTGTTGGAAATCGATTTTCGTTTTTTATAAAATTCGATGTTTCCATCACTCCGTATGACATATTTCGGGATGGGCTAAGGTCGCATGTCTCGGAAGGGCTTACCCCTTATTTTTCGCAGAGCCTGAAGGGTATACAATGTCGCCTCATTAAATGGGGATCCGGATGTATTCCCGCCAGAAAACATGGAACCGCATTGCCATTCTTCATATTTTCTGAAGAATCGGGGGTCTAAATTGGGAGAGAGAGGGATACCACCCCTAAAAATTCAACCCCCACCCCCAGATGTGCTTTCCCTTTCCTTCCGTAGGGTGCAGCACATTTCCGTTGCAACCGTTGCAACGCAAACCATTCGAACCACGCGCCTGCCACGTGCGATGAGCTACTTCCTTTCTTCGTCAAGAGATAGCGCCGCTGTCGCTTACGTCCGTCTCGTGCAGGACACCCGCAGCTGCTTATGAGCCCCCAGTACTGCCGTATCCTTCGCGAACTCATCGGGTCCTTTAAGGTGAAGAAGGCGTATTTCAAACTTCCCAATCTCAATATTTTCATAATAACCAATTGGGGAAATTCCACAATCCACGCCGAATATTCCTTATCCAATTTATTATCGTGTAGAAACACTTGAAACTCGGTTTGAATTGAAAAAATCTTCAAATGGGTGAGATTGCGAAATCCTATTTTTGATACTAGCTCTAAGCTCTCGTTTGATTAACCCCAAAGATTAATTGTTTCAGACAATTACGATCATTAATTTTCGTTCAACGGTTATTATTTTATGCCCTTAAAAATCCAGAGTATTAAATAAAATGTCGAAAAGGCTGGATATACAAGAAAAACCGTTGTCATGGTAACAGGAAAGTGCATGCAAAACATGTTTGCGTTGCCATAGCTCCGTAACTAAGGAGTAGCAACCCCATGTTAATGGAACAAACTATGCATAAAATTGTCACCACTACCACCTCCTGAAGTATTGCAGATTCCTTCTGAAACACTCTGTATAGTCAAATATGATTTTATGCTTTCCCGGCGGATAATGAGGGTAAGCTCTTCTCGGGTATTCCACCGGGTTAATTTATCCACAGTGGCCAACGTTTAGCCAAAAACCAATAAAACAACATTCAGAAGCCCTGAGGATGAGCCCCCAGTCGGAGCTTGAAACTTTGGCTATTATGGATACATTAACCCGGAGGGAATCCCGAGAAGAGTTTACCCTCTCTGTATAGTCATTTGACACATTTTTGAATTCTTTATCAATGAAAACTATGTAGCAATCCTAAGTCCGCTTTGCGTTTCTCCTTTTATCCTTAGAAAAAAATTGTGATTGATTTCCGTCCAGGGAACCTGTGAATGATTTCTTTGCGTTGAGTTCAACTGTCCAGCGAAACGCTGTGGGTAGAACTGCGGTTAGCATTCCAGAACTGTGGTTTCGATATCAAGAAAGCAGTTCACTCAAAACCGAAAAGAAATACTTGCAATCATGCGGGAACAGTGTTGAGTCGGTGAAGGGTAAGAAGCTGTGTTTGTTATGGATGTGTCATATGGTAAATAATTGCTCAACCGTGGTAATTATTTTTTTTAGAGATGTAAAGTTCTCGGAAAAAAAGATCTTGCAAGAGATGGTTGAAAAATGTAAAAGATTGAAAAATCTAATTAGATTAATAGCCTGAATTATCAGTAGTAAAAATGTACAAATGACGCACATTAAAGTATTGGAAACATTTGGATTCACTAAATTTTTTTTAAAGAAAGAGTAACGGATTTAGATTCTTCTTGACGATCGAGGGTGTACCTTTCCAAATTTTCCGCCCTAAGAAAAAAGTCTTTAAAACGGGACGGATGACGTAATCATAGGCCGGTGTTGACACTGCTGGGATTAAACGAAATGGTCTAGATCGATGTTAAACATCGAGTATGGATCGAAAATCGGAGATTGTGGTTAAATCTTGATTTCCTCGGTCTTTAACTGTTCAAATTCGATTTTTAATTTAAATCGAAATCGATTTTTTCTTCACTACTTTGAAGTTTCTTTGGAAAGGAAAATTTCCCCTTCGCTCGACGAAGGAAGTTTATCGCTCCATGTAGCTTATCGTTTGAACGTCTTGAGGGCGGCGAATATCGTATCAAGAGAATAAGCGTGATTCATCTTCTTCTTGCCTAATCAGTGCCTAGGGAATATTATTTGGCCAAATAGGTACAAAGGTGTCCCTCCAATATAATAATCTAGCTCTTTAACTCTGTTGATATCGCTGGGAAAAGAAAAAAAAAAATCTTCCCCCCTTGACCTGCCTCTGAATCGGGTGGAATCTCTTCCTCTCCCTTCTAGCGAGAATTCGAGAGCTCGCTGAATTCCGACCAGTTTAATTACGTTCAATTTGGAGCTGCCGCCGCGTCGTTTTCGTCGTGTTGGTATTGCGGCTGGCGGGTGGGCGATGCTTTAAGGTGGCGCTAATTAATCGAGGGGTTTGGAGGGAATCCGATGCTTCGGTCGCAATAAGGGAAGGATTTCTTCCGCCCCGGTGATGTTGACTGGGGGGGGACGTGGTTCCCCATCCACGCACTAAATATATCCGATCGAATGAATATATTGGACCCGCAAAACTCAAAGGAATGAGATCATGGTCGCTGGGCAACGCGGACGGGAACGGTGGAAGCTGGTCCGGCTTCAGTTCGTCCGCGCCTTCTGAACTTGGCTATCGTCATCAGAGGGAAACAGGACCCAAGGAGGGTCCTTAGAAGGTTACAAACGTACCGGGGCCGGGACCCAGTACTCAGTAGCGGATACAGAGAAAACTCAAGGCGGGTCGGGGGGGGGGGGGGGCGCAAAGATATCTTCAGTTAACTTTACTTTTATCGTATTAAAAAATAATCAAGTCATATGCAGAGATTCAGAAATTTTAAATTTAAGTGATTATACACATATTCAAGACAATGCCATCTTATAATATTAAAAAGTTACAATTGTGGTAATGCTATGTTTGTCATTACGGGTGGCCCCGCAAAGGGCCCCCCATCTGTATCCGCCACTGCCAGTGCTACAACTGATACGCCCGCGCACCCGGGGAGGGGAGTGGAATGGGAAGGAAAAAGGGTGGAGGCGCCGCCGCGATAGGAGCCCGACGGCGCCTCTAGGGTAGGCACAGGTATGGAGAGGTGGGATAGGGATTACCCTCGCCGCTATGGAAGCAACCAGGGCCCACTATTAGCGAAACCATACCTTTTTGTGCTAACGATTTTGGAAGATTTTTCTATAAAAGAGAAAAATCCAAAGATCAAATCGTTGGATTGGGTTGGCTATCGTCATCAACAGTCATCAATCCTTAAGCATGAATCACACGATGATTTTTTCCATCCCTTCTGAGGGACAGCTCCAGCGATCATTCCAATGATGGAGGAAATGATGACCGTTTCACGCGATTATTTACCGCGATGGCTCGAGGAATGGAAAATTCCTCTGAAACCATAGCTGGCACCGTCCTTTTCGGGAAGAACCCACGGCCGATAGCAGGGATCGTTACGGCGCCTTGCTTGACTTCAAATTAAATGACATAAATACAGAAAGTGACGGAAAAATCAATGCAAAAAAGGACTGTGGGAATGGCCGTGTGCTAGGGGACTACATAGAGGAGGCACGATTCCATCCCACCGGAGGTTGATCTCTGTTGCCACTTCTATCGCATTTCAATCTGTTTTCAAAATTGTCCGCAGCGCGGTGATGAGTGCAATGCGATCCACTTTTTTCCAATATTTTGCAGTTTAATGTTTCAAATTGCGAGTTATAGCGTTGAAGAGTCATTAATTTGATAAACAACATCATCATGAATGTAAATTTCGGTTGACACTCCTAATTACACCTTATTTCCCCGTCAAACTCGGATCAATTCGTCCGTAAAAGACGCGAGTGGCGACTTCTGCAAGCCCATTTAAATGCGCGGTGTTTGACAACACATTTAGAGGCATTTGTGGAAGGTTTCTCGGGAATTCCACCGGGTCATGTTCTCCAACTCCATCTTGGCCGAAGTTTCGATGTACGAGTTGTCCATCGTTATCAGGGATGATGGACAACACGTGCATCGAAACGTCGGCCGAGATGGAGTTGCAGGACCTGACCCGGTGGAATTCCCGAGTAACCTTCCGCGATTCTGTACGCCGAGAAAGCCTGCGATCATTCTTCATGTAGAGGCAGACTTGTGGATCGTATATTGCATATTCGTGACCGTGTGATTAAGTAAATCATGGGTCAAGCGATCACTACTTTGGTCCCTGAAAACTTTATCTTTCTGAGGGACGGAAGAAAGTGATGGTGTGATGGAGGGATTGATTGTGATTGAGGGTATGATGGTTTGATAGGTTTGACGCAGCTCTCCGCTCAATTCTCCTTTCGATTTATCCGTCGACAACGACATAATTCTTTTGCTTTACATCCTTCGTCACGTGCTCTATGTATCTCATCTATGGTCTCCCTCTGCCGTTCTTTCCTTCCGCCTCTCATTCGTATATAATTTTCATCAGACCATTGTATCTCATAATATGGTCGATTTAATATAACTTTAATTATTAATATTATAATTAATAATTAATATTGTAATATAACTTATATTCCCCCGATTGTGCGAAAAATCTACAGAGAAGAAAAATCATTCACCTTGAGATTCCCCGATTTCCGGTTAGGTGTTTTAGCTAGGTTAGCTACCGACTCGTCATTCTCACCAGTGGAGATTTAAGGACTATACAGGTTGTGCATTGCGGGTGACTACGTAAAGTCACCATGGTCCCGGTGTGCTTAAATTAGTCAAGACGGACCGCCTCTATTTGGTCAAAGTCCGGGCTTTGCCCTTCGGCTGTGGCGCAGTGTGCACGATTTGGACTGCTTGTGGAATCATATGCTCAGCAATCCATACCACCTTGTCCGATTTCCTTTAAATTCTAAATAAAATAGAGGATAAGGATTCCTCGATAGCTTAACTGGCTGAAGCACCTGACCGGAAATTGGGGGATCCGAATTCGAATCCCGGTCAAGGCGAATGATTTTTTCTCTGTGGATTTTTCGCACAATTTGTGTATTGCGGGTGACTCCGTAAAGTTAACACCGTGGCTAGTCCCGGTATACTTAAATATAATTAATATTCCCCCGTTTTTGGTATTAAATTGCGTATGCAACATATCTTTGGAAGACGGCTAGAATAAATAAGATCGTGCATTAAGATCGCTTCAGGTTGTTTAGGAGCTGCTCTCAAAGTGGCAAAACAATTTTTTAGGAACTTCTTTCCAGTTGCTGTGAAATCCGAATTCACCTGGTAGCATTTCGTAGGCGTACTCAATCTCACACGATTCCGTCGAGAATTTCCGTTGCTTTGGCGACATCTCAGCGGTGCGGCCGGACGCAGGACAGGAGTGTCATGTCATGCGGTGCCGTGTAGTGGCCATCACCTGACACGTTCGCACGAAATTTGCCGTGTCGTGTCCCCGCTGAGGCAACTCAAGCGGTGTCAAAGGTGTTGCCCTCAAATCGATTTCAAGGACACTCCTCTCGCTTTCGCACCCTCGAGTGATCATCAGACGGCCGAGGCTACGCACCACGCTTAAAACTTGGATTGCATTTTTGTGGCGGGGGTGAAAGCATCACAAAAGTATTTGGGAAAACATATCCATCTCGGGTCTAGGACCTCGATAAATCGGGTATATAAACTTATACCCAAAGCTTTCCAGAACCTGAACTAAAACTACCAAGACTATTGTTAACTTTGCATTTTTTATGTTGTTTTTTAAAAGCATACTCATGTGTCTATTTTGTTCTAAATTGACTATTTTTTATTTCATTTTTTAATTTTATTCTCAAACCACCGGGTACAGCTCATATTGGCCATTTTATACCGGGGTATTCAACAAATGTAACAAGTAAACGAACACGAACAACCATGTCCGGGATCAGGGATAACGTACCCAGGCGGGACTCGAACTCTTGTTTGGCAGGCGAGGACGTTACCCCGCCGCCACCGAGGCCAGCAATTAATTTGGCATTAACCGGCGACTACATTTAATTTAAAGAGTAACTTGACCGTGCAAATATTTCATGTATGACGAGGGGTTTGACGGAAGACGAGACTTTCTAGTCGAATTATGACTATTGATATTATAAGACCAGTCCGTGATCCTCGTGTATTTAGAGGCACTCGGGCCTTTGGAGACACAACGCACTGTGGGGCGAGTTGAGCTTTTATAATCTGACCATCGTCAGTTGGTACTTCAGTATTTAAACCTACGACCAATAGGATGCTTAATACGCGGTAGAAGTCTCTGTCCATATTTGGTTTCAAAAAAGTCTAAGAAATAGCCTCTGAATTCTTTCTAATATGATGACATTTTTTGCTGCATAATGTGCTCATAAAATGGCAGCATATTCTAGTTTACTTCGAGCTAAAGCATTTTAAAGTAGAATTTATGCTTCGGTCGTATGAAAAAACATACGCACTTTTCATTACAAATCCCAGATATTGAGCTAGTTGAGTCGACTCAGTGGTTATACAGTAGATTCCGTTTAATGAGTCCACCGGTTACTTGGGGCAGCCGCTTAATTGGGGCAGATCTTGAAGAACAGAACCCAATAGAGGAATATCCCAGAGTATTCTCCGCTTAATTGGGACAGCATGCCGCTTTATTGGGCCATGAGTCGGCGACATAGACACTATACTCGCGACGAAATTAATTTTTTTTTTTCAGAATACTATTTTTTTATGTTTTCCTCCTTTGATTTAATCTTATTTTTCACAAATGCCCCTATTCTTGCCCTATTTTGAAAGCTCTTGTTGTTATACTATCCGCAAGAGGATCAGACATTTCTTTAATAGGACTTAGTGAAAGACATTCATTCAGCGTCGCCCGTGGCTGTGAAAAATATTTTTAATAAAAATGTTATAATTCTTAAAAATGATAATAAATTAACTAAACTCGCTGATTTATTAATCAAATTAATAGTTTAAAAAACTTATGTTGCATTATAAACAGTCTTTAATCTTCTTTCTACCATTTCAAAGTTTTTTATGCCCATATACAAGAGAGTTCGCCTAATCGGGGCAGCCGCTTAATTGGGGCAAAGTGCACAAGTCCCGATATGTCCCAATTAACCGGAATCTACTGTATTTCACTAGTAAATTAGAATTACTCCATGAAAAATATTTTCGCTCGATTTTTTTGAGCTGACTTTGATTTTACACAATCAGTTTCACTATAAACACGTAATATTCAAGAGCGTAGAAGGACTAGGATGCTGTTCATGGATTAACATATTTTGTATAAATGAAAGAAAATATAAAGTATTTAATATGCCTGTATCTCGGACACTATGTCAGTTTTCCTAATTTTTCAGAAGAGCAGTTCTAAGATTAAAAAAAATAACTAGTGATTACCAGAAGTTTAGGTTAATATACCAGTAACACTGTGATTCAAAAAGGTTGTAAACTTGTTGCCTATCCGTCTAGTAATTAATGATTAAATTTTTCAAAAATCTTAAAACTGCTCTCCTGAAATAATAGGAAAAGGGACATAGTGTATTTCCCCTCCTATGTACGGGTGTGTGACTTCTTTTCAGTGTTGAAACCATCTCAAATTTAAAGCGAAATCAGTGGTCCCTATATCTTCCTGGATGGTCTTCATCTCTTCAAAGGTGTCTTCCACCCGGATGTTGATTGTAAAGGTAATTCGGGGAAGCCTCCTCCAGCTTTGAACGGTGTTAATCGGAAGCATTTTCGTGGGGGGACGCGCGGCGAGTATGGAGTGGCTGACAAGTGATGCCTGGAATGCGTGATTAAACTCGAGAGGAGGAGGATTGAATTTTGTGGTCGAGGATGTCGGAGAGGAGAAAGGGGAGAGCCAATCCCCCATCCCAACCCTTTCCCCCCTTGTCACACGCGTCAATTGCAAACGGGCTCACACCTGACATGTACCGCGTCGCGTGGGTGACGAGTTTGCGGCATTGCCCGCTTGCCTGTCATGGCGCTGATGTTGCCTCTTGATGGGTCCAGTGGACAACATTGGACGTTGAATCTGTGCACGAATATTGCTCCGGCCGGCCTCTAGATGTGTTCTCGCCCACCGCACGTTTAAATTGGTTTACTTAAGTTGCCTCTCGCGTCGCTACCAGGCAGGACGAACCTAATTTCTCGAATACACAACGTTTGTTCGTTAATACTTTCGCGGGTATTCGTCATGTTAAATAAAAACTTTTGGGCTATGTGGCCGCGTCAATTTTTGGGTGGTCCCAACGTTTCCAAACCGATGCTGGTAGCTATCCAGCATCGGTCGGGAAACGTTGGGGCCAACCGAAAATTGCCGCGGCGACATAGCCCAAAAGATTTATTTAACATATCATCATCATCATAAGTCAACAATCCTAATATTGTGCACTGAATTGTTGAGGCCTTTACTTTGTAGAATTCCATTATATGGCTGGAAGAAAATTACTTTGCTTTTCTACAAAACACACACTTTTTTGCCGACTAGTTTCGGTACACTGTACTAGTGGTCTTAACACTAGTACAGTCTACCATTTTCAAGACTAGTGGTCTTAACACTAGCACTAACACTAGTCTTGAAAATGGTACACTGTACCGAAACTAGTCGGCAATAAAGTGTTTGTTTTGTAGAAAAGCAAAGTAATTTTCTTCCAACCATAAATCCTAATATTGGTTAGACACAACTCTCCATTCTTCTCTCCTATCCGCTAACATTTTCATAGCGACGTATTTCTTCTCTTTTACATTCTTTATAACCTGTCCTATGTAACTCATTCGGGACCGTCCCATGCCCTTCTTCCCTTCTACCTGTCCTTCAACGATTGTCTATATCAGGCCTATTCATAATCTGGCCAACTAAGTTGTTCCGTCTTCTGCTTAATGTTTTTAGGAGGATTCTCTTTTATCCCACTCTTCTTAGTACTTCCTCGTTGCTTACACGGTCAATCCATTTTATCTTCGTCATTCATCGGTAGCACCACATTTACAATGCTTTCACTCTTGACTTCCCTGCTGCTGTCAACGTCCAAGCCATACTACCTTCAATAATAAGTCATCTACCATTCAGTGAAACTTTTTTAACATCTATTTTCATATCTCTCGAAATGAGGTACAGGTTTTGTTAATTCTTTGAAATTGAATTTATATTTGGCAACATATTTTACTTATTTATCTATGTTTGTCGTTTTTCCATCATAACCCGCAGATCACATTAGTTGTAAAAAAATTGAGTTATTTAATTTACAATTACGAAAAATATTGAGTAAATTTTCATATTGTGAACATTGTTGTGGTACTTCGATGCCTAATACTTTTTCATAATTTTTCTCAACTTAATTCCCCTCATCAGATACATTGTATCCGTTGACGTGTTCTGTCCCTCCCTTCCTGTAACTATCCCTTCGGTTAGAAAAATCAATTCGGCCCTTATCCAATCTATAGGAGTCGCTAGCAAGGATAGTAGTTGTATCCTTAGACCGAATCTGGGGGATAACCCTCACCGATTTTACTATGGCTCTTCTCTGAGAATAAGCACGCATTTAGCCGTATCAAAAATGTGCGTTTCTGCTCTACCGGGCCTCGGGAATTATAAGGAAAATCACGTCGTGGTGTTTGATGAAACTGGATTGGTCGATGAAAGGTGATACATCTCTCCTCGTTGCATTCCGTGTTTCCGATGACCGTGGACTCGTATTTTTGGAAATCTTCTCGCTTCGGACGTCGCTAATTGTCAGCGCCGACGGCGCGTATACTTTCGCTGTACCGGTGAGAACAAGACTCACCACAACCAGCCAGTTTTCAAAAGAAATTAAATAAAATTGGCGCAATTGTGTCGTTGTCTGTGTAAAGTGATTGTATATGTAGAAAAGGCAATATTATGATACATTGGCATATTGAATATATGCATATATACATATTTTTTAAACAATTTATTTAAATTAGATTATATCAGATAGAGTTTTTCTCTTTTGAAATTCCATTTGTAAGGTAGTGGAAAAATAATTGCCTCTAATAAAAAGCAAGGACAATTTAAAACCTGTGATTGGAAGAAGGTAAGACATACGAAAGACACGTAGTCGTGAATAATAATAGGGCAGAGTAATTTGCATTGGGTTAAATGTCTGTAACAGTTTTAATTTTGCCCTGTAGTGTGGACAATTATTGGGAATGGAATCTTCTCGCTTCGGTCCGCCGGGAAATATTTGTCCTCCGCGTGTGGGGAGAACGATTGCTATGCATTTATGGAATTTCCGTCATTGGCCACAGGATATGATGCCCATCGCGTATTTGAATGAATCGCTTACTGCAGTAAGGCATCATGCCCGAGTGGGACGATTTTTCTATTTTTCTTCTTCAAGTTTTTGCCAGGTGAGAGACTCAACGTTTCCTACTAAAAGGAAACATGTCCGCTCTGTGTTATTAGCATTAGAAGGCGGAGGTGGTCTCATTTGCTTGCGAGTGTGTAATTTTGTATTTGTATTGGCTTGGTTAATTTCTTGGTTTAGTATTGATAATGCTGCAGTGCATCGAAACATGTCGGCTGTATTTATAATGATTTTTTTGCGGAAAGTGCAAAGTGTTTCACTTCATATCTCATAATGGATCTCCACAAAGTATCTGCCTCACCCATTCAATTTACCAATGTAATGGCCTTTGTTCTGTTTTTGGTGTTAGCTAAATAAACAAATAATAGGAAACTATTTTATTATTGGCTGAAAAATAAATTTTTCATTTTTAAGGAGACCTATGTGTTTTATGATTTTTCTTCCTATTGCAAATAGTTTTAATGCTATTTTATCGCTGAAAGTTATGATTGATTAAAAATGGATCATGAAATGGAAATTAAAATGATTTAATGGGTGAATTTCCGTGTTTTCCCTGCTGACCGTCTTATTGGCAGTGTTCTCTTCCAAATCCTTGGTTAATATTCCTTTGCGTGTACGTGGAAGTGCGACAGAAGGATGAAATATTAAGTATTTGTGTAGCGTAACGGAAGCGAGGAAGTTGAGTCATCATGAATATTTCATTCTTAGGCCGCACGTGAGAGAGGTGACTGCACATTTTTCCGAATTCGATGTAAACAAGTCTCAGAAATGAATGGATTAATACGGAAGTCGGAATGAATTAACAGTTTCCACCCTGCGGCTATTAAAGGTTCCCAGCCAACTGGGATTTTTAGGCCATATTTGAGCCGGCAGGAATGGAATACTTAAATAAGTGCAGCCTTTGCTCAAAATGTATTTTTTTCCTTATCCCAATTTATAAGAACGTACTTCAATTGTAAGTTCTGGTTGTATGAAGTAAGTAAACAATTTCAGCGCTGAAGAGTGCAAGGCCGCTAGACTGGCAGTGAAGATATCTCGGTATTCACATCGGGTAAGATTTTCCATATCTTTCCCGATGTCTTTCCATGCAGAGATTTAGGAAGCGACTAATTAGAACTTTTATATTAATAATTATTATGTTGATTACAAAAAAGGACGTACAAAATATTAGGAGCCTATTATTATTTTATTATATATTATTATTATTTAACCTAGAAGGTGGACCTGTGTTTAGATTACCATCATTATATAATAGTCTTCCATGCATTTGTTTATAAGTAGTGAGGAAAAGGACATGTACCAACGTTAAAAAAATAATGTCTTTGACTTATACATATATTGTTATAGTTATCAAATTCGATATAAAAAGTATTTCTTCAATTTAAGGATAAGTAAACAACCAATTTTTTTTACACTTTTTAGAAAAATATTAATATTCACTGTCCATTTGTTCTCAAATAGTAATAAGTTGTAAACTTTTTGCCCAATTTATGTGAAACTTTTTCTGAACGGTGAAAATTTGAACCTCGGTAAGGTTGTCAATACCCTGCGAAAATACCATAATATTTGGAATGAATACATCACCATGTATTTTATTCCTGTTTGGCCAAGAAACGCCCAACTTGCCCAGTCAGCAGGAATGAGATGTGGAAAATCTTACGGGTGTTAAACCCGAGAAATCTTGTTGATTAAAAACGTTTGGGCTATGTCGTCGCGTCAATTTTTGGGTGGCCCCAACGTTTTCCGACCATCATCGTTTGGGAAACGTTGGGGCCAACCAAAAATTGACGCGTCGACATAGCCCAAAAGTTTATATTTAACATGACGAGTACCCGTGAAAGTTTTAACAATGAATTTCGAGAAATCTTCATTGCCATTGTTCGGAGGGGAAAAAACAGACATCAAAGGACTAGACTGTTGGGCCAACAAGTTTGCTCTCCCATCAGACGAAGGGCTGGTGCAGCTAGACGATTCTTATCCAACCTGGATTATTGGCTACGCCCGCATATGACGATCGGCGGTATTTTCGCAAATTGCCCACCGGCGATCCAAATTGAATGCGCAATAATCTCTCATTATGGCCATTTATGAGGGTAGGTGGGATGGGGGATTTATCTTTATTCATTATTTCACCCAACCCTCTCTCACCGTTTCCCTATCCATGCTATTGTTCATTATGCACGCGTCGGTCGCCTTTCACTTAAAAATACTGCGGTAAGTCCGGAATTATTTTTTTTTTACCAACGTAGTTTAAAATCCGAAACTATACCATTAAGCCGTCTGCACAGGAAGCCGTGTGATTGTGTGCGGCTTTTTTATGCGCGCTGTCGTGGTGATTAATGCGGAGAACAATAAACTTCTAACCCGTATTCAATTAGTGGTGATATTGCCTGAACTACGGCAATGGGCCAATGGAAATGCGGGAATAATTTATCCACTCGCGGCCATTATTCCGTTTTATTTCAGACCGGAGTGCTGATTAAAATCGAGAATTTTAAAATGGTGGCTTTCATCAATTTTATATTCTCCAGTGGGCGAGTTGTTCACATACGGCGTTATTTTGGTGCAATGCAGATTTGACGGTCGAGCGTATGGAATGTTCTGAAGAGATGCGATGCCATGAGTGGCTATTTGGTTACCGCACCGTAGGGTTTGGTTACCGTAGGTTAGTTACCTGTATGTATATAAAGGCTCTTTTTCTCTCTAGTTGTAAGCACACTAATGTCGTTACAAGACAAAACCCCTGTTTTTTGTATGCCCCACAGTTCGGCACTGCTATAGTTCAGAAATCATTTACTGTTGTTGCCTCAAAGCTGTGGAACGATTTTCTGAAACAAGTAAAAGACAGTGCATCACTGGAAGTATTTAAGAAAAGGATTGTCACCAACTTACTATCTAGCTACCCATGGATACTGACCATGTAATTAATTTATCTGCTCATTGATGTGATAAATGTCCATTGTTGTGTGATAAGTAGCAATTTAGTTATTTTTTTAATTTTTTAAGCTAAATTCCCTTTTTAAAATCTGCGTTATTTGTTTATTGGTATGTTTAATTTTCTTTTTTCTGTTAGAAAAAGAAATTCATTTCTTTTCCAGTTCATTGTTGAATGATAGCATTGTAAATGTCAATTGTTAGCAATGCACATGACCACTTCCCGTATTTGTTTTCTGATTGGTATATTAACGTATTAATTGTCTTGCGCACCACCGTAAATAATTTCTATGTTCCAAAGGAGTTCACTCCTAGAACAATAAATGAGTTAATTATTATAATTATTTTTAACGTGAATTGAGTCGATGGTGCTTATTTTTCGCTCTGTTTGTTATATTGTGGCCGAGATATGCTTTAAACACTGGCCGACAGCGCTATTTTAATCAGTTCCAGTGGTTTTAATTATTTTATCAACATAGATCCAAGAACGAAGATACTTTTAACGTAGTAATGCCCCGTGCAGATTGCGATTGTCCCAGCGATCGTCCAAACGACAGTTGGCAGAACTATGTGAATGCATGTCCGGAAAATAGTTCACATAGTTCCGAACTTTGCCACTTTACGATGGTTAGGCGCTATAAAACTGGAAGAGGTAGTGACAAGAGAAGGACTAAAAGTTTGTAAAGCTCCCATCGCTCTATTTTATTCATGAATTTGTTCAAGCAAGGAAGAATATTGGCTGAAGAAAAATTATAAGTTAAATACACGTTGAACACAGTAAGCCCTCCATACCTTTTCTCAACCCTCCATACCTCAACAGCTTTGCTAGCGGTCCGATTTCTCGTTCACTTTAGATTTCAGCACTGGAGGGCAGCACAGATTTTAACATCGTAGAGTGAATGCAAATTAGTTCCAACTATCGCTGGAACAATCGCAATCTGAACGAGGCATAAGCTATCGGGAGTAGTGTGATTCAGCGACCTTTGTGTTTTCTCTCGGGATATTAATTAAACGGGATGTTGTATTTTTATGAAAGAAGTTTAGATTTGAACGTGGACGTGGATTGATTGCATAACAGGAAATGAAGATGTCAACATTTTAATAATTATGTGAAGGAATGTCTAGGCCACGAATGAAACGTCAACACCTTGTTCGGTTAACCCAATCTAGATATACCTTGGTGGTATAATTGGCAGCATGCCTGACCGGCAATCGGGAGATCCGGGTTCGAATCCCGGATAAACGAAATGATTTTATGATGTTGAATTTCATCATTGGTGTGCATGAAAGAATGTGCTTATTCGAGAAAGCTTACTTTCCACCTATTTATGGAAAAAATTGTGGAAAATTATGTTAAGAACTGAACTAAAAATTGGATTAATGGCTTTGGGGATTTATCAAAAATTTACGGGTACTTGAGACGATGTATCACTCTTCTGAAGAAATTGCAGCCAACTGCCGCAAACACGGTATTGAAATTAGGTTGGTTGTTTCTCAGCCGCATCGATGTCTTTTCCGGCTTTAACTTCCAATTTCCACGTCGCATCCACGTTGCGGGTGAACTTCTCTCTTCCACCGGGTTATCTACTCCATAGAATTTCTAACCCTTTGGAAATCCCGAGAAAAGTTTACTTCCCTATAATGCGCCTGTAAAGCATCAACATTATTTTTTGAATCAAAATCTTCTTTGTTATGTTTCATCCCGAGATGTTTTTCTCCATGATTCATGATTTGAGCTAAAAAAATCAGGCATGAAAACGGTATGAAAAAAAACGACTATAAAACAGCGCATTCCAAAATTTCGCGCTCAATTTCCCGATCACGAATATTACAAAAGAGGATCCCCAATTCAGCCTCTTAAATGTGCGAAAAATCCACAAAGAAAAAATCATTCGCCTTGACCAGGAGGTGAACCCGGATCCCCCGATATCCGGTCGGGTGCTTTAGCCATTTAAGCTACTGAGGCGTCATACCTCTACGTGGATATTTGCGGGCGACTCCCGTAAAAGTTATCACCGTGGCTGGCCCTGGTATACTTAAAATTACTCTAAATGTGTTGCTGACCCACCACGCACTTAAATGGGTTTACAGAAGTCGCCTCTCTCGAACAAATTGATCCGAGTTTCACGGGGAAATAAGGAATAATTAGCGGCGTTAACCGAAATTTATATACATAATGATGTGATATATCAAATTCATAGCTCTTCAATGCGATTTTTGCATTTGCAAAGACCATGCTGGAAAATATTGGAAAAAAGTGAATCAATTTGCATTCATCACCGCGCCGCGGACATGTGTGAAAGCCGATGAAAATGCGACCGAAGTGACAACAGAAATCAGCCTTCCACGGGATGGAATTGGGTCTCATTTATGCAGTCTCCTTGCTCCCGATAATTCAAAATTGACCAAACCCCACGGTAATTTTATCCTAGATTTAACCAGGATCCTCGCTTTTTCTTACATGGTTATTCTTAAATTGTTTCGTCTGTTTCGTATGGAATCTTGTAATTGATTTTTACCCACCTCCCATTGTCGGATCGGCTTTAAATCTTGCACCCTAGCTTACTTTTGATGATAATATAATATTCAATAATTTTAAGTTTGAAATTATATTCTATTGTGCTGTAATTTATTAACTAAATTTCCATATGGAAAATAGTTTTAAATTTTCTCGAAAGGTGGCATTAGCTGAAATTTATCCGTGATCAGAATTATTAAAATAGGGAAGCAAACACTGGTGGAGGTGGACGAATTCTGTTATTTGGGAAGCAGGATCATTAGCGACGGGAGAAGCAAGAAAGAAATTATCAGCAGAATAGCCCAAGCGAAGAGAGCATTCCACCATAGGATAGACCTGCTAACGGCGTGGAACTTAAATATGGAAGTAAGGAAACAATTTATAAGAACCTACGTTTGGAGTGTGCTCCTATATGTAAGTGAGGCATGGACAATGACAGCAGCGGAGAAGGCAAGGATAGAGGCATTCGAAATGTGGTGCTACAGAAGAATGATGAGGATAAAATGGATTGGCTGAGTTAGCCACGCGGAAGTTCTGAGAAGAGAAGCCTCATGAAAACCTTAATAAGACGACGGATCAACCTTGTAGGCCACATCTTGAGATATGATGGCCTGATGAAGGCAATCATCGAGGGACAAGTGGATGGCAAGAACGGAAAAGGTAGAGCTCGAACAAAATATATGGAACATGTAAAGAAAGATGTGAAATAGAAGAAATACGTAGTTGTGAAAAGATTAGCGGATGGGAGAATTGAGGGGAGAGCTGCGTCAAACAAATCTTAGGATTGTTGACCATTGAAAATGATGATGATGAATATGAGCTTTGATTTAATCCATAACATAAAACCAGCTCACACAAAGATCACATTAGCTCCAAAGAGTGAAAGGAAAGAGTTTGGAAGAGGCGTGCCATCTCGTGGCGCGGAATCTAAATGATCCTTTTCAACTATCTGTGTGACTGGCCCAGTCGTGTGAACTCGGGAATCTTTCTATCGCGTCGCGGCACGAGGCAAGTTTTTCGGGTTGACCTCCGCGTCGATTCATCTTCATTACGACAGTTTCGCCTTTGTTACAGCTGGCGTCATCACTTCGAACCTGCGACACTTGGGATGTGGGATGGGCAGAGAGGGAGGCGGGCGTTGCCATGTTTTATCAAAAGACTGTCAGTGAAAGGAAACGAAAAACTGTCTCAAAAACCCACTTTGCAACATAGCTAACTTACGAAGCGTATTCCGGAGAGGTCTGAAAGCGACTGAAATTCTCGGAGCCTAGGCTCCGCTCATTGCACTTCGGTTGGTTTTTGGTTGGAAGTCACGTTCCCTCCGCCATTGCTCCCTACAAAACACTGGAGGCCGCCTCCTAGTCGCAAAAATGTTTGAATGACTTACAGAACAGTGTTGGCTCCTCACCGGTAGTGGATGCCACAAAAACAACTCAATCCCCATAGAGAACGAATAGTTAGCACTATGTTGATGGAGACTTTCGCGTAGTGGTGCAGCATGCGTAGCAAGTTTTTCGGGTTGACCTCCGCGTCAATTCATCTTCATTACGACAGTTTCGCCTGTGTTACAGCTGGCGTCTTCACTTCGAACCTGAAGACGCCATCTGCAACGCCGGGGAAACTGTCGCCATGAAGATGAATCGACGCGGAGGTCAACCCGAAAACCTTGCTGCTTAATAGTTACCATTACTGAAAATGTCGCCTCGGTATTGTTAACAGGTTTCAGGACCAATTTACCGACTGCTCAGGACGATGAGAAGTCACGTGCTCTCCGCCTCTCGCCTCCGGAGAAAAACTTGAACCCGCTTCTCAGTCGCAAAGATATTTGAAAGGAACTCTAGCGCTCGCGTTGCAATCACCCCCGGAGCCCCGTCTAGTCTTTCGCCATTACGGCCTCGAATAATGGCCTCTCCCGTCTGCTTAGCATTTGGATGCAGCGGCGCTCTTGAGATTGCGTTTCGATGAGATGGATGGGCGGAGGGGATTGATGGCGCTAGTGGGCGCCCTCGCGACAACGGATGCTGCGGAGAGATTGGTTTCTCTCGGCGAAGGGGGAGGTGGGAGGGCGGTTTAAGTGAATAGTGCGAGGCGTTGGTAGAGGGGGGTGGGAGGAGATAAAAAAGAGAAACAGAAGACGGATGGGGAGCGCGCCGTCCGGAATGCGTCCTTCTGGTCGACTCTTCTTCCTTGTCAGCTGACGAGGGAAGGCACTCGAGTGTCACCTTGCGGATGGCGCGTCAACTTCGCGGTGTGATTTAGGTTGGCATTTTAAGGGATAAGTGTCTGTGCTCAAGTTTCCAGTTGGCCTTAGTTTTCGAGATATGGTCGATAAAAAGTATTAGTAAAAAGCCTATATTTATGCAACCCGCGATATAATTCAATATAACGTAATATAATGGCAATATAGCCGCATTAACATTTCCGGAGACTTTTTTCCCGTTGCTAGGCTCGAGGAAGATCGCGGTAGGGGCGCCATTAAGGGCGTTTTGGATTGTGCTTACAATAAAGTTAACTTTATTTTGAATTCACTTATTTACGAACTAGTTACATCTATCGGAGGTGACATCTATCGATCATGTACTACTCATGATGCAAAAAATAGTTTTTTTTAGTGATGCCAATTTTAATGTTATTCAATTGTTTTTAATTAGAAAGAGATTCAAACTTGGTTTTGTAGCAATATTTATTTCGTTGAAAATTTATATTTGCTGGAGTAAAAATGTATATTTTTCATATAATATAATATGTAGTTTCTTATATATTTGATTATACGTAAGGATTTCCCATAGATATATACCGTTACCCGGAAAATTTTTCGTTTTTTTCGGAGGGAGGCGATGTTTAGGGAGTGGAAATGCATTTCGCGGGGGATGCATTCCTTTTGTGGGGTTACGCCTTAGACTGTACCTTCCAAACTTTAAAAAATGTGTTTAAAGATATATTTTCCGTTTTCTTTAAGGTATATTTTCGTTTTTTGGCTTGTTTTTGGTAATTTATAAACTACTCAGTTTTTTATACTGTATTTTGTTTCCACTTTTTTTACTTCATTGAACGGATGACTCGCTTGCCCGAAAGGGAGACCGTGCAAAGTCTCCACTGGCGCCTAATTTCATTTCTTCCATTTGTAATATTTTTTGTTAATTGTAGATAATATGGAATTAAAAAAAATCGTGGGGTGCAGAGGTTAAACCCCCTCCCCCCACGTGCCCTCTGGATTTGTTTATTTTGGCGCTGTTTGCGTTATTGGAGGGGATACATCGGCCCCTCGGGCACCCCCTCCCTCCCGGATGTTGAGGTGTGCTATCGTTACCGCGGGCGATCACAGAATGCAATCGCGCTCCTTCAAATTTTCGGCGCTGCTTAACTCTTTAAAGACCAAACTAAACTTACCAACTGATCTATATCATTTTCTTGCATAACCTATTCATTTTACAACTAATTAAGAGATATTAAGGAAGAAACCCCGGACAAAAAATTTGAAACGCGTTTTCAAGCACGTTCCCAAATGGGAGCACGCCACAAAATTTTGTTAAAATGCACTTGAAAAATAAATGTGCACTTGACTAAAAAAGTAAGTTTAACTCTGTGACTAACTCTTGACTAAATGAGTATTTGTCACTGGAGAGCATGTGTAGAGAAAAATATCGAATGAACCGCATACTCTCTACAGAGTTGATTAAAATAACAAATTTAGAAAAAGTATAATTCACATCCAATGAATACACAAGTCATGTGATTCTCTTTAAAAATACTTCTATACTTATTTACATAATAAAAGCTGTAAAAGTAATCACAGATACGAAACATGATTTTCGTGAATTTTTATAAATATGTTCCCAAATGGGAAAAATGGACTGCAAACGGTTAATAGGACGTACACCTCACTCTTGACCGGTTAATTTTTTGGTGATGGATCACGCTCTTAAAACTTATGAAATATCATCTTCACATTTTCAGGGTGAACAGAGTAGGCACCGTTCAACATTTACCTCTATCAGAAGTATCAAAAAAATAACACGTGAGAAAATAATTATAATGTCCTAATTTGGGACTAAAGAAAATATTGGCGACTGTCTACATTAGATATTCTTCAAAATCCTCATTAAGCACCCTCAATCTTGTTAATTCCTCCCTCACCTCTTCCTCAAAGGTGTATGTGTGATGTTCTCAGGTACTGTGATGTGTTGCAACAGATTATAGCTCTTTGAGCCGAAACGCGTCGTACCAATTAAAATAATTGTGGAAACGTGCAACTACCCAGTGGCGCCGACTCCAAGGGGCTTGAGGGGGCCTGAGCCCCCTCACAAATTCGTTTGGGTGTGAGGAAAGAATGTGTCAGGCTTGTCGATTTTCCCCGGAGTATCCAGATATCGAGATTCGAGTTATCAGGGTTCTAATGTTGATTATATGACTCTTCTAAAATGCTTAAAAAACTTAAAACTCACTACTTATAAAATTTCCCAGGGCAAGATCCCCGGTTTTGCCCCCCAATATTTTTTGTAAGTCGGCATCCCTGCAACTACCTTTATTTAAATTTGAATATGTTTGTAGTTTCTTAGGAAAACCAGTTCCTAAGAAAACCTAGGAGTTACTCGATAATTAATGGAATAGATTAGTACATACTGCAGCTGAAGCAATGTGGATTTGAATGCATACTCTACAAAATAATTTTGATCACAAAATTGGTGCAAATTGCTCTAATAAGCGTAGAATTGGGTGTATATTTTTTACGCACTGCTCTGATGTCCCTAAGGGCACGCTAGGTAGTGCCCAAGAATGAAGTCCGCCCTCCTTTAAAATTCTCGGAGGCATTCAGTAGCATTCTCGACGACAATTGCAACACGGATGCCAAGAAGGGTCTGACTGCTGGAGGTTTAAACGCTCGCATGATATTGAAAAAAAAACAACCGAAAGAAGAGGACGCAACGTGAAAAGGGCGCGCGAGAATGTTGGAATTCCGAGGGATGGCGATTGTGTCCGAGGGGGCGAAAGCAGTGTCTCCTGGCGGCAGGAGCGGGAAGCGGTGCGTGTTATTTTGGCGAGGGTGTGAGTGAGTTATTCGACTCCGTGGTGTCGCCATAGAAACGGCACCCTTGGGAGAGTGAAGAGGGGAGGGAGGAGGGTGGTTTCTCGCCGTACTGACCTCCACGACGTTTCCTCTCTTTTTTAAGGTGGCTTTTTGGGGTCGCTCTGTGGTGCTTTTGGACCCATGTGCTGTTGGACGGGGGTTGGCGGAATAAAGAAGCATAAAAAGGGGACAGCCATGTTTCAAGGGAGGCGTAATGGGGGCGCTTTTATTTCTCTCTCTCTCTTCACTGTCCGACCGCCCTGCCCTCTGGTGGAGGTGTGCCCAGGGAGGCATTCGACGGTGTAAAAGTGCAATTTGACCCCCCGTTTGGTGAAGGGGTGGGGATTCGTTCGCTGCATTCTTGTTTCCCCTTCGCGCAAGTTGCTCCCCGCGATGTGCTTCGGAACGTTGGAGAACAGTTTTGTGGCAGCAGCGAGTCCCTTTATTTCATGCGGGACAAGGGGATGTTTATGTGTCACATCTGCGCGTCTCTTCCTCATGGGTCAGACACTTACACTGACCGCCTCTCGCGCGAAACTACTGTCTCCATTCTACTTACTACACAGCCCTCCAGGCACGTAGCCTGTGGGAGCGTTTCCCGAGGTAAACGGCAACAGTATTCTTTTGGTAATATTCCATGTATTTCAAGAGCACTCCAACTGAAGTATTTCTCGGTATTCTTTGTCTATTAATCGGTATTCCCCCGACAGCAATTATCGGAATTCGTTCTATATTCATTTATTTATTATCCAAGAAAACAATCATCACGATGATCATTAAATTTTCAGGGCAAGCTATAATAAGAATGATGAGCACGGTTATATCCCTCCCATTTCAGAGGAATTAAGAGTTCCTTAGGCAGAACTCGACCATTTTCTGGATGTCGTGAGGAAGGTGTAGAAGGCCTTCACGAAATAAATGCTTAGAAGCCCAAGAAACTGCTTGCTAGGAGCCTTCAATTTTGCGTCAAACTTTAAAAATTATACAATGAAAAAAAGCACTCCGAAAAATGTATTTGTGTACGAAACAAACAATAAGGTTATATAACCTTTCTCATTAAACAACATGCAGTTAACTGAATTTTAAAACGCAATATCCCTAATGTCTGTCGTACTTGCGCTCTTGCCCGCATTTCCCGAATCGAATCCGGTCCTACCCCTCCCTCCGAAAATCCCTTTACACATACCACGGTCGGATAATGGTAGTTGTTTTGGGGATAGGGTTCATTACTTTCCGCGACTCCTTAGTGGCATGCAATACCTCTAAGCGATACTGGGTCTTAGTTCTGATATGTGTGGACGAGTGACTTTTAGATTAGTAATTTTTAATCAATTATTTCGCAATAACTCATTTTAGAGGCACCTTATAGGCTGCCTGACCTTTTCGATATTTCCAGAAATTAAGGGCGGGGGGCTACTCTCCCTCCCCCTCCTTAATATGCCATTGTATATTTATGTCTACGTACCACCCCGCAAGATGCCGTATTAGGCGTGTGGTGGGAGATTTTATGAAACCATCCGTCAACGAAATAAAATGTAAATACCCTAGCGAAACACGCCTTGCTATTCATGTCCTTTATTGATCGGGGGAAAAACGAATTCCCATACTTATCCGGTCGGCAAGACATCTCTCTTAATTTATTATTTATATCGGACGTGGAAATAACATTGAGTTCTGATATGATTTATCCGCCTTGAAAGATGTCCATTCTCAATTGCTCAAACAATCTAATCTTAGTGCTCAGCGTCCCAGTCTCTAGCGGCTCCCAGCATAATTAGCTTAACATATGGGTAACGCTGTCTGTTCGCCCGCAGCAGTTTTTTTTACGAATAGCGCAGCTTTATTTTGTATTATATTTAGTTCACTGATTAAGTCTTTCTGCACCGGATCAAATAAGATCGCTGCATATTCAAGGTGCGGTCGGACGAGTGCGAAATAGCGCCTTCCTTTTACTTTCTCATCCGAAAATCTTCCCACAATACGCTTGACGAAACCTGACTTCTTCAGCGCTATGCCACAAATATTCCTTATATGTTTTCCCCACGAGAGGTTCTAAGTAATCGTAACTCCCGGGTACTTCACTACGTTTTCACTACGTTACGAATATTTTACATCTTTTGTATAAATATCAGCTACTTGTCAAAATGCCTTTGTTAAGATTTAGAATATTTCCTGTATTTTCCATTTTTTTTGCTCTCATTGGTTTTACCTAGAGCAAAATAAAAATATTCTATTCTACGTTTGTTGCCTTTACGTTAATACCATCCTTATGCTAACACCATCATGTGATGAAGACACCTATGTATGCATGAGATTGCAGAGGGTGACATGCAGTGTACTAATTGAAAGTGACTTACTGACTGTTTAGAAGAAAAGCTTTTCCAGAATCTTTCGCCCGCCTCCCCCCCTTAATCCTCCGCTGACGCTGACCTCCCCATGTCCTCGTGACCTTTGGCGGTGGCGCCCGGCGGATTCCGTGATTCCGCCTTTAGTGTCCCTCTCTTCTCCCAAGATCGATCGCCAATCCGGCTAAGAGCCTGTCACGCAGCCAATGGGGCGGCGAGCGAGGAAGCGAGCGGTTATTTGCCGCCTTGTTCTCTGCGGTGTCGTTTCCACCCTCAACCGCGGACCCCAGGCAGATTTCTCTCTCCTCCCTCGCCATCCCATTGCATCTGGTTTCGGCTGTCTTTATAGCCCAGGGTTCGGGTCACACAGTAAGAAATCCCGGAACATATTTGTACACTTGAACCAAAGGTGGATTGATCGCGAGGTGGCATGAGTGGTTCCATCGCCATCTGTTTTGGTGACCCGTCTCTCCGAGGGCTCTTGCGACCACTCCACTCCTGAGTAGTATTTTGTCTGCACCTCTTCCTCATTGTCTCTTGGTCATGGACATTTCTTTTCTTCTCCATTCAATCGTATCTAGTCCCTTCGTTTCGATCGGTCTCTTGTGGTGACATATTACTCGCGTAAGACGTATGCTATCGTCTGTAAAATTTCAGAACATGTAAATTAGACCCTTTTCATAATTTTCCTGTATCTCAGTTATCGAAAAATTCCACCTTAGAAAATAATAGAAAGGCGATAGGTAATATTTTTAAATTTGAAATACAGTAGGATACTTGCGTTTCAAACGTGTTACTTACAACCCTGAAAATTCCATTATAGGTTTTAGCATAAGAATAGGTGTAGAGATTAATACTAGGTACTCTCTAACATGCAGGTGATAGCCTTATTTTTGAGGATAGTGACCTTTCCCGTAGAAATACCAGTCGTGCCGGATTTATTTATCCTTTTAATATGCAATACACACGTAAGATGATATACGATTCATAGGTCATCAATTCGTGATCCATTGCGGCATGAAACAAAATAAAATCTCTGAATCGAATGCTTATTCAGTGTTGATTAAGCATGCTAACTGAAACTATGTGTTAAGCTTTTATGCTCATCTTTGTCGTATCTTACTGTTGATTAAATTATTAACTGTTGTCAACGAAAGCCTACGGACGCGGTAAGAACCCGAAGAAAAAGCCGAAATCCTCAGATTAACGCCGAAAAAAACCTTCGAACTTACAGGCAATAATATTGCTTGCATTGAATGATGATGTCGTTAACTGTCTTAACAACTCAAAATGACCTTCTCACATTGCATGCATAATTAATTACGCCCACCGTGTGCATTTTTACTGCGACTCCATCAATCACCAGTGCCATCTGCATCGCATCGCCTGGGTTAGCCCGCGAAGTCCATCCAGGGTGCAAAATGCGCTCCTCTCCACCCCCCTCCCCATTGGTCCATTGCCCTTTTGTGCGTCCCCTTTGTAAGTGCCGTTTTGGGGGTCCCTACCACTTCACACGCACGTCCGCCCACCAGCTGACTCGATGATGCCTGGCACGCGGATTGGCAGCGGACCTATCGAAAGCGCGCCTATATTGAAAGGGAGGTGCTGAGCAAGTATTCACATGCGGCGAAATGAAGAGATTTTTGGGCCAACTGTGCGTCGAGGTTGGCAATTGGCCCAGGAACGGTTGTGCGTGGATGACTGATGATATTATGTGGAGGGAGCTCCCGCGACAGACCTCTGCGCAGTGGTCACAATCAGAAGAATATTGCAACGGACGTTTGTATGGAAGATTTGTATCCGAAGCGGTTCTGATGCTCTTTACCAAGTTATGTGTCGGAAAATCGAAAATTTGAGATGTTGCACCCATGAAACTGATGTGAAATTTCACGAGGATATCGATGGCTAAGTTCTAACTACATGTATCTCAAACTTTGGCCGGTCTGAGTTAATACTGCTAATAAAAAATAAAATTCAAGCAAAAAACAGCCCTTTGTTTGCAAATGGATGCTTATTTTTCAGTTTTGTGTATTTTTGGCTTTTTAATTTCGATTAAAGTTATGTAAAATTAAAAAAATAAATCGCTGTTTTGCTCTCCTGAAAATGTACTAATTTTGAGATAAACGTTGTTAGAACTTAGCCATCGACGTCTTCATTTCTAGATATCTTGGTATATGTACGATCTGCAAATATCTGTATAGATAAATATCTGTATGAAATTATGCATGTAAGGACGCAAAATTGAAGGGATTGTCTGTGCTGAGAATGAAGTTGAAAACTGCGCCAAATCAACCTTATGGTTTTCGACCGAGAGTGATGTAATTTAACATTTAACGTTTGACGATTTTAAATTGTATTGCAAGGACGAGGTTTTTTTAGCACCAGTGTTTTATTTGGGCCAAAATATTTCGGAGAGCCAAATGTTTTTGTTTCACGAATAAATATTTTTAATTGTAAATTTATCGTATGTTTAGTTACCATGTTAGCCCTTAGTTAAGGACAGATAGCTTAGACATATTTAACAGGCACCTAATATGCTTCAAAACACACAATACAATGAAAACTCGCTATGGATAACTTAGGTCCTCGCTAAAAATCGAGGTAACCGAATTTAAAGAGTTATGTCTCACCAACAACTCGTTCGGTTGTATGCGAATGAACTGGAAATTTATTCCAACGCTTCTCCATTATCATCAGAAAGGCTTCCACAAATTCGTTATTTTTATCCGGATTTGTATGAAAAAGGTACTGTTTATCATGCTCTTAAAATGGAAGCTCCACTTTGATAGCTATTTTTTTTTTAGAAATCATCCATGCATTGATTTCAGGATGAATTTAAAATGAAGAAACAGTGTTAAAAATGCATATTCCCTAGAAGGGCATCGTAGTAATTGCTTTATCGCCAAGAAAGTGTATCCGAATAAGACTAATATTTTCGCTATGTCTTGAATTTCTGAATATTTAAAAGCACTGTCGGCACAGCATACCTATGCCTATAGCGTTTGCCTCGCATAGTACCTATTGTGTTTGCTTGGTGGGGATGCCCGTTGAGGCGCGGCGCGTGCCATTGTAGCCGTGGGTGTCGACCCGTGGTGCCAGGTGGCGCCTCTCGACGGGGTGAAGACAAATGCTCCGCTCTCCCCCCTCCGAGGAATGTGAATCCTCCTGTGTAACCCCCCTACAACTCCCCTCCCTGAATTTCCATCAGTCCACACATTGTCCCTCGTCTCATCGCTCTACCCTGTCGCACGGATACCAGTAGATTTCGCCTTTACAGTTGTTACCAAGGATGGGACGCGACACTACTGGGAAATGCCCTTCCATGTCACCTACTCCGCCGGTACAGAAAAGAATGCTGATTTGCCGATTTCATCCATAACGTTGTTTTCGTTGCCTTAGTCAAATTTTAAGGTGAAAATTGTACTCACGTTAAATTAAGAACTCGGGGTTAAACTACTGTACGGGGATCATAAATGCAATCTATTAAAAATGTCAGTTTCTATTAAATTCAACCGTGCCAGGCGAAACATAATGGAACTCCTTCATGATGTATCAGAAAGGAAAAACAATGGCAGGTTCCACAATTTATTAATTACTGCGACCGGTTTCGATTTCATGATGATACTATGTGATCGAAACCGGTCGCAGTATTTAATCAATTGTGGAACCTGCCATTGTCTTTCCTTTCTGATACATCAGTTTTTATTTATTTTTTATAATTTTTTAACGTCGCTGGCTAAGGCGCGGTTATATCCTCGTGTAACTTCAATCGACTATCGTGTGCTATCCAGGCGAGTCAAACGCTCATGATTTGCTATTAAATATGTCTTGCTAATTCTGTACTCAGCTTGGAGAGAAATATGTCACGAAATTTTAACCCGGAAATGCTGATGCCAGTAGGAGCCATAATTACTCATGACGTGTTTGTCGAACACGCACCATTTTTAAACTACAGGAACTTTGAGACAATCTTTACAATTGGCCCCGAGTTTGCCCTGTTGCCGAATGCTCTGGACAACTCATGACTTTGTCCATTGATCTTTCGTATTTGAGAGATTCAAGCGCTTTCGACCTTTTGTGCCTACTGGCTTCTATCCCGGGTTATAATTTGGTTACGTAATTTATCTCCATCCTGTAATTTTCTCTCTGAAGATGCTGACATCCTTGAAGCATCTTTCTGCTTCATTCGTTGATGATGTGAATGCTAACTCGATTTCTTGGGGGACCGGGTTATTGTGGTGGCTAGAGTGTTGGCTTCCCACCCGGCGGGCTCAGGTTCAAATCCCGGCAGTGCTAGAGAATTTTCAGAGATTGCTCGATCCCTGCTTGAGTGAAGTGTGGAGGACATTTCAAGCGCAACATTCCGTCCGTCGGATGGGATGTTAAGCCGTGGCCCCGCCTTTCGTTAAGAGCAGCCTAATGCCGACGACGGGTTTCTCTCCCCCCTTCCCTCCATACCCATCCCTCATGGCGCAAATGACGTCAGCAGTCTGTCGCCCCCTCCAAATACTACTATTACTATGATTTCGTTCTAGGAATTTACAGTTAGTTTTTATCTCCCTCCACCGTCAGAATGTGCCTTCAGCGTACAAGGAAAACCATATTTTTCCACCACTTTGCCTTTAGGGGCCTGATTCTGGTTCTTTCTGGCTATATCCAACGCGATATGTCGAAAAGATTGACGAACGGTGACTGAATTCGTATTCTCATTTTCATTCGACAGCTATTTCGCCAGAAAAGCTTCTCTTCGACCCTCTGGCGACGAAAAAGTTATGCTCGTTCTGTCTGGCGAGCATATAGCGAATGTAAACATTCGCCAAGAGCGAATTTCGCTAGCGACGACAGTGAAATCGCTCTTGCGGCTTGGCGAAAGAATTGATGAGAGACCGAATCGTGATTTAATTACAGCTATACACCATTATTATGTTATATTTTTGGGCCCAATGAGTTTAATTGTTATTCAAATAATAATGGGTGATTCGTCATTGCTTTCTTCACAGTATTTCGCCAAGAGAACGAAGTTTCCCGAACTGAAGCGATAGGCGGGGCGAAAAGAACGAGAGTAATCGCGGAGAAAAATTTCGCTTCACTTCGAGTTGCCGTGGCGAAGCGAAGACCCGGGCGATAGGAGAACGAGAACCACTGCTCAGATGTCCTCCCCGACCTTTTCTCTCCTCTTTCGGATCCCATCGATAACGGCAGCCACCAACTATCCCTCCGTGACCCTTTACTATATACCCTCTTGTATTTCATGTGTGGTGGGTTCTAAATGTACGTACCAAAACGCAAGCCGCCTCAATAGGCGTGTAGCGGGGAGTGTTAGAACACCAGTTGTTCATTAAAAAAAAGAATGAAGGTACACGATGCTGTGTTTTTGTTAAGTAATTGCATTATGCATCTTACTGTTGATTATAGAATTAAGTGTTGTCAACAAAAGCCAACGGACGCAGTTAGAACCTGAAGAAAATGCCGAAATACTCAGATTAGCACCGCAAAAAACCTTCGGACTTACAGGCAATAATATTGCTTGCATTGAATGCTGCTGTCGTGAACTGTCTTAACAACTCAAAATGACCTTACCCACAATACCTGTATAATTAATAACACATACCGTGTGCATTTGGCTGCGGCTCCATCAGTCACCGCAGAGCCTGACGGCGCATGCGAAGTTCATCCAGGGTACAAAATACACTGTATTTCTCCTAGCTTTCGAAGAAGTACGTAATTGTTCAGGGGAGACGACGAATTCCTGCACCTAACAGTGAATGAATGCAGGCGAGTTAAAGACGAAAAAAACACGTTGAAAATAATTTGAAATAAAAGGGAGATATAAAAGTAAGGAGGTTGGAATGCACGAATAAAACAATAGATAACTCTCCAGTCGGCCTCGAAGCATGTTGTCACCCACCGCGCACGTGAATGTGTTAGCTCAAGTTGCCACTCGCGCCGCTGACAAGCAGAACCATCCCTATTTCATCTCATTTACATACGACCCCACAAGTCGCCTCTATAGGCGTAAGGCATGGACTGTTAGTACCCCAGCCGTCGACGAATGAAAAGGAAATACTCCGTCTAGCATTTTATTTAATAAAGTTCTCTTTTGTTCGGGAGGAAAATGAATTCCTAAGCCTAACAGTTCGGAAATATATCTCTCTTACATTATAGTTTTTGTCGGGTCTAGAAACGTGGTGAAGTTCCAAGATGGTATATACACCAGAGATGGCAAGTGAAACGAAACGAAAATGTTTCGTTTCGACTCGAAGGGAAACGAAAGTTTCGTTTCCCTTCGAGTCGAAGGTTTAGTTTCGAAGTTAGTAAACGAAGGTTTAGTTTCGTTCCCGCACGAAATTAAAATCACCATGGAATTTAGTTTCGACCCGGGACGAAACTTTACTCTTGAGAATGAAACTAAATTAATAGAAACTCAGCTGCTCATAGTTGAGTTTCCATCCCAGAATTTGAGTGGAGGGGGATAAGAGGGAAAAGTTTCGGCCCATTTCATGACAGAATGTAGAGAGGTTAAAACATTGAGCTTAAAAATCGAATGGCCAGTTTGCGTTCACCATTCTCCTGTTAGTGGTAAAAACATGAGTGCCCCATGTATCTAATGGTGGTAGGCCGAACCTCTACTCATTCAACCATACTTCGGACTCGGTGTGTGGGTCGAAACTAAACCGTTCGAAGGTGAGGCACGTGGTCCCTCCGGCGCGAAATGTTATCTGTGTTTCGTTTCGCCCCAGAGTTTTAGTTTAGTTCCGACCCGAAGTAGTTTTGACTCCGATTTCGTTTTGATCCTGAGTTTAGCTCCCTGGGTTTAAATCCATTTCGTTTCGTTTCAACATTTCGCTCCCGGAAACAAAAGTATTGAAATTTTACTTGTTTAGACTTTCGTTGTTTCCATTGCTATCCCTGATTTACACCGATGATGAAGTTCGCCTCGAAAAAGCATTTTGCTTTACGGCATTCGAACCCGTATCTCCCTATTGTCGGTCAGGCGTGTTAGCCAATTACACAACCAGGGCATCTTCTCAGACCGAACTTAAGGATGGATTTTACCGAGCAAGCTTTCGAAGATGATGTTCTGCTTGTCGCTCTGAAAGATATCTGTTCTCAATGCTCAAGCACCGTGCATATACAGTCCATGTTTCTTATTCAAGGGGGAATTCCTCTTGGGATATTTACTAGAGCCTGTAGGGTTGCACAATATCCTCTGCATTCACCCTCCCCGAGGGGGAAGTTGCGGTGGAGGGCAGGGGCTGTTGTGCCGTGGAAGTCATGATGATGCACACGGCAGTGTCGGAATTTGGGAGTGTAAGGCTGACTGGGTGATCAATCACCCGTGGCTACGGCGTGGAGGGTGCATCGGTGCTGCTCTCCCCCCCTCCCGCACCCCTCTCGTCGTCGCTTGCCCCTCGCCGTCAAATCACCCCGCGATTGTTAGGCGACGATCGTGAAATGCAGCAGTGGACAGTGGGTCCTATTTGACTGAGCCTATGTGCATCGCAAGGAGGCCTTCTCGCATGAGTGCCATTTGCCTGCCGTGAAAGCAGAGGGAAGCTTTGTTGCCCGTGGAAACGTGAGGCCAATTGGTAATACGTATTGTTACCAGGGAAAATACTCGTTGTTTGATTGCATAACAATCGCGTATGTTAATGAGATTGCTTACTTTCCTGGAAATTTAGGGAATTTAGGACCGCAATATTAATTTCCATTTCAAAAGGTTTTTCCCCTGTACTGTGATGCAGTTGATCCACTGCTGGTGTCGCCTATGTCGGAAATGGAACGGGTAGTTGGAAGTAATTTCGACATCGTTTAAGTTTAATACGAACTTTTTTATCGCACTAATATTATCATGCTTTACGATCGTAAATGATTGCAGCAATAAGTAGTTTTTGGACTAACTCTGTCCATTTCATGCTCAAAATTTTTAAGGATGATGATCAATTAAGGAATCGTACGGAGGTAAAACCTGCAGAAAGTTATTGATTTTGTAGCATTTTTATATTACTTATGACCCATTTTATGTATTAATTTTTTATGGCGAATAATGTGTGAACTATGTTCTCATCGCCCTTTCAGAGGAGTAGCTCATTTAAATGCTCGCTTTTTCCTTTTTTGTTCCTTCCGGTCATTTATTTTCTTCCCCCTCTCAATACTTTACTCGTCAGGTTTCAGGCCTAGATCGCTTCCAGTTGGCATTTAGAATTTTTCTCCATTGCTTTATTATGATACCTTTTCAGTTGCTTCATGGAGCGGAGATCATCGATTTAGATTGTATCCTCAGGTGTTGAAACGCGTTCGAACCAAACCGTAAAACTGAGGCAAGAAGGGCTTAAAATATTATTCAAATGTACTCTTTTTCGTTTGGATCAATTTAACTGAGGTATTGCTGGATACGTATATGAAACGCAGGTGAGATTGATTAATATCGACGATTAACCTTGTAGGAAAGAGTGAAAAATCAATTTCTGGGTTATAGCGATATCGAAAGAGATTATTTGAAATTTCTGTGGAATTTTCGAGGACAATTTCTATTAAAATAGAAGATGAGAACGCCGAAATAATATGTATTAAAATGGTGGGAAAAATGGGACTACTTTCCTTTTCCTAACTCTGAGGAAGGATTTCACCGAAAATTTAGTTTTGTGAGTTTTTCTCTTAAGTTGTGTCTTTTACTGTGTGTACCCAACCTGGGATATTTTCTTGTTGTACACCTCTTCGAGGAACTTTATTCATTCACACGACACCTTAAGCGCAAACATGCAAAAACATTCACAGGTAAGGAAAGAAAGAGATGGGAACATTTAACAGAAAAAAGGAGGACAGCGGTGCTGTGGTAGATGGAAAAAGCCTGTCATCAGAGGGTAAAAATGCTGCCTGACTGCACATAATTCAACTGTGGTTTAATACATTTAATTCATAAGTGGCTTCTTTACCCATTTCCTTGTGATCATCTAGGTAAGGTAGAAGGTGGGGTCGGCTTGCGAGAGGTAATAGGTTGATGAACTAGCGTCGCCTATTCACGCATAGCGATCGTCCAAGTGGCGGAGTCTATGCGTCAGCTGGTTCGTCGCTGTAATTGCGCCATCTGATGACAACGCGCCTTGTTCAATTGCCTCCCCCCCACCCCTTCTATTGTTTTGCTGGAATGAGAGTCACTCGTGTGGGGAGCTGATAAGCCTGCCTCTTCTGCTAATAGTATTGGAGGGGGGGAGGGTACCCCTGGTCGGGCGGTCAGCCGTGCGTGTGGTGAGCGGGCTAGGTTTGATACGATCCTGTTGTTAGGTTGATTGCTTGCGCACCGCACACAAAAGCTGTTCGTGACATGCGAAGGATGTGCTTTAACCTCAGCGACCCTAAGCTCCGTTAACGCCAACACACAGTGCATTACACCGAGCCACAGTGAATACTTTTTTTGCTTAGTCTATCACTGTGTTTAATAACCGAACTCAGATTGGTCTGAACTCAAGACCGATATCAAAAGAGAACGTGACGCGACTCGGCGCGTTGAGTTTACGAGCATGAATTTTGCATTTCGATCTACACCTATCGATTTTACCACCCTTGCGCTTGCCTCCCTTTCGTGTGTTTAGATTGCGCAGCACGTACCTCTATTGTGCCGTGTTTATCCAATTTCTTTGTATAGAATTAGAGAAGATAGCATCTGTGTTATGTGAGGGGGTGAGAAGCCAAGGGGTAAAAGTGATACATTTTTGTAAACAGAGTTAGGGACAGAAATTGATAAAATGTATAGACAAAAACTTCGTGACCAAGATATGTTAGTTAGCCTTTGCTCTGTGCTGACATTGAGTGGAAAATTAAATGCACAATTAAATATCTAGTTTATTTCGTTTGTTTTCTTTACCTAATTTTTGTAGTTAAATGTGTTTAGAATAAGAAATTACTTGTACCCCTTGGCTTCCCACCCCCTCATATCATATAGGTCAGACACTGTTGATGGCAAATTTGAACCGAAAGATGAGATAAAGAAGGGAGATGAGATGCAAAAGCTGATGTAACTATTAAAGTACATTAAATACACAAAAAAAGACATCATCATCATAAATCAACAATCCTAAGATCGTTTTAAGGTTTTCGCAGCGATTAGATGCACTATTATAATTCATTTTCGGGAATACGTCTGCGTGCTATTAATATTTAACTCAACGTTTCGATCCACTTACTGGGAACGTCGTCAGGAGAATGAAAATATAAACACCTATCATACCGTTGGAAAAACTGGTCCATTGTTGTTAAGGTATTTAAAAAAGTAAATAAAAATAAAAATAAAATAAAAGCCAACTTCTTTAAAACATCTAATATAAAAAAGGGAGATGAAAGGTGGAATATTGTAATTAAATTTTCGAAATGTATCTCTTCCACACATGGCTTAAATTATATCCATCATCCCTGTTAAAATTCATTGGTCTTTTAGAAATTTCTATCGCCTCTCTAATAAGCCGTGGATAATATGCAGATTTTCTTGCAATGGCTTTGGCCTCATCCAGGAGGATCTTGTGTCCTGGCCCCGACATAAAATGATCGGCGACAGCTGAAGTTTCCCATTGCCTTGCCTTCAGCGCCCTTTCATGCTCTTTCAGCCTTGTCACTATCTTCCGTTTGGTCTGTCCGATGTAACTAGACCCACATGAACACGGAATCTCATATATGCCTTCCATTTGTAATGGGGGAACAGCATCAATGACGGATGGAAGTAGGTCTCTGATCTTCCTCAACGTGCCAAACCTGGTTTCAACGTTGGCTTTTCCAAGGATGCGAGCAATCCGGTCCGTTGTTCCTGATACGTAAGGCAGAACTGCAAAAGCACTTGGTTTTGTTTTCTCCATCGGGGCCTTGACTTCCCTTAAAGCTCTCCTAATGAATGAATTTGCATATCCGTTTCCTTTTAAAATAGAAATAAGATGTTCCATTTCACTTTCTACGCTATCTTCATCAGAAACGGCAAGGGCTCTATGTCTTAAGGTCTTGATAACGCAGGACTTCTGACGCGGGTGATGGTGTGATGCCGCGAAGAAGATGGCTCCTTACCGTTTCTTGATGTTCTAGTAAGGAAAAGGCAAGACGGAAGCTTGGGACATTCGGTCTTTAGGAAGAAGACCCACACAGATAGGTACTTAAACGCGGCATCACACCATCACCCGCGTCAGAAGTCCTGCGTTATCAAGACCTTAAGACATAGAGCCCTTGCCGTTTCTGATGAAGATAGCGTAGAAAGTGAAATGGAACATCTTATTTCTATTTTAAAAGGAAACGGATATGCAAATTCATTCATTAGGAGAGCTTTAAGGGAAGTCAAGGCCCCGATGGAGAAAACAAAACCAAGTGCTTTTGCAGTTCTGCCTTACGTATCAGGAACAACGGACCGGATTGCTCGCATCCTTGGAAAAGCCAACGTTGAAACCAGGTTTGGCACGTTGAGGAAGATCAGAGACCTACTTCCATCCGTCATTGATGCTGTTCCCCCATTACAAATGGAAGGCATATATGAGATTCCGTGTTCATGTGGGTCTAGTTACATCGGACAGACCAAACGGAAGATAGTGACAAGGCTGAAAGAGCATGAAAGGGCGCTGAAGGCAAGGCAATGGGAAACTTCAGCTGTCGCCGATCATTTTATGTCGGGGCCAGGACACAAGATCCTCCTGGATGAGGCCAAAGCCATTGCAAGAAAATCTGCATATTATCCACGGCTTATTAGAGAGGCGATAGAAATTTCTAAAAGACCAATGAATTTTAACAGGGATGATGGATATAATTTAAGCCATGTGTGGAAGAGATACATTTCGAAAATTTAATTACAATATTCCACCTTTCATCTCCCTTTTTTTATATTAGATGTTTTAAAGAAGTTGGCTTTTATTTTATTTTTATTTTTATTTACTTTTTTAAATACCTTAACAACAATGGACCAGTTTTTCCAACGGTATGATAGGTGTTTATATTTTCATTCTCCTGACGACGTTCCCAGTAAGTGGATCGAAACGTTGAGTTAAATATTAATAGCACGCAGACGTATTCCCGAAAATGAATTATAATAGTAATCCTAAGATCGGTTTGGCGCAGCTCCCCGTTCCTTTCTCTTATTTACTGGCCTTTTCATAGCGACGTGTTTCTTTTCTATTACATCCAAAAAGTACTTAACATTCAGAAATCAATGGATGATAAAATATGGGAATCAACCTTCACATCAAATATATAGTCACTAAATATATAAGTGTTGTTTATTTTGGCCAGCTTTATTCGTTTGTGGACCAATGTGCGCTGTTCCTTAGGAAGTTTTGTCGTGCTATTTTTACCTGAGTTTACGCAGCAACCAATTTCCATGGCAATGGACATCTCATTCATTGATTTCCAAACATAGTATAGTATTTTGGCATAATACCAAGTTTATATCTCGAAGAATGTCGTTTTCCCATTTTGTCAACCTTTTTCTCGATTACGACCCACTGTGAGACGTTAGTACCTAATATTAATAAGTATTTTGTTACATACCTAACACCTTAAAAAGATTTTGGTTACACTTTGAATTAATCTTCATGAAAAAGCATGAGTAAAGTGTTTGAAACCCTAAATATAGTATAAATAGCGCATGTATGCTTTGTGCTAATTTGTTTTTCCTTATGATTATCTAATCAAAAGGTTAGTGAAGAATTTGATCTGGAGTGTAGCTCTTTACATTGCGGAAACGTGTACACTGAAGCGGGAGGACGAGAGGCTTTCCAGATGTGGGCGTGGCGAATAATGGAGAGGGTGAAGTGGACGGAGAGGAGGAGGTACAATGAAGTGCTGGACATGGTGGGTGAGGAGAGGCAGCTTTTAGATGAGATACGAAGGAGACAGAAGCTATGGATGGAGTACTTAGCGGCGAGGGGATGTTGAAAACTGTGTTAGAGGGTAGAATGGTAAACGAGGTGGAGGAATGAAGATAATATGATTTTTAGATAGTATGTAAGCCAGTAGGCCTTATTGTGAATGGAAGAGTGAAGTGCTTTACGGAAGGGGAGGTTCCCAGAATTGTTCTAAAGTACTCCATGGAAAATTACCTTAATCGGTGGAATGCTATAGTAATATTTACCTTATTATTCCGACGAAGACTAATTCGCAACCGTTTTTACGATCAAAAACATTTTTAAATGTTGTTTTAACCCAAAATCAGCATTTGTGGAAACAATTGCTCATTTTTTATGATTTGACGCAATGGGCAATTCCTTGATTGGCGTTGGTGTCGGTGAAAGAGAACGAAGAAATCCCTAGGGCGAGTTGAGCGCAAGGTAGCTACGCACTCCGGGGTTTGAACACGACGGTGATGTTTGCTGAGAATCCCGCGAGATCGCGCGACGATTGTGCGTCGAAGGACCGGAAATGTCCCTGGAGACTCTGAGCTACCTGTCTGACAATTCACCGCGACTTCACTACCCGATGAACTTAAGTGCCGCGTGAATTGTGTGTTGCCTAATTATGTCGAACGCCATGGGCACTCCAACACATCAGCAACCGATGATTTCGTGGCAATAGTGGAATAAATGGCTGTTAACATCTATTCTTATGAATATCTAATGGGGAATATTTTGAAGGCGACAGTATTAAAGTTGTCGAATAAATAAATAAATAAATATTAAAAAGAAAACTGAAATTTCCGTTTATTCAGGACACGCCTCGTAATATAATGTGGAAGTTTGCCCCAGCAGTTTATTTAGAAATTAGCTTTATGTAACGTTTGAGTATAGGTAGTATTTTTGTGTTGCACCAATCGGTGATTCATTAATCAGTTTACTTGTATTTCTTTTGTCCATGAACGATGGGTAAAAATTCTAAATTCCACCAGAACATGCCGTTGTGAAATGGAAATTTGTCGCTTACTGTGGCTGGGAATTTTTTATATATATTTATCTATACCAGTTGATTTATCTTGACAAATCAGCCTATGTTGAATTAATTCCTTCTTTGATTGGATCTAACGGCAGTGTTCGTTAGACAAACTAATGTGTTCAGGTCGAACTAGCATGACAAGCCTATTAATTATTGGGGAAATGTTGGATGGGATTTTTTTTCTGGTGTCCGCATTGCAGTGGTTATCATAGTTTCCATATCGCCTGTCTTAGTCCGAGCTGCTCATTTTGCTGCATAAACGGACTTTGCTCGTCGAGTCGGTGCCATCAATGTAGCATATTGCCGGCCTCGGTGGCGGCGGGGTAACGTCCTCGCCTGCCAAACAAAAAGGTCGCGGGTTGGAGTCCCGCCTGGGTAGATTTCCACTATCCAGGGCATGGTTGTTCGTGTACGTTTAATTGTTAAATTTGTTGAATACCCCGGTATAAAATGGCCAATATGAGCTGTATTCGGTGGTTTGAGAATAAAATAAATAAATTAATTAAATAAATATGCCTCGGAAAATATGTAGATATGCATCTCTTTCCTCGGGGGGCCATATTTCTGCTACTTGTGAATCATGGCATACCACATGCCTAAAACGGTGTTCCTTTTACAATTACAATCAATCACATATTCGCAATTAAATTGGTAATGAGGTGTATAAAACACTTGTTCATTGTACAGCACTTTTTCCCGGGACACCTGAAATATAATACATCTTTTACTTCAAACATTGGTAACTTCAGCATTTAAGAAATACGGGATATATATCCTGGTGGCCTCAGAATATCGCTTTGTCTTAACTTGGGCTTAAATGTATGATGTATTATCGCGAGAGTATGCGGTGCAGGCCGTGCCGTCTGCTCCTCAGTATCAATCCAAGTAAAGAGATATTTCATCACCTCGTGGGTCCTAAAATTTCTCACATTCTTTTATTTTTAAATTTCACATGTCCTTTTACACATCAAAGGAATGCATAATTCGCAAGATATAAAATATGCAGAAAGTTTTACAATAGGTAGTATATATTCGCTTGCATGCATGCAAAGTCGGATGGATATGAATGGCGCGCTAACCATTGGATCTCATTTGGCAACTCGCAGTACTCCACCGAGATGCCCCGTCATTATTGTTCCTCTGTAATAACTAACTCATTTGGAGGAAGCTCGCATGGTTCAACGTACTGGCGTGGTCGCGAAGAACAAAGGATTTGTTCGGGGAGTTGCTACCTGCCGTGCGAGTTGGTGTTGACGAGGGGCGTTGAAAGACTTTGGCCAGTCCCCGAAGCGCGCTGCTGCCGCCTAACTGAGGAATTCGGGGATTCCTCACTTCAGTAACGCTGACAATGCCTTGAGGGTGTTGTCAGTGGGGACACCTCGACACCTCATGAATGTGTGTTGTGAATGTTTTGCTAATTTTACTGTGAAAATATACAACAGAAAGTGCCTAGAAAACTTAGGCGAACGATAGGTGTTGGGTATCTCAGGTACTACATTAGTAATTCATAAATTATTTGTTTAATTTTAATATTTCCTGTAATTCAACAGCATGGCTCCTTTTTAGTGATATAATATCTTGTTTGTGTAATTTATAAATACATTGTAGGCTACATTTTACATTGATTTTGTGCGAAATGGCAGGAATCTTTTATATTTTGCTATTGTAGCTGTATATTGACAAACATGCTATGAAAAAACAAGTACAAAAGGTGCCATCGTGTAGAATATTGACGTTATGAAAGCTATGATATAATTAAATTTATTGCATTCAACTTATATCCCTGCACTCATGTAATAAACAAGTTTTTTTCCTTCCCGCCAACAGCTGTGCGGGGTGACTCAGTTAAATCTCCAATAAAAATTGAAGTACGATCAAAAACAATTTAAATGAAAAAAAAATCATTCGTCACCTAAATAACGACAAAGTTGTTGAGCTCAAATACAAAAAATATTGAAGGGACAAGATGAAAAAAATAAGAAAATTATGCAACATTAACATAATTTGGGGTAACTGAGTTACCCCGCACAGTCACGGAAGGGTTAAGAATGATTATTTATTCACCCAAACTAACGACCTTCTCGCAATATCTTTTGTGGTCATTTTCATGTGAAAATATGGCACAACCCCCCTCATGTAAGTCACTCCTTTGTCTCATCTGCGGCCCTTTCCGCGGGCGTCCTTCGTCCGGCCATTTCCATGCTATACGCGTCTCTTCTTCCCCGTGTGTAGTGCGCCTGATGGCGCCTACGAGATAGTGAGAGTAATGGCTAGTAGGTACGTCGTTATTGCGACCTTAAGGGGTGCCATCGCCGCGGCAGCCGGTGGTGGCCACGTGGGAGAGGGCTGCTTTTGCTGAGGGCAGAGGAAGTACTTCAGGTGGAGCTTACATCCATCCCCTATGCGCCAGAAACGGCGTTCGGTCTGGGCGCCGATGGCGCTGTGTCTTCATTGCATTGCACAATATGACCGTTAAAAGGACGCTTGCTATGCTATCGACCTTTTTTTCGCGATGTGTTCGTGTAAAAGTTAAGGTATCGTCAGGAAATTTTCTCATACAGAAAGAGCACGTAACGTCGAGGTCAAGTGGATGGCTAGAAAGAAATGGGAAGACCTCACTTAAGCCGTTGCGCTGTAATGACGAGTCTAGCTCGACATGAACTTTCGATGCCAAAGCGCTCAATGACGAGTGTATCTCGTCATCGGATTTTCATAATTTTAGCGCTCTTTAAAGGAACAATATAATTATTTTGAAAGCTTAACAGTGTTAAAAACATTCATAGTATACAAAGAAACATGATACATTGAAAGGATTAAAAAGATTTTATTCGAGTGGCGATAGCTGTGTTCTCCATTTTTAATAATCACATTTTATTTCACGGTTTTACGATGATTACAAAATATCATTTCATTTTCTGTCATTTAAAAGAGAACCACAGACAAAATAAATAGAGAATAGGAGCACGATATTCAGAAAATTACTCGAAGTGGAAGGGATTAAATTATATGGAACAGGTAAAGAAGGATCCTAAAAGAAGGGTGATGTAGGCGTTAAAATATTAGGTGAGATGATAATTAAGTGTAATTCTATTTCAAACCATTCTTAGGATTTTTGATCAGTGATGATAATTGTGCGAACCATTTGGGTTATGATTATAAAGGGTTTAGTGCCTCCAATCGTATCGTCGGTCTGATGAAGTTAATTTGCTTATCCATGAAGCAAGTTATTATGACTGGTGAAAATTGATATTTGCATAAATTGTCGCACCAGGCGTTTCGTATCTATCTGCGAGAAATTACCGTGATGTTGGAGTAACTCAATGAACGTAGGGGAAGAGTATAGGGAAGGATTTCATAATGCCGTTCCCCCAAATGAACCCCATCAAGTCCTTGTTAAATAAATCGATCAATTCTATGTCCGTTTAAATTATAATTTGAATTGCAATCAGCTCATTTTTTATGCGAGAATATATGTTTCTAGATGTGCGTATAATTTCCCCCACCGTTTCAGCTCTTCACCATGGGGCCACATGGAAATATTTGGTAATAGCCCTCCCCTATATGAACCGCATCAAGATTTTGTTAAATATATATAGCTCAATTCATTAATTATGGTTTGATCATAATTTCTAATAGATTGATATAAAGCCTAAGCATTTTCATCATTGAAGCATTTGTATTGTTTGTTGTAGGCATGAGCAGCATTGTTTGGTTTTTGTCACTACTTGTCATTTTTAGTGCTCACTACTGTTAAATTGTGTCCCTGATTTCTTGCGAAAGTCTTGTTTGAATTGCAATCAGCTCATTTTTTTCGGCGAGAATATATATTTATAGATGTGCATATAATTTCTCCCACCGTTTCAGCAGCTCACCACGGGAGAGGGACGGGGGTAGGGAAAGGATTCCATAATACCCTTCCCCCCATATGAACCCCATCGCCACCGCAGTACGACCTCCTTAAACGAGAATTTCAACCACCGCGCAAATATATCACCTCTTCCGTAATCCCCTTCCCTTAACTCCCCCTTTCAGCTCCCCCAACCCCCTTCATTCATCCCCTTCTTCCTAACCCTTCCCCCCTTCCCAACTCCTGTCGTAAATTCTGAAATATCTCCTTCCCCCCCTATGACTCAAGTGCTTCCTTCTCCTCCTCTCTTTTCAATGCGGTGCTCACTGCCACGTCAGCCCTTCTTTTCAACCTTATTCCTCTCTCTCTCCTCTTTTAAATTTTCATTCCGCCCTTCTTCGAGGATATCGAGTGGGAAAACTTGCTGAAATATTTGTTTTCTTCCTCCAGCTTAAAGTGGAGACACGGCTCGCAAATCATCGGATCGCTCGCTACGAGCCTTTCACGTCACAACTAAACTTCGTCGGGTGGTGGTGATAGGACAGTTATGGATTATTGATAGAGCTAACAATAGCACTTTGTTTTTGGAAGGTGAAAGCATTTTTTATGCGCTGTGGAATCATTTGGGACAATGAATGCAGCAGAGAAATCTACTGTGAATGAAGACTTTTGTAATATGGTGCTACAGAAGAATGATTGAGATCAAACGAATTGATCAAGTAAGTAATGAGGAAACCTTGAGAAGATTAAGAGAGAGATTAAGCATCGTTTAAAACTTAAGATGAAGGAAGAAAAGCCTAATCGGCCGATATGGAGGCACATTGATCTGACGAAGGCAATCGTCGAGGGATAAGTGGATGGTAAGAACAGAATAGGAAGACCTTGATTGAAATATACAAGACAAGTAAAAAGGGATCGAAAGGGAAGGATTATGCAGGTATTAAAATATTAGCTGAGAGGAGCATTGAGTAGAATTCTGATTCAAACCAACCTTTGACCAGTGATAATGATGCCGAGAATCATTTGGAGGAATGTTTTGGAATTGTTTTCAGCCTCTAATCGTATCGGCGGTCTGATGAGGTAAATTGGCTTATCCAGGAAGCAAGTTATCATGAGATGGCAGGTAAGAATTGATATTTGCATAAATTATTGCTCCACACGATTCTTAGCTGTCTCCGAGAATACTTCCGAAGGTGGAATACATTCCTTTGGGAGCCGAGTCATCTCATGGCAACGTAATCCATGCCTTGATCAGTGAAAGATTTCGCTCATCAAGTGAGATGGCGAATCGTATGTCTGACACATTTTCAGAAAGAAATGTTACTAATTATTTTTGACCCACGGATTTTGAAGAAAGGTGCTATTTAATTACTTCTTGTATTAATTTCACGTGATGGTTTTCACAGGATGTGAATGGAAGTTCATGTCACCCATTTAATTTTGGTGATCATATTGGAAACGGTTTGTACAAGTGAAAAATACTGGAGAGCTATGCCGAGGAATATATGATTATCAAAGGATTCAGGCTTGAAATTGCCAGTAGTAATCTGTAATAGAATTACTGGCGAACTTTTATGTGAAATTTAACCAGCACATAACGCGTTACAACTCATAGAATCATCATCTGGTGAAAGATAATTTAATCGTCTAAGAACGCAAATATAATTACCATTCGCCATTCATCCATTCCCCCATCAATAGAAATCGTTTTATACCTGTATTTTTGCTCAATCATATTTTCATACACCTCCTGGTGGCTCTATAACTAGAAACGTCCTTTGTACGCCCATTACTCGTAATTCTAGGAGGGGGAAATTAACGTTGTTAAATAAATAACTTTATCATGCTAAAGAGTAGAAATTAAAGAGCTGTCCTGTATCTGAAGGAGTTTTGAAGAACAGAGTCTTAAATTAGACGTTGTCGACCCTGTGGAACTAGTTAATGGAAGAAATTAACTAAAGTTTCTACCTTGATGGCAGTTATATTCCACGCATATGCTGGGAAGTATTTGTGAGGGTAATGAATTGTTGTCATCAGCATAGTTATGCTTAGCAAACTAGTCGAAAATGAGAATCTTCGGGGGATTTGGATAAAGCTTAAACTGTGTTGGCTTTAATAGCAGTGGCAATGTTTCGCGCTCTACAGAAGGACTAAGGAGTTTACTGAAGTAACTTCAAACCACGTTGAAAGCATCCAATATGCGCCTTTCTAAGTGACTAAACGGATTTTTCTAATTGCGTAGCTTTGTCAACACGGATAAAAACCTAGCGTATGGAACCTCTGTAAAGTGAAATGTTTTATACAGAAAGGAAATTAATGCATTCATTTATGAAAGACAATATGGATCCAAGATGGCGATTTTATGGAAGTATATGGAATTAGAAGTTGTAAAAGAAATTTTCTATACTGGGAAATATGAGCCCCGGATATTGAATGCCATAAGAGGTAAATCACGAGAACGACAGATTGAAAAAAACATTTTTTAGAATGGAAATATTCCTTTCCTGACTACCTAGAAAATAAGGCCAGTTGTATTCTCGCTGTGTGTATTCTAAATGCTATTCTCCGAATACAATTGATATATTATTACGAGAAAAATGGCGGAGCAGTATATACTTGAATATTGAGAAATATATCGCTTGAGGATTCTGTAGGCGCTAGAAACATTAGCAACTAAGTTTGGCATTGGGATAATAAGGTAAAGCAGATAGGTAGCCCACGTGATAGTATCGTTTAAAAAGTAGGGATGGACGGATCCAGGATTTTTTTCGGATCCGGATTCGGATCGTATCCTTGATTTTCGGAGCCGGATCTTTCGGTTCGGATATTTTCGGATTCAAATGCTTTTTCAAATTCCTGACGCTGAGATTCTCCCGATGATTGTTCAATCTCTTGGGAAGAGTCACACTGTACGCCAGTCGAATTTTTCTATTTTTATATTCCACGGCTGAAATTCCCCTACGTAACCTCTGCGAGTGCTTTCAGACAAAACGGTTCATGAGTAGGACAAGAATCGCATGCGACGGCGCATTCGAAGATAGAGTCGATACTCTTTCCACCCTTATAGGGCGATGCATTCACTGAAGCTATTATTTAAAATATCGGATCCAGATCCGATGTCTTCCTCGACTTTGGATCCGATGTATCCGATGAAGGGTAATATCCGCGGATATTTGTATCCGATCCGACCATCCCTAGTAAAAAATACTGTCGGAATGGAAGTGGGAACCCCTACCAACTATATCTTCCCAGAAAACAGAGTACAGCCAAATGAACCTCGGAAACTCATCGAACGGGACTCGTCCGCAAGTGGCGGTGTCGTTCGCAGCAGTGATGTTGGCCGTCTACATGCAAAATCCTTCTCGAGACATTATTATCAGCGGGAGCATCTAAGAAAGAAGAAAAGAAGACAAAGAAGATGAAAAAGGAGAAGTCAGCAATGAATGTGGGGAAATGGGATGTGAAAACAATGATGAGGGCGGGTAATCTAGAAAATATAACAAGAGGAATGAATACAATGCGAGCAGATCTTTGGGGACTTGGTATGATGAGATGGTGGGATATTGGGGACTTCTAAGTGATGGATTAATATTTATGTGTAGGGATGGGGAGAAAAGTCAACGAGGGGGAGCTTTAGTATTAAACGGGAAGCTGGGTAAGGTGGTGGTAGGTGAGGAGAATAGTGACGTTCAGCGGATATATGGGGATACATAAACAGGGGATAAGCTATCATGTAAGTGTTTCATTAGCATTTTTCTGGAAGAAATTGTGGCGCGCCCACCAACCTTGTGAAAGTTCAAGACTACATGTACATTAGGACATGATTGGGAGGAGGAGGTAGATGATATGAATGAACAGCTCTAGGAAATAATCAAGGAAATTCCGAATAAGAGAAATCTAGAAGTGATGTGGGTTTGGGCGCCTCAGTCGGGGAAGGGAGGGATGGAAACGAAATGGGGTAATTTGGATAAGGAATGCAAAAGAATAGGGGAGAGAAAGAAGTCAATATTTGCGATAGAAACAAGTGAAACACATGATCTGATAGACCAAGCATTTTTTTATATCTTGAGTAGTTTTGGCAGCGGAAAAATGAGATATACCTGCAATTTTCGGGTGCGACTGAGCTGTTCTGATGGATCTTGTCTGGCTAGATTTGTTTATTATCCAAGAGAAAAATGACGTTAAGCAAAGAGAAATCCCTGGGTTAATATAATTGATGCCGACGCTTGTATAGTGCGGTATAGTGCGGTAAATTTTCATGAAAACCTATTTTCCTAACTTTAAATTTACAGAGACTGCAAGTTCACAATCCTCGCAATAGCACGTCATTATCGTTGAATAGAGGCGAAATTAATTTACATTCGCTATTTTTGAGTCCATAATGTTACATTGAAGGTATATGATATTTTGTATTTGGTTGAAGTCCGTGTTGATCGTCATCGCTGTAAGTTAGTGTTATGTTTTCATGTTCTGAGTTGATAATTTTAATCTTGCTACCCGCGCCAGCCTGCGAGCGACACGCTTTAATTAAAAAACTTTGAGACCTTGCATTCTCGTGAATTAAAGCAGTATGGAATGAATATGAATTTTGTGAAGAGAGTTTTTGAGTTAATGGCCTGATGAATTCCAAGCAATATTTCGATGACATTGAGTGCTGGTTCTTACAACCATTAAGGCTATGACATGGCTTTCCAGGATATATGGCTCATATTAATTTGAATAGCTAGAGCAGCGAGGGAAAGTATCCTTTACGTGTGAAAAGAGCCGTGGAATCTCATTGATGGATAAATTATTCGAATAGCGTGTGAAGATTAAAAGAAGCAATTTTATCTTAAAATCAATTCGGGCATTGAAATTCGAAATCTCAATTTTTAAAAATATTCGGTAGAGAGAAGAATAATGTAGGTCAATGACAGCTCTCGGAAAAAGGTAAATATAAGTATTAAATATATTAGGTAGATAGATTTGGCTAAGGTAGTTTATATCAGCCACGACAAACCAGTTTTATTAATGGCCCTGTCCCGTTTAGCATAATTTTTTCATCTCGGCAAGGAAGACATAAGGAAACAATTCATCAGATGCTACACATTGAGCGTGTTTCTCTATAGAAGCGAGACTTGGACTTTGAGAGCCGCAGAGAAGTCAAAGAGTGGAAGCATTTGAAATGCGGTGCTACCGAATGCTCCTCGGAAATAATTTCCACTCATTCTTTTTAAGCTGAGTCCGGAATGAAACACGCCGCAAGATCACAAACGGAGAGTAACGAAAAGAAAAACTTTGTAATTACACATGGATTTTAGATGAAGATTCACCTGATGATGACGTGCCAAGTCGAAACCTAGGTGTTTCATTAATAATACATTTTTGTGAAATCACAAAGAATTACTTTTCATTATTTTAAGTCGATTCCATATAGTGATTTCTCGAGACAACGAAGATACAGAGGCGGTGGAAGAAAGAATAATGGTCAAAGTTTCCCATGATCGACCTCATTTCTCGTGATGGCGACATTCCAGAGATGACACTTTGATTTTATGTGAAGAAAAAATAATCACCTCTTTCTCTCTCTTATATTTTTTTGCCAAGGCTTTTTTCCATAATGAAGCATCTTCTATTTTCACCTTAGGTCTACGTGTTTGCCTCTGCTGCCTCGGAGATCTCATTTCATTTTCCTTCTCTCTCTCGCGCGCGCGCCCCCCTCCTTTCAGAGCAGAAACTTGCGATGAATCATTTGGCCCATTGTGGCGAGCATCTTCTCGGAATGGGTGGCATTCCAAGCGACTTATTTTTTCCCGTCTCCCTCCTCTGCTCCATGCGACGATAAATCCTGGCGATATTTTCCTGAAAGGATTCCTTCTTCTTCTTATTCGTCGGCGAGTTGGTGAGTGTTCCTCCCTCACTTCCTCACTTGAATGAAGTTTGTGCATTTGCATTCGAGTGTTGATTCCAGGGAGTGGTGCACTCGTCGTCGCATTTCAAAATCCTCCTTAAAGTATGCATCTTTTATAGCACAAGTACCATTCGTTTCCTTATGAGAGTTCCTCCCTCTGCAATTTATTACGTGAATGTGAAATCTTTGCTAAAATATATGGATATTTTTTATAGAGGCTATTATTAATTGAATTTTACCCGCACACCACTTTCAATTATGATTCGCTTGATATTGAAGTTTTTGGTCAACGGCCAATCCATGGTTGAATGACAAACTGAAACTCTTATCAGTGGAACAATTTTTTTGAATGATTATTTTCCTAATGAAGCATCGCCAGGGCATAAGGTCTGTTAATTATTTTATTTAGGAATTTCTAAGTTAGCCTAATTAATGTCTAAATTCCTTGGAGGCTACCTTACTTCCCCGGAAGGAAATAATTATATGTATGAACGTATGTGTTGAGAGAATAAATATTATTATTCGGTGGAATTCTATTAGTGTAATTTTAAAAGTTTCGTTCATAATAAATAAATACTTGCCTCAGGACAAAGCTTGGATTTATTTTTCACTTCATTAGGGCATAGGCTCAATCATAACACAATTGCCGTGGTGAAATTGAAAATATCGAAAAAATATATGTTAAACAAAAAATAACAGTGCGAGCATATGCCCTGAAGAAACTTTAAAAATAATACGTAACGTTGGCCTGAGGCATGTTTTTTATTTGGCCGAGCCCTCTGTCTTAAGAAAAGAAATATGAATAAAGAATTGGTCGATGAAACCAAAACATTTATTCACCCGTAAGTGTGATTGAAAAATTAAGAATGATTGAAAATAATTTGCCCCCGTACCCTGAATCTGTGTAATTGTCATGCTTTTGGCGTAGTTCGGTTTGAGTTCTACCCTTGCTTATCGAAACCAACCTTCGGGTTGCACTTCTGTTAGGGTGAGTGAATGTGGAGTTTGGGTTTGTGTGTTTGCAAGAGTGCTGACTTCGCACCCAATTGGTCCAGGTTCAAACCCCGACGGTGGCAGAGATTTTCAGAGGATGCCCGATCCCTGCTTGAGTCCCTTGTGGAGGGCACTTCATGTGCAGCACTCCGTACGTCGGATGAGACGTAAAACCTTTATTAAGGGCAGGCTAATGCCGACGCCGGGTTTCTCTCCACCCTTCCTTACCTACCCTTCCCTCGTGGCGTAGATGACCTTAACTCTCGGTCGCCTTCTCCAAATACCATACCATATATGAGTGAATATTCGGAAAACATATTAACTTCCCTCTCTATAATGTTCGTGTTGATGCATATACTTTACGGCATCTGCATCGATTTTTACCCGACGCTTTTAAAGAACTTGAGGCCATTAAATTGCTCTCAGGGGCTTATGCGCTTACAAGATTTACGGAATGCGATGCAGGACTAGGAAAGCAGCGTGATATTTTATCGCCAAAAGAAAATCACAATTTACATAAAATGTAATGCATATAATTCTCTAATGCATGCAATCCATTAATGCATATAATTCTTAACGAATGAAATTAAGGGTATCGATTCTGCCGCCCTTCACACTCGCTCGCAGCGCCGCCGTCGTCTCGAAGATGAATTGCAATTACGAGTCATGAGTCGGTGCTAGGGATTTACCTGTTCGCTACGAGGCGTTCTCCAATTAAACCTCCTCCCACGTATCCTTCCACAACATTCCACCCCCCTCCCCCACATGCATATTCTGATTGTTTAACCCCTGGTCCCACCCTCGTGAAGACCCCTGTGTGCAATATGTGCTCTCGGATGGGGACGCTTTCTAACTTTCGGTGAAGTGATACGTTTTTGGGGGGCTCTCTCCATCCCCCTCCTCAACATGACTTGGGTTCCGCATAATGGTGTGGGCAGATTCGAGGGGAGGGGGATGCTCTTCAACGCAATACCTCTCCTTTGCCGTGGGGTGGTGGCTGTTCTCGGTGGTCGCCATGGAGGCCGTACGCGCGATGCAATTTGATATTCATTCGGCGGAGGCGCTTTCAAGGAGTCCCATCCCTTGGTTTCAGTTTTTCGCGACCGGTCGAAGGGGCGATGGCATAAAGGCTTTTTTTTGGGCCGTAAAAATATTGAGCGGTCGATCCGGCGCACCTGACCCTCTTGATATTCCTTTGCCCCTGAAAAAAAACGCACGAGAGATGCATTTGCGTGCAGTTTCGTTGTGGAAACGGAAATCACATTTGAACTCTCACGCATGTTTATAATTCAGATCACCTCCAATCGTCCCTCGACGATTGTCTTTATGAGGCCATTTTGCCTCAAGATATTTTCGATTTTTTTCTGTCTTCTACTTAAGGAAGAACTTTATCTCTATTGAAAGTGATAATTTTTCTATGAAATTTTTTTCTCAAAAATGTTAGCATCATCGATCGGTTAAATTTTGCGCACAACAATTGAAGCTGAAGTGGAAGCAACTCGAGTGAGATGGGAAGATAGCGAATGCATGACTTTTTGTTGACACTATGCTTTCCCAAGGTTCACACTAGGCTTTTATCCTTCTCCTCATTGAATTTCCTCAATGCATCTCATCATTTCCTCATCCTTCTATTACTTCGTTTTCCTCAATAAAACTGGACGTTTTGAATGATGCCTATTACTCGAAGTAGAACTTCGATTAATTTAGTTGAAATATGGACGCGATTATCTGTTTTCTAAACGCCCTATCTTTTCCTTCTCTACCCCTTCTTGTTCGCTCGCTATAGAGTGAACTTGGGGAATTAATTTTTTTCAACCATTTGACGGCCGTAGAAGGTGAATTAATTTATATTCCTCATTGCGTACTATGGACCAATTTGGTCTTCATCATTCATCTGTTGCACCAAATTTTGTAATCCTTCACTCTTGATTTCTCCGCTGTAGAAATGTAAATCAAATTTAAGCCCTCGCGCAAATTTATGAGTTAGAAAATAGCTAACCGTCAAATGTTGACGAAAATTTCGAGTATAGATAAAGCGTCCATGTTTTAACAAAATTCAACGAAATTAATATCAGCGAACGGAGACATTCTCTTCAGATTAATTCTACCCTGTGTAACGGGCATTATTTAAAATATCTGATGACACCAGAAATATCCTCAGAATTCTACTTCAATGGCAATTGCATTCCGCGCTTTTGCTGGAAAGAATGCGTAGGGATAATGAATTCATGTCATCAGCATAGGTATGTTAAGCAAACTATTAGAAGGAAGGAATCTTCTGTGAATTTGGATAAAGCTTAACTGTGTTAGCTTTAGTAGGAGTGGAAATATTTCCCATTCTCCCGAAGAACTAAAGTGTTTACTGAAGATGTTTCAAACCAAGTTGAAAGCATCCAATGTGCGCGTTTCTGAGTCACTGCACTGATTTTGCTACTTGGATTGATTTGACAACATCGATAAATACCTCTTTAAAAAGCTTACTAGCCCATGGAATGTCTCTAAAGTGACATGATTCATGCGGAAAGAAAAGTACTGCATTCATTTATTAAAGACAATATGTATCCTACATGGCCATTTAGTGGAGCTATGTGGAACTAGAAGTCGAGAAAAAGTTATTCTGCCGTGAGAAACATGAGCACTGGATGTTAAATGCCGTAAGAGTTAAACCACCAGATCGGCAGATTGAAAAAATATTGTGTTTGGAAACATTCCTTTACTGTCTGCCTGGAAAATAAGGCCAGCTGTATTTTTTCGATGAGCACTCAGAATTTTATTATCCGAATATCATTGAGACATTATTACTGGGAAATGGCGGAGCGGTAAATATTCAAATATTGTAAAAGTGTCATCAGCATTCGTATGCTGAGCAAACTAGTTTAGGGAAGGAATCTTCTGTGTGTTTGGATGGAGCTTAAGCTGTGTGAGCCTAAGATGCTTTAGTAGTGGGGATAATGTGTCGCATGTCTCTTTGTTTAATTTTGCATGCTCGTTTCCCATTTCTAAATTTATGTATTATTGTACTTCTTGCTGTAGTTCACTGGCCACGTTAATGTAATCTCCAGGATTCACACCTTTTCGGATGTGCCCTGCTCTCAGTAGTAGAGATGCGTAGGAAGCCATTATAATATGGCTGAGCTAATGTATATATTGATCGGTGATCGTCTCTTGCGTTTGCGTTTTGCGCAAGGTTGTCTTTATTTTTGGTAATTGTGGTGAAGAATATTGCATCTCTGATGTTTTTCTGTCTCATAGACGAAGGCATACATCATTAAAATTGCTCGTTGAAATCCCATCTGCGTTACCATTCATTTTCCTGTATCCTGGAATGCCGGCAACTTATTGTAGAACGCGCTATGTGGGTTGCAGACATTGTGATTCCATCAGAAGCTTACTCGCGCTGAATATCAGGGGATGGAATCACAGCCGATGCACTTGATTGTATTCCTTAAGACCTCGAATGCTGTGGTCATTGTGCGTGAGACGGGATCGTGAGTTCAATTTCGAGTTTTTCGAGTTTCAATTCCGAATGAATTTCTCATCGTGAATATGTACTTCTCTCTTAAATAGTTTCTCTGCCGTAAGACCAGCCTTATTTCACAAACTGAAGAATAATAATTATATTTTTTATTTTATCATTTTTTGTTTTAGGTCACTCTTTATTCCTATAATAACTGATTACTGTTTACAACACACTGCCAACTTTATCGACCTATTTGTTCGCTTCATGCAATTGCGCGTACGGCAGCAATTTTTCATACACAAGGTTGAGTATACGACGTCATTTGCGCGTTTATTGCACTTTCTTAACAATTGCGCGCTAAAATCGCATGAAGAGCATATTTTTGAACTGAAATTACAAATATGAACCCCGGATAAAGCACGACCGTTTAAATACACCCCAGTTAAACGTTACATCTCACAACATGGCCTAATTTGGTCATTGTATCGTTCGCGTAGTATTAAATACTACAATCGAGGTCGTTTCGAAACCGCCGATAAAAAACCGAAAAATAATCAATTTATATCAATTTCGAGTTCTCTTGGTGACATGGACAACGATATCATGTGACAGTTTCGGAGCTACCTCTAATAAATATGACTATTATAGGTTATTGCCGAGTTAAAAACAAATTGTCATCGAAATGCTAGTGTCCGTAGTACCAAAGTCATTTAAGCGAGGATAACCCTTACGGTAAGGATAATTAGAGAGCGGGTGACGTCACGAAATTGGTTCCAACATACCTCGAGCATCTCCACGGAAACGTGGTGTTGTGTCACATGACTTGAATACGATTACCGAATTGTACACCATTGCTGTGCATTTGGGCGCCTAGAAAAATATATCCTGGGTTAGCTCAGTGGTCTTTCATTCGTGAGTAAAGGAAAAAAAATATTTTATAATATGTTGTAAGCCATTTAGATTTGTGCCTGATCATATGTTCCGGGCACATTGATGTGTGAATTTCCCACGTCACGCGATAATTATGATGAGTGGACCTAATTACCGTTGAGGATGCTTGCTAGGTGGGAGAGCTAGCCGTCTTTTACTTTCACCCTCATTCGAAGGGATGACCGCTAGATATCTCTTCCGCTGGGGGTAGTTAATGAATTTATCATATGAGATCGTAGTCCTACGTCTTGAGGTGAAATCGAGATAAATTGATTATTGGCGCCTGTGAACTCGGCAAAATAGCATACTACAATAAAGAATGCCATGCTTAGTCCAAGGGCATAAAGTCTTCGTCACAACGATTAAAATTAGCATAACTTGACGTAATATCACCTAGTCTTAGAAGTGAAATATTCCACCAATCACTGCTTAGACCGTGTGTAAAGCATGAAATATGTTTAAGACAACTTCGATAGCTCATGACTGTCGATATACATTATTACCATCCCTTTTGCTGACTACTCTTAAGGGAAATTAGTGTTTCCCTCCACTAATGACATTTCTCTGTTGAGTTGAGCCGCTTTCAGTTTTTGTGGACCAATGCACGCTAATTTTGGAGTTTTCAATTCCTCATTTACACCTTTTTTAGTCAAGTTCGCATGAATTATCATGAGGAAAAATTCCCCTGGGCCTTTGGATACCCGGGACACCGCACAGACCACTATGCTATTCAGGTAATTTGATTCCCATGGCAATTTTACTGATGCTCATAGTACTAGATGTCAGTCCCTCGCGGTCCATCAAGGATGGTAATGCGAGGGAGAAAGGCTTCAATGAAGCCACAACCGATTCATGCCTACAATCTAGCATATAATACCATGAGCCTCGGTATTATTGCCTACTGAGTAGGGAATTCGAGAACATGGAAAGCCTAATGGTCTGCGCAGTGGCTCGGAAAGCCAAAGATCTGTAGTTCGATCACCAGTTCAGGGAAATGTATTTCCAGGCAATTCATGTGATTTTCTCAAGGTAATTCAAGGTCATTTCATATTCACAACAATTTAAAATTAATGGAAATTTCAAATTCGCATGGCAATTTTAAACGTGAACGGCAGGAATGAAATTTGCATTATTCGTTATACATGACACGTTCACGCGGCTGGATTGAAATGTTACTCAAGTCAAGTTGTAGTGAACAAGGCCGCTTGAAAATCGTCTTGAAAATCTTTTGACTCACAGTACCAATGAATTCTTTCTTGTTCCGTTGGATTGTCTAATGAGAGTACTATTCCGTCCGTTTCAGTTGCTGACCACCCTGGCCTCCGACCTGGACCACATGCGCACGGATCTGCGCCTCACTCCGCCGCCCCCGTTCGACGAGGGGGCTGGGGGTCGGCGGCGGCGGAGGCGTCGGCGGCGGAGGAAACGCCGGAGGCCCCCGGGGACGGGAGTTGGGGGCGGAGAGGTGGGGGAAGAGGAGGGGGAGGAGGGAGGGGGGGAGGCGATGGGGGAGTGGGAGCCCTTGGAGGAGGACGCGGGTCTGTCGACGGACAGCAGCCAAGGTGACGACGACAACGACAGGTGGGTATGCACGCGCCCCGCACGTCGATGCACTTCTCGCGAGGCTGTCGAAAGAAATAAAAATGAATGTTACTCACAATTTTCCACGCATACACAAATTTTATAGCTACGGGAAAGGTAGCATTTATTGAGAAAGGTATTATGTAGCAGGATGAACCTAGAGCTGAGGAAGAGAATCGTGAAATGATATATGTGGAGTGTTGTGTTATATGGATGCGAAACGTGGACCTCGGGAAGAAGATATGGAGATAATTATAATGATAGGATCAACGCTTTTGAGATGTGGGTGTGGAGGAGGCTGGTGAGAGTGAAATGGGTGGATAAATTGAGGAATGGGGAGGTGCTGGAAGGAATTGGGGAGGAAAGAACATTATTGAGAACTGCACTCAAGAGAAAGGGGAATCGGATGGGGCATATTTTAAGAGGGAAAGGGATTTTAAATACAGAAGTGGAGGGAACAGTGGAAAGAGAAAAGAGAAGTGGATGATGACGGCTGAATATGACAGTCGCGGTGAGGTTAGGGAGAAGCTACAGGGAAACTAAAGGGGAGGCCTTGGAAAGAATGAGGTGTAGATTTGAGACTTTGGTGTTTTGGACGTGGCAGTGAAAAGCAGAAAACAAGTCGATGAACATGACTGACTTTTTTACCTGTAGTACCTAATATTTAAAGTAGTACCTACTTTACATTTTCTATACTAACAACGTATTAACATGCTCATTATTATGTACTATACGTCAATGTCAGCAGTGTATACATCATATGAAAGTTGCCTAAACACAGGTACTCTTTCGACGCAACTTCGCTTGCAATCATGGCATCTCTTGTTTAAATTCGTTTAAGTTGTTAGCAATACATCTATCTTTATCTATAATGTGATTTTGCTACACATCGCGAGGCAGGTGTGAGACTCAAGACGAATGTAGTTGGGGAGAAATTTGAGCAGGTAAAGTAATTTGTCTGTCTATCACGAAATTTTTCCCTTACATCCACCTCCTTGGACTGCTTTGCCATGGATACAAAGTCAGGGAAAAGTTTTAGAATTTGGACTGAAAATCAGGGCAGAGTCAGGCTTACTCTCTATCATTCTATTTAAAAATCCTATTCTCTTCCTTCCTTTCCCTCATTCACCCAGCATTCTACCCTCGAACACCGTTTTCAACATCCTATACCCGCAAAGAACTGTCTCAAACCATACCATCTGTCTCCTCCGTATCTCATGTAGAAGCTGCCGCTCCTCGCCCACCATGCCCAGCACTTCGTCGTTCCTCCTCCTCTCCGTCCACTTCACCTTTTTCATCCTCCGCCACAGCCACGTCTCGAATGCCTCTAGTATTCTCTCGCCCTCCTTACTAACATGTAATGCGAAAATAAATATCTCTCCTTTTCTGTGATGAGGCTGGGTGGCGTCTCAAGGACGCCTTTATGTAATGATGAACACGCTGCGGTTATGACCGACCGAGATGGAAGGGAATAGTATCTGCCATTGGAATAGACGCGGTTGCAGATTTCATAACCCGCTAAATCAACCGTTGGTGGCGATTTCAGGGACGATTTTCCAAGGTGATGACATCCTGCTATCGAGACGGCTCAGGTCGGCCATCATCTAACTGTGGATGAGGACTGTGGGGTGTTGGACTGACCGACATGTCTTGAGTTTCGAAACTGTTCTGTATGTATAGATTTTCGCTCGTTTTTTATTTTTAAGCTCACCCTCTCTCTATCCCACCTTCTCGCGCGGAGTTACTGGCCGCTGACATGCATTCACTAAGCCGGGTTGGGGTGGGGTTGCAGGGTGTATCTGCACCCTCCGAAATTTTTTCAATATGGCGACCACCCGCGATGTATCTGCTGAGAAGACTAATAACCCATGGACAACTCTCCTCTGACTCCCCATTTTTCGATATTGTGATAGATTAAAATAAACTTTAGATTTTTTTTACCTCTTGATAATGAACTGAAAATTTGGAAACCGATATTTTAAATAAATACTCTGTGGAATGTTAATAGTTCATTTTTGAACCTATCATGTCAACTTTTCACGAAGTGAACTCGCAAACCATTGATTTGATTTCGATATAGCAACATTTCTTAAAATTATGACTGCTACGAACGATGAATTTTTTACTTGGCCACATTATGAGGTGTGGTGGCCTGATGGAAAAATTCGTAGAAGGACAGGTGGAAGGGAAGAAGGGCAAGGGACGGCCCCGAATGAGTTACAGAGGATAGGTTATAGAGAATTTAAAATCGCGGTCTTCGGTGGTATAGTGGTTGTATTTCCGCCTGTCACGCTGAAGACCGGGCTTTGATTCCCAGTCAAGAAAATATTTTTCCGGCCTCAGTTGCGGTGGGGTAAAGTCCTTGGCTGCCAAACAAAATGTCGCAGGTTCGAGTCCCACCTGCATAGGTTGCCTCTTTCCAGGATATCGATGTTTGTGTACGTGTAAATGTCAACATGTTGAAAATAGTGTAAACCGCACGACCGAAGTATAGACCAGTGAGATTAATGCTAAAAGAGCCTTACTCAATTTCATATGCGTATAAAATTGAGGATAACTTGGAAAGTCTTAAAAATATTTTCTTTTTGTTTATGCATTAATATCTACATTTAACTATTAGGGTAAACATTTTTCGAAAAGTTTAACAGATGTAGGCATCAATTGGTGGAAGTTAGACATATTTAAATAATTAAAATAATGTAGCACTTTTCAACAAAATTGCAAAAATTAAATTAAACAATACAATTTTGTGGAAAAGTGCTACAATATTTTATTTATTTAAATAAACTTTTTTCAGCCACTTCAATCAACGCGCAACATAAAAAGAAAAGTTTTGAAACTCATACCATGAAAATAACTTCAAGAGTATGGTTTTTATAGAAATTGAAACTCAAGTCTCTATAGTCCTGCTTTTGGCCCGAACAGTAGAGGTCCTTCTCAAGATGGAGAGATGCGTAATATTGGAGTGCGAGTATCGGCATTCCATTGCTTAGAGTTCAGTTCCTGCATCCGACATCCCTGCCCGGAAAATGGCATGGCACAGCGCCACCGAGTGGTCGGATGAGGCTGTGATTGCTAAGGCCAAGTGGGAGGGGGAAATGGCTGCGGTCTTCAATGAGGAAGTGACATCGGTGGTGGTCATTGCTTGCGGTCGCCATTGATACCATTGGCTGTGGAGACGCCCTCGATATGGGACCCATGGTTGGTGGATCACCTACTATCTCTTAAGCAATTGGTATTTAGCTATACTATAGGAGCTATCATTGCTGTACTGCTTTGCATAAATGACATTATATGCAGTTGTAATTAGTTTGTCACCGAGGAAGCGGCTGGACATTTGGTATTAGATTTAGATTTATTAAAGATTACATGAGGAACTATTGAAATAACAAAAGTATAATATTCTAGTTATTTATTTGAAATTATTTTTTAAACTTACTCTATGACTCCAAAAATCGTTTGTATATTATGTCACTCAGCTCAGGAATAGAAATCAGTAATTTTTATTGCTTTTTTGGCGATACAACTGATGAAATCTCGCGATGAAATCTCGCGATGAAATCCGATGTGTCATCAGTTATTGTAGAACTAATCAAACAGACTGATTTCCATTTAGAAGGTCAGTGGCGTTACAGACAAATGATTTTTGGCGCTGGAGTATGAGTTAAAAAAGAAAATAATGTCGAATAAATAATTAGAATATTATTCTAGAGTTTTTTTAATGGAGGCACTTGATTTTTTTACTACATCTCCATGCAATAAGAAATGTATCGACATTTTGACTCCAAATTTTGATGCTTTGGCAGCTTAGCCAACACAAGAAAAAATTTTCTAAGTTCAATGATCAAATAGTTTTTAGATAAATGTGTATGCCTATAAAGAAGAGGTTATAATGCGATAAAGTATGTTATTCTAGAATTATTAATTTTTTGTCTAATGGATCCGTATCTGAAAGAAAGGAGTGTATCGGATTTTTCTGTAATAGTGCTCTTAATGTTTGCTTTGTTTCAGCTTTAGATAAGATATTCCGTATTCTCGTGGAGGTAGAAGTTGAACATGAAATATTTTATCTCATCCTAGAGCAGGTCTAGAAAGAGGTTTCCGAGTTCTCCATATTGCTCCCAAACCCAGCAGCTAATACAGCAGTCAGTCCATTTCCGGATGACTTGCTCATGTCTGCCTAAGGCCAGGAGCAGAGGCATGTGATGCACCCTATCTGACGGTCGATGGTTGCCGTTCCGGCCGTTAACAATTGCGTTGCGTCGTGACGGACAGTCGTAATGGGTTTCGTGCTTTAGCGGTGCTAGAAGTGGATGTTGTGTATCGAATAGATGAATGGGGTGGGAAACGAGGTGGTGTACATAAGAATAGGTGGAGTGAGGTACTGTGTAATTCCATTCGCCAAGCGAGAACAGTGTGGGTTGGCCGTGTCGTGATGCAATGCAAGTACGTGGGAGACCGAAGTAAGGTCATCATAAGAAATATCATTTCATTAAGAGTAATCAGTAGATTGAAAGGAAAAAATAAATTTCAACGAAAATACTCCGGCCATTCTCTCGTGATGAAAAAAATTCTTATCTTTGTTACCGCCCATTTTTCATGAGTTGTTGACGTCATTAGAGTTTCTTCAAGCAGGGAGAACCTTAAACTAGGGAAGTAATGGCTAACAAGGGTGTATACAGCCACGAACCACACGACGTCGATGCGCGAGGCCCAGGAGTGGCATGAACGGGGGGACCCGCTGGCCTTGAGTTTGTGACGTCATCAGGTTATGCGTTAAAGATATATTTTTCGCGGCAAATAAGTAGCTCGAGAAGTATGCAGCAGATAGAAAAACGGGAAAATAAAGGTGTATTTAATTATCTAACTCTATCACATTTGACAGTAAAATGAAGTTGGTATGTATGGAGTAATTTAGTTGCGGCTGTTAATCGACATACATATGATACAAAGATACACATATACTAAAAGGATGGGTAGGTGGCGGTGGGGTGAAGTCCTCGCCTGCCAAATCGAAGGTCGCTGGTTCGAGTCCTGCCCGGGTAGGTTCTCCCAACCCCAAAGCATGGAAGTGGTTACGCGATATTTCCCCCGATGTATAACGTCTTATATGAGCTTTTTTCGGGGCTATGAAGGTAAATAAAAGTTGGATATAAATAAAAATCATTGTCTGATTTAAATTGATTACGATTATATTCCTCACCATTACATGTACTATGTTTGTTTGACATAATTGTCATAACGCATTATCACCTTAAATTCTTGTAATTAGTATGTTATAGCTAAGTGCGATTATTTATTTTTTTGTTGAAAATGTTGTATTGTCTTTTTTTCATGCTCTTGGCGATCTGCACTGGTTGCATTTGTCTGTAATTATATTTATTTACTTTTTACTTCTATTTATCTACCAAGTTGGAAATGTAGGAAGCTGTACTATAATTTTCTCATGGGCCCCAGTGCCTAAGAAAATAAACGACATTATTATTATTATGTGGCGAAAATAAAAAAAAGTGAATAGGAGTGCTGCGGACTGCGGATGGTGTTGCGGACATTTTTGAACACCGATTTGAAAGCGACCGAAGTTACAACATAAGTCAACCCTATATGGTATGCAATAGGTCCACCTCTATGTAGTCCTCATGCTCTGCAGCTATCGATTCCCCTGGATGTTATTCATGGCGCAATCGGACGGATGAAATATGAGGCTTTCGCGAGTCGCCCAATCCGTGTTGCTCCTATACGCTCCTTGACTATTGAGGCTACGTGCGCCGTGTGCCAGTGGTGGGACAATCCCTCGGAAACAAGTTTTGACCCCGCGTGATTGATTTGCCCCCACTGCCTCCGGGCGCCATCGGGCGAGTATGGCCCATATCTCGTGGCCGAGTACATATTCCAGTTGGACGGGTTTTCACTCTCAAGATGGGCGCTAAATTGCATATACTTTCGCTGACTGTCTATCGGTGTGGTTGAGTCCAAATTCGGTAATACAGTATGACCTCCCTGGAATGTGAAGGATGACAAGGATCGTTTCTCCTCGATGTCTCTCGAAAAAGAATGGGCGAAATATCGATGATAAAATATAAGGAATGGTAATTAAGTAAGAATAAATGGTAATTTCCACCCTTTAATATATATAACTCCTCTACCGACCATGATTTCTACACTTTATCATTTTTCAAGACCTCGAAAATGACATAGAGTATCATTATTAGAAAAAATACCATACCTTTATATTGTATAATTAATAAATCGAATTTACACCACGTCAACCCTGAAATGATACCATACGATGGTCAAAGTACTCGGAAGGAATGAATAAATATGTAGTACCTATACTTGGAATCTTAAGCAATCATGTTATTAAATATTTCAGTTTGCCTTGATCTCTACCCTGGCCTTGATATTTTAATATTTTACTTATTTTATCTGCCTCGAGAGCTCCATCTCTTTGAGTTCACCGTCGACATGCCGAAGCTAAGACGACATTCATGGCTAAATTGCCTACACTCTGCTCTATGAAGGCGACTTTATAGAAATAGCTCGCTGTCGCTCGCGAGGAGGGCTTTGTCCTTCTTAGATTATCCCTGATCACTCTCTATGACTCACCACCCTATCTCCCTACTTGGTTGAAGTAGTAGTTCACTAAATATTGAAATTGCACGATTTGGCCAAAATTAAAAGTGCTCCGATCGGTCTGAAAATTGGTTTCTGCGACGTGTCACGTGATTTAGATTCGAAAAATAGCATATTAGAAAAATCAGTCTTCGAGGCAAAGAGGTGTTCTGAGAGCAAATACAATGTTATGTTTTGAAAACAAGATTTTGTGTTTCAACAATTTTTCCAAGGGTTTCAGACGATATTAGGGGGATCGATTCTAGGATTTTTTGTCTTATCTCGTCTCGCTAACCCCAAATATTTGTGTGAAAGAGTGATCGGGAATGGTATTTAAAGCGTATTGATTAACGAAAAATTAAAATAAGCTCTTAATTAGAAATTAGCATAATGGCCCTGGGGCGTTTACAAAAATTTACGCGCACTGAACGACATCTAACTTTCTTTTTGAGAACTAACAGCAAACTGCCGTACACGTTGCATTGAAATTGAATTGGGCTTATTCTCAGCTGCCTTCCTGTCTTAAGCGGAGTTTACTTACGTCCTATTTCATAACAAAATGTCCTCTTCTATGATTCACGTTTTTTTTGGCAAATTCGTATAAAATGCGCGTGATAAATATGGCGATTACTCTGCGCGTTCCAAATTATTTAAAGTTTAACTTTTCCAGGATCCGTGATAACCTTGTTCTAATTACGCCGCCATTGATATATGTACTCAGGAATATAACACTTAGTTATCCTGGCGGTTAATTTATTTGCAATTTTGTCTGTAAACTGGCCGTAATAGTACTGGGATAGAGACTGGGATACAACATGTAAAAACATTCGTTTTGTCAGTGGCACTCCACGAATCAGAATCATGGTCCTTAGGAATATTTAGAAAAGAAGCTTACAGGGTTTGATTAAGGTGGTTAATGCTGATCAAATGATAGGATAGGGTGAGGATAAAAGAGTTGTTCGGGGAATAGGAGGTAAAGTGGAGCTGTGAAGCATTACACGGCAGAAAAAAATGATGAATAAGTATTTGGGACTGAGAAAGTAGGGCATAAGGAAGAACGCGAGGGAAGAACAGCATCTAGCATGACAAAGAGAGGAAGAAGAAAGCAAGAGCGGCTGCCTTATACAAATGAAAGGATTGCTATAAAATGAATTAAATTACTTTGAACTTTGCGTTAACATTGTTGATGTCTCAGTAATTTACTTTTACATGCCTATAGTTTTCATTGATCATTTTTTTTAAATTGAAATATGAATATGTATTTAAATTTTAATACTACTTACTACCATTTTGTTTGAAGCAATATATTTTTAAAATATGATATCATTCACTTGAAAACTACGAATCTGAAATATCTAGTCATCTGTTCAGCAGACATTGTACAGGGATATAAGTTTTCATTCCTAACTGGTTTTTTTCTCTTTCCCTTTGCAGGTACGGTGTGATTTTTTTGCCAAGTCCTGAGAGCTGTGAGTAATATCGTACGTCCTTTCGAAGTTTTATCTACGTGTGTAATCCAAATCATATAATTCATACACCAGCTTTAACAACTTTCGGCTGATTTTTAATATTTGAAATGGAAATTTGGCTTATTTTGATCTGATGAAGGAAATTTTGACCGACATAAAATATTGCGGGTGATTTTTTAATAGACTCGCTCCCCAGGTATGCAACGTTCCATTTACAAAAACTTTCGTGGTCCATGGTCGTCAATATTAATGGCTTTTGGGATAACTCGCATCAAGATTTTATAATGACCAATGTTTCTTCTCCTATACCGGAGACCTCATCAGAGCTAATGACCGTGTCTCCTTTATTGAGCATCAATTTATAGGTGGTTGGTGCTGGCATATGTTACAGGTATGACATGTATGCACTCTCCCAGTTAATAAATACACAGTTACATTTCCAAACAGTACAGAAGGCCATTACAGAAATAAATAGTGACATATATGTGATAATTAGTGAATGGTTACCGGGGGTACCACAAAAAATAACAATCCTCTTCACCTTCCTACATCGCATCAACCTACAACCTAATGAGTATTACTTTCGGGATGCATCTTTTAAGATTTTTTATTTTGGAGATGCTTTATCGTACAGTTGGTAATATGGCAGATGCAAAAAATAACTAACAAATTTTCTCAGCACTTAAAAAACACTAGTAAAAATACAATAAGTTTACGCATTTTTGAGATATTTTATGGTACACATAATTTATTTCAGGTCTGAGTGAAAGACCCCATTAGGCGAGCAATTTCTCCTCAACGACTACTGGTTTGTTTCATGTCATTAAGACAATTACCGCCAACTCATGTGCCCAGTGGAGAATGTGAAGCTCAGAGTATTGCCGAATACTTGCACCGAAGATACTCCTCCTCATTTGTCGCAGGAGCTGAGCGTGACATTGGAGATTACTTCCCTGCGTCTAATTCCTCGGCACCTTAGCTAACAGTCGCCACGGCGGAGGATGTGCGACGATAGTTCCATAAAGGGAAGGGTGAGGTGAGACCTTGCGAACTATAGGGCCAATGGCTGAACCCATTCACTTCCTAATCCCCTGACGACGGCATCCCCTGTAGACCCTGGCGACGTTGTCACGTGAGAATTAGTACCTCCCTCTCTTTACACTCATCCCTGTTCATAGACAAATGACTCTCTGTTTTTTCGCTCCATTGTTGCTTATCAGTGCTTCAATTCTACGATTTGAAGCTTGCAGTGTAAAAATCATTTTCATCAGTGCAATAAAATGAGCGCGTGGTCGTGGTGCTCTGTCTACGGCGGCGTTGATCCTCGCCTGCTCACACGGAGGTCGTGGGTTGAAGTTCCGCCTGGATAGATCGAAGTAATTTGGGTAGAGATCTAGACAAACACGGAAAGTGCCAGTGTATATCCATACACTTAACGTATTCTTTTTAGTAGTGTGTAAGGGGAAAAGTTTTGTTTGGCGGGGTAGGAATACAATTGTACGAGGGCCGTTTTTTTTCAACTTCCGATGGGTCATGATCAGAAGACGAAGTGATCGATTAAAAATTATTTCATTGCTAAATGTCGAGCTCACTTGTTGTGTCTTGTCACATTATCGCCTCGGCGATTGAGGAATTGGTCGTGCCTTAGGACAAGCTTTATTATATTATCTTCATAGTTTGTTGCCGCCAATGACTTCCAATGAATCACGCCTTTGTCCGGAAGCTCATCGCCCGTTTGAAAACGCCTCCCACAAAGACACATCATCATTTCAGCGTAAAGATGGAAGTCCCTCAGCACTAGATCGGCAATGCATGACGGGTGATCAAAAATGTCCAATTTAAATTGGCCAAGGAGCAGTTGGGCTGCATCAGCGCTGAGATGACGGTCGTTGTCATGGATCAGAACACTTCCAGAAGTCAGTACGTCTCTTCTTTTGTTTAGAATGGGAATGGACGTAATGTTTCACTCTGCTTCGCACTTTAGCCACATTGCATTTTTAAAAAATTCTTTTTTATTGGCATTATGGTCAAGACATATCAATGCTGGAGCCATTCGGCGAGTTTTCTGGCTGTCGCTCCGTAGTGCACACTTGGCGGGAGAATCAATTTAGGGAGTGTAATTAATGAGATTGCTACTAACCTTAAACTAACAACTTAAGGTCAGAAATGACTTGAGCGTGTGGTGCGGAGGACGTGCAATTACCCTACCTGAGCACTACCCGTCTTTCTCTTGTGTGGTGTTTTTGATGAGCTATCGGAGGTTGAAGAAAAATACCTCCCTCAAATAAATATTTTAATTGTTAATTGACGAAGGAATACTTATCTGGAAGGGGAGACAAGCCGGATTAACTTGCAAAATGCTCACGGAGAGAAATTTATTTGTTCTTCGTACAAATGCGTGATTGCTGCCTCAATATTTGTTGTGGAGACAAATCCATCATTAAATATAGAAGAAACTTTAGTTTCACAGAAAAAACTCGTCTGCAACGGTTGCAAATGCTATTTGTAACCTTGAATTTGTAACTCTTTGAAATGCGTTTGT